>NC_089263.1:62813749-63136562 GCF_963930625.1 Muntiacus reevesi | reverse complement strand
CCACCTGGCCAATGCAGGAGACATAGAAAAGCAAGTTCCATCCCTGGGTAGGGAAGATCTCCTGGAGGAGGGCAGGGCAGCCCAGTCTAGTATTCTTTTTTTTTTTTAAATACGGAACGCTTCACGAATTTGCGTGTCATCCTTGCGCAGGGGCCATGCTAATCTTCTCTGTACCGTTCCAATTTTAGTATATGTGCTGCCGAAGCGAGCACCAGTCTAGTATTCTAACCTGGAGAATTCCGTGGACAGAGGAGCCTGGCGGGCTGCAGTCCATGGGGTCGCAAAGAGTCGACAAGACTGAAGAAGATACTTAGCCCACATACTAAACCAGTATTAGTTGTTGATCTGAAATTCAGTTTCAGCTGGGCATCCTGTGCTGTATCTGGCAACCCCACAGCCGGAGTAACAGCCGCTTGAAAGACCCACCTAACCTGCTGCTTTCCCCGCTTTCTTCTGCCACAGCCCCATCACCCTCTTTCGTGGTTGTTCCAGCCACTTTTCCTGAGCAGGCAGGCTCTCCGGCCAGGGCCACCCAGGAGTCAAGGTCGGGAGACGCAGTGACTACGCACAGACGGCAGGGGGCACCCTAGACCGGCGTAGTGAGCTGCGCACTTGGGCGCCTCGGCTCCTCGGAGTCCGGTGCTGCTGGAAGGCTGGGGCCTTTGCACAGCGCTCTTCTCCAAACCCTTCTGAACTTCTCCGGCCATTTCTCACCCCATCTTACAGGACTTCCAGGACAAACAAGTCCTAATTTTCAATCTTTGAGTTAGGAAAACATACATGATCAGAATTAGACCCGTATAGTTACGTGGATTTTTAAACATCCAAGGCCGTGCCTTGTTGCATGCAACTATCTCAGATTTTAGTTGTTGGCTTTAAAATCAACTTATAAAACTTGTCATTCTGTTTATAAATTGGAACCTTTGGTATGAAAATAAAGGCACCACTGTATCCGTTTCCTCTCAGTGTGTGTATTAGTCACTCAGTCCTGTCTGACTCTTTGTGACCCCGTGGACCATAGCCCGCCAGGGTCCTCTGTCCATGGGATTCTCCAGGCAAGAATACTGGAGTGGGTTGCCATTCCCTTCTCCAACTCAGGGACTGAACTGAGGTCTCCTGCACTGTAGACAGATTTCTTTGCCATCTGAGCCACCAGGGAAGTTCATTCGTTTCCTCAGGGTGCCATAATAAAATCCCACAGACCGGGTGATGAAAACAACACAATTATTCACTCACAGTTTCGGAGGCCACAAGTCCAAGGTCGGGGTGTCTTCAGGGCTGGTTCCCTCTGAAGGTTAAGGAAGAACCTGTGCCAGGCCTGCTCCCACGCTCCTGCTGGTTTGCTGGCATTCTTGGGCGCTCCCCGGCTTGCAGAAGCATCACTGGTCTCTCCCTCCAACCTCACACTTGTGGATCCCATGTTCCTAGAAGAGCGCCAGGCACAGCACACATTCAACTCAGTATTTGTTAAATGAATGTCAGATTCACTGTGCGGAGCACTTCACAGCCTTTTCCATCTGGAAACGTGTCCTTTGGTCCTGGCAATTTTTTTTCTGTTTCGGCCATGCAGCGAGGTTTGTGGGATCTTAGTTCCCCAACCAGGGATTGAACCCATGATCCTGCAGTGGAATCTTAACCACTGGACCACCAGGGAAGTCCCCTTTTTACATTTTTCATTTTGACTTGGGGCCCTGGTGTGCAGAGACAAAGAGAGAGCAAAACTTTCAACATTGAAGCTGAATTCTTGCCAGCTGATTCTGGGAAAGAAGGGAAGGAAAAAGATAAGTGAAATGCTTCATTGTACAATATGGACTATGTCAAAGCTGTTAGACAATACAAAAGAAAAATAGACAAACAGAAGGGTTTTTCAGATGTTTCTTCTAATTTGCTACAACAAATAGGTTGATTCAAGGGACTTGTAAAATGTACTCCTTGAGAGTACCGTGCATTCATTGGAGAGCTTTTATAAAGGTCTCTTTTAGACACAACAGTTGTAGAAGCACAGGGAGCTGGAAGCCAAAGACCCGGGTCAGAGCCCAGGGGACCACCAGTGAGTGGGTGATTTTGGTAAAGACCTTCCCCTCTCTGGATCCCCAACAACAGGCCATATGACTTCTACAACCTGTCAGTCTGCCTGTTCAATTCCTCCCTATCAAGGATGAAGGTTTACCCTTGTTATTATTGTTGTTTAGTTGCTAAGTCATGTCCAACTGTGACTCGAACTATTCATGGGATTTCCCCAGACAAGAATACTGGAGTGGGTTGCCATTTCCTTCTCCAGGAGAATCTTCCTGACCTGGGGATCAAACCTGTGTCTCCCACTTGGCAGGTTTATTCTTTATCACTGAGTCACCTGGGAAGCCCAAGGTTTGTCCTAGATGCTCAAGAGTCATCAAAAATCGGCTTGCTCCTTATCACAGAGGATGACAGAGCAGGTGATAGCTGATGGTGTTTCTTGATTACTCAACAACCTTTATCGAACATTTGCTCTTGGCCAGGCCTATTTTAGACCTGATGCAGAATCCAGCCTCCATACACTGACACCAAACTAAATTTTGGAGACAGCGTTTTGGGTGAAGTAGAAAAGAACGGGCTTCCCTGGTGGCTCAGGGAATCCACCTGCCAGCGCAGGAGACATGGGTTCGATCCCTGGGCCGGGAAGACCCCCTGGAGGAGGGCGTGGCAGCCCACTTCAGTATTCTCGCTTGGAGAACCCCATGGACAGAGGAGCCTGGCTGGCTATAGTCCATAGGGTCACACAGAGTCAGGCACGACTGAAGCAACTTAGCACGGACACACTTACTGCTATACAACGAAGTGACTCAGTTACACACACACGTATACGATCTATTTCATATTCTTTTCCATTATGGCTTATCACAGCACACTGAACTTAGTTCCCCGTGCTATCCAGTCGGACCTTGTTGTTTATTCACCCCACATATGCACATTTGCACCTGCTAACTCCTCCATCCCCCTTTGATTTGAGGGCTCCTCCTTTGTCTCCACATCTCCTCCCTTCTCTAGTTGACAACTGTGTGAACCTGCTCCTTGGGACTCAGGGGAGGTCTTGGAGGCTGAATGAAGTCTATTTCCTACAAACAAGACACTTAAAGGGGGACATGGAAAGGCTTTTGTGCCCAGGAGTGCTACGGGGTCTTGCCTGGCTTCAGACTCTGGACAAAAATCAAACAGTATACTCTAGAGAGGCAGAGACATCGCATCTACTCTTCATTCTTTGCATCACTCTTTGCAAAGAGTATTTTTATCCTCATTGTTCAGAAATGAGGAAACACTGGCCCTGTAACTTGGCTGGAGTCACTCACTTGGTTCACTCTCCTACCACTTTAAGAATTTTTCTATTCTCTTCTTAGGAAAAGTTTTTTCACACTTAAAAAATCTATTGTGCCATGTGCTTTTTTGTTGGAAAAGTGCCTGGACTTCTCTTTAGCCTGACGTTGACTTGTTTTGCATCCACACTTGACCTGACCGCAACCTCATTCATAACTGCTTTGGTTAACTGCCATTCCTCATGTTCATTTGAATGGTTAATGTTCTTGCTCTTATTTCACATTCCTGCTCTTGCTAAGTTGCCTCTGAGATACACTTATTATTTATTTTTATATTATTATTATTATTGTTATTATTTTGGCCATGTCACATGGCTTGTGGGATTTCCATTGCCTGACCAGGAATTGAACCCAGGCCCCGACAGTAAAAGTGCTGAGTCCCAACCACTAGGTGACCAGGGAACTCATTGTTTTCTGAAATCAATCTGATTTCTAATATCCATAGGTAGATTTGCATTTTACCCACCTTACCAAGTCTGTCTTTCCTAATTTTTCTAACTTCTGCCCATTTCCTGGGTTGAACATTAATTAAGAAGCTCAGCAGAAACAGATAGCCTGCTAAACAGAGCTTGAATCTCTTGAGACTGGGAATTAGGGAAAAGCTAATGTTGGGATACAGGATGAACTGTCTGAGGAGCAGTTTTGGAATGAGTCAAAAGGCGCAAGTGGCTATAATTAGGCGGTATTCATGCAGAGCTTTAAAAGCAGAGCTCCAAGGATGCAGGCTGGTTTCACTTCACAAGCATCTCTCGAGCATGTGACATGTGCCTGCTGGCTGTGTGCGCTGAGCAGGCAAGGGCTCAGGGTGGGGCCCTCCCTGGAGGAGCTCACAGCCTATTATTTCTCATCTGTCAATTCTCCTTTTGTCATTTAGTGCACAAGTGGTCTAAGGAAGCAGGCACCTAGGCCACACAGCTGACACCCAAGAAGGCTGACCCCTCTGTCTATAAACTATACAGAAAGACCTTCCCAGGCTATTCTGAAGTAGCATTTCCTAGTCTTCTTAGAATTAAAGAAAGAAGGAGCTAGTGGGTCTCAAAATATGGTCGTGAGTGCAGCAGTGGCATCACCTGGGATTCTGTTAGAGATGCACATTTTCTCTCTTTTTAATATTTATCATATTTATTTGTTTGGCTGCACTGGGTCTTAAAGTTGAGTCTTGCAGGATCTAGTTCTCTGACCAGGAATGGAACCTGCGCCCCCTCCATTGGGAGCGTGGAGTTTTAGCCACTGGACCACCAGGGAAGTCCCAAGATGTGAATTTTCGAATCCCACCCCAGAATGACAAACTCGGAAAGTTTGTGGTTAGGCCCCTGCAGAGTCCAGAATCACCGAAGGCAGGCGACTTTGGTGCAAGTTAGTGACTGAGAACCTCCGCTCTAGGGAAATCTCACCCAATTCCCTTTCCGCCTTCCTGCTAAGGTCCCTGTTGGTTTCCTTTGTTCTTCCACTCCGGAGGCCCTTCCACTCCCCTCTCCCAAGCTCTCCAAGTACGAAGTGCAGGTTGCGGACCAGGGTGCTGGTGTTCGTGGCGCTGGAGGGCTGAAGTCCAATAGCCCCTGCTCACCTGGGGCAGCGCACCAAGGCTGTCTGCCTACAGGGGGTGTCTTGCTGTGACCCTTCCTCAGGGTCAGGACCCCCCTGGGCTTCTTCAGGATTTCACTACTAATTGTCCACAGTGAAAGTGAATAGAAAATCCAAATGATGATGCTAAATGCATTCACCTGCTCACCTCTTAACAGGTATTCAGTGAATACCCAGAAACTCCTTCTGCCTGCAGAAGAGATAAAAGACAGGTGGGTGGGCTAAGGAACTTAGAACCTACCTTGGTAGAAGAAAAGAAAAAGACAGTGTGAGAAATAAAGTGAGATCAATATGACTTAAATACAAGTCCCCACTTAAGGGGAAAGACTACAAGGAGACAGAAGAGAGAAATCAAATTCCAGTGATCTGGAGAGATTAGATGTGGCTTTTCAGAGCCAACAGGGACAGGACCACCCACAGTAATACCCACACCTCATCCAGCGCGAGAATGGAGGCCATCCTCAGCAATCAGACTGCTGGCATTCCAGAAAATATCGACATTACCCTGAACTAGTAGTAGGAGTGCTCCGTGGCTAAGTCGTGTCTGACTCTGCGCTTACTCTGAAGGGACGCACAGCTACTGCAAAGGGCCCCAGGGGCACCCGGTGGAGAGACTTCAATCACATCAATGTAGCATTCAGTCTCCTTGGAGAGAAAAAGCAGACGCTCCAAGCTGACAAATGGTGGGGAAATAAAAAGGAACTGGTTACAGTTTGCACGATCTGTAGTGGTGTACAGAACATGATCAAAAGCGTCACGCTGGGCTTCTGCTACAAGATGAGGTCTGTGTGTGCTCACTTCCCCATCGATGTTGCTATTCAGGAGAATGGTTGTTTTGCTGAAATCGAAAATTTTGGGAGTGAAAAATACATCCACAGGGTTCAGATGAGGCCAGACATTGCTTATTTAGTACCTCAAGCCCGGAAGATGAGTTGAGTCTTGAAGGAAACCACATGGAACTTGTGTCAGATTCAGCAAGCCACAAGAATATCAGAAAAGTTTTGGATGGTATCTATGTTTCTGAAAAAGGAACAGTTCAGTAGGCTGATGAATAAACTCTGGGTGGTCTGGCTACAGAAACCACAAGATGCCAGATGATTCTTTGGACTCATTTATGATACTTTAAAGATGCAATAAAAGCTCTTTTGATATGGGAAAAAAACAATAATAATACCAGCAATAATCACCCCATTTTTTTTTCAATTCGCTTGATAAAATTCACATAATGGGATCATTCTAACCATTTAATACATACAATTCAGTAATTTTTACTAGACTTACAAAGTTGTGCAACCATCACCACTATCTAATTCCAGAATGCTGTTAACACCACAAAAAGAAATCCCTTACCTGTTAGCAGTCACTCTCATTCCCCCAGTCCCTGGAAGCCTGTATCTACATTCTGTCTCTATGGATTTGTCCAGTCTGGAATTATTCTGTAAACGGAATCATACAATAGGTGGCCTTTTGTGTCTGGCTTATTTCACTTAGCATCATGTGTTTGAGACTGATTTATGGGTTTGGCGTGTCCTTCTGGGGCAATGAAAATGTTTTGGAGCTAGATAAAGGTGATGGTTCCACAACATCGTGGATGTACTGAATGTCACATTTTAAAATGATTGATTCTATGTTATGTGAATTTTGACTCAAATTTTTAAAGAGAAGTTAAAAAACAAAACAAAGTAGATACCTTTTGATGATGCCTTCGAATTGTGGTGCTGGAGAAGACTCTCGAGAATCCCTTGGACTGCAAGGATATCAAACCTATCAATCCTGAAGGAAATCAACCCTGAATATTTACTGGAAAGACATGCTGAAGCCGAAGTGCCAATACTTTGGCCTCCTGATTCGAAAAGGTGACTCATTGGAAAAGCCCCTAATGCTGGGAAAGACTGAAGGCAAAAGGAGAAGAGGGAGGCAGAGGATGAGATGGTTAGATAGTATCACCGACTCAAGGGACATGAATTTGAGCAAACTCCAGGAGACATGAAGGATAGGGAGGCCTGGCGTGCTGCAGCCCATGGGGTCGCAAAGAGTCGGACACGACCTAGCGACTGAACAACAACCACCTTTTGACTCAGCAGCTCCACTTTAAGAATTTCTCCTGTGGGTACACATGAACGTATGGAACATGATGTGTGTTCAGGACTTCCCTGGAGCAGTGTTTGAAAGGTCAGCTTATTAGAAACAACCAAGATGTCCAGCAGGGAACCCGTTAAATAAGAGATGGTGCAACCATGAAGTGGGACTTCCCAGGTGGCTCAGTGGTAAAAGAATCCGCTTGTCAATCCAGGAGTCGAAGGAGATGAGATGAGACAGAGATGATCCCTGGGTCAGGAAGGGCCTCGAGAGGAAGAAATGGCAACCCATTTCAGTATTCTTGCCTGGAGAATCCCATGGACAGAGGAGCCTGGTGGGTTACAGTCCATGGGATTGCAGAGTTGGACACGACTGAGCACGTACATACACAACTAGAACTAGAAGAGCCATTAAATAAAATAATGAAGCTCTTTGGGTACTGTTAGGGGAAAGTATCCAAGTTAAAGTATCAAGTAAAAAATGCAAAATACAAAGCAGTCTATACAAGACTACCACTGGTGTAAGAAAGAGGGGAAAAAAGAATAAAAGGTTTCTTATGAGTTACCTACTTTATGCGGAGAGGAAATGGGGACAGAACAGTGGGAGGGAGGATTTCCACTCTGTTCTGTTTTTGTTATTTTTGAATCTTGAATCATGGGACTGTATTATCTGTAGTCAGTGGATATTCAATTGTAACATGCGACTGCAAAGAAAAGGTATCAATCGACAATTATTTAGTGTATCCCAGCCCAGTTAAAGCTCAAGGCTGTCGTTCAGGCATTAGGTCCCAAATCACTAAATTCTCAGGACGGCTGGGAATAGTGCTCCCAGGGAAAGTCGCCTACACTCAAAAGCCGGGAACAGCTTAAAGCTGCAGGGAGGGCTGCTTAGCAACCAGAGTGAGGAGGCGGGCCGTACTGCGCACGCGTACAGGTAGGACCGGAGGGCGCCGATGGGTCGTTTTGCGCACGCGCGGACTCCGGCCTCGGGGTGGTCGGGGCCGGACGGTTGCTAGGGTGACAGGGATACAACATGGCCGCCGGATCCTAACGCTCTCCGTTTAGGGACCACCACGGAGGTCCTAGTTCGGGACCCTGCCTCTAAGGAGTGGAAGCCAGGGCCCACACTTTCTATCCCTTTCTTCTCCGTCCAGTATCGGCGAGGGGTTGTCGCCGGCTTCCGCATCCAGGATGAAGAGTTGAGTGGAGCCGCGGGGGGCGGGACCAGAGGGCGAGTGGCGGCGGGTGGGGGCCGGCTTCGGGAGGCCTTCGGTGGCCGGTGGGAGGCGGGCAGTGTGGGGGAATCCCCACCCTCGGTGGGCTGTCGGGGCCCGCGGCCCCGGGGGCAGCCGGAGCGGGCAGCCGGCGGGGCAGCCCGAGGGGCTCAGGGCTGGTCGGGCTCTGAGGGGTTTCAGAACGTCGACCCGGGTCCAGCTGAGGTTTATTTTGGTGCGAGGTTGCATTAGAGTTTGGGGAGTTCTTAATTCTTTTAAATGGTGGGTTGAAAACATTTGGCAGTCATGTAGTCAGCGGTTACAGTGTGGCTTCGTCCCTTTTATTGTCCTACCTACTACTGGTTTAGTAGACAGTTGAGAGGAAAGCTGGGCTGTGTATTTTACTTTATTACTACTTTGGGGTCAGGTAGTACTGTTTTTGTCAGAACTTCTTTACAGAAATTTTGAAAGAGCCTTTTAGTGAAAGAGCGTTGCTGGGAAGTTATGAAATGAGATAGTCATCCTTGAAAATGTGAGGGGTACCATATTTTTCTGTGCTTCAATGTGTGGATAATGAACAATCCCAAGTGTAATCAACTAGAATGGGCTGCTTTTTTATTTTTACATTACTGTACGGATATACTTGTCATTTATTTTGTGAACCTGAGGTCCAGAAAAATTCCAACCTGTTTTGCTGTGAAAAGATTAAATGATGTTGGGTGTAGTTATGATGTTAAATTTGCATTGTATCCTGATTGTCAGTTGGTAATCGGTATATTGCATAAATTGTGTAACAAAGATGTTTAATCTCATTCATGCTTTCCAAGACATTCTTATTTTCTTCATATAATTTATTTTTCCCTGTACTGGGTCTTCACTGCTTCACGCAGGCTTTCTCTAGTTATATCATGTGGGGGCCGCTCTTCGCTGTGGTGCCTGCGTTTATTGTGGCGGCTTCTCTTTTTGCCGATCTCAGGTTCTAGTGCACTCGGGCTCAGTAATTGCGGCTCACAGGCTTTAGTTGCTACCAGGCATGTGAAATATTCCCTGACCAGAGATCAAACCCGTGTCCTCTACATCACCGGGAGGATTCTTACCCACTGTACCACCAGCGAAGTCCAGGAGGTTCTTATTTTCTTTCGTTAGATGTTGTTTAAGTGATTATCTTTTTCAGTAAGGCACCCAAAGCAGTAGTTAGAATACAAGGTCTACAAAAGGCTTTACATTTTTATGTATAGTGTGGACTTACATACACGTGTATTTTACTGTATTCCTTTTTTTCCCTTCCCAACTATTTATTTTGAAAAATTTCGAATCTACAGAAAAGTTGCAAGAAGAGTACACTGAATATTTCTACACCTTCACCTAGATGCTCCATTTGCTGTATGTTTGTGGGCTGTCTCACTGTGCGCTGGCATTCTCTCTCTCTCTGAATTATGTATTTATTTTCACTAAACCTTTTGAGAGTTAGTTGTAGACATCATTACATTTCACCATTAGTAATTCAGCAAGTTTCTGATAAAAGCAAGAACATTCTCCTGCATAATCACAGTAAATAGCATGCTGATAGAATATTGTTATGTAATATGCAGTCTATATCTCACATTTCCCCAGTTATCCCAATAGTATCCATGATAGGTGTTTTTATTTTTTCCAGGATCTCAGTCAAAAATCACAAATGTTAGCATACATATACATATACACACACACATAGTACATATATATACACACACACATGATCTATATGTTTATATTTGCATTTTCTGATTTGTATCTTTTAAACTTTTGTTTTTTAAGAAATATTTATTTATTTGGCTGTACCAGGTCTTAGCTGCAGCATGCGAGATCTTCAGTGTGAAGTCTTAGTTGTGGCACATGGGATCTGGTTCCCTGAGCAGGGATCGAACCCAGAGCCCCTGCATCGGGAGCTCAGAGTCTTAGCCACTGGGCCACCAGGGAAGTCCCAAAGGGTGAAGTTTAAATTTTAAAATTTTATGTTTTTTTCCAAGTGTAATTGACCCACAACATGTGCTGGTCCCAGCTGCACAGCATGGTTATAGTGTTTCTGCACGTCACAAAATGATCCCCGTTTTTACGAGTCTATGAATAATTTTACGTCTTTTTGTGTTTTCATGATGTTTAGTAATTCAGGTCACCATTTTTCCCTCACTGCATGAACTAATTAATTTGGTACAGCTTTCTTTATTGAAGGATCTTGACCTTGTTTTTAGTGATTTGGTTTGAAGTACTGTCTCTCTCAAAGAGAGTGGGAATTAGAAGCTGAATCCTCTTTTAAACTCTAGTTGAGAGTTACACTTAGTAATTAACTTTCCCCTTAGTTCTGACTGGAGAAGGAAATGGCAACCCAGTCCAGAATTCTTGTTTGGAAAGTCCTGTGGATGAGAACCCTGGTAGGCTACAGTCCATAGGGTCACAAGAGTCGGACACGGCTGAGCGACTAAAACAACACCATAGTTCTGATGCTTATCACCTGCCTTGATTAAGATCTTTAGAAGCAGTTTTTTTTTTTTTTTTAGAAGCAGTTTTAATACAGATAGTTGGATTCAGGTGTGACAGTTTTAGACTTGCACAAAAAGTGAATTTGAACTCCATTTTCATGCTTTAAATAAGGCTCAAATTCCACTTAAACAGGCCTTGGTTTGGTAAAAATGAATACAATCTTAATATGAACAACTTATTTATCTTCGGCGTTCTATCTGCCTTTTTCCATATAGCTATATTATTTAAACTTTAAAAAAATTGTTTATTTTTGGCCGTGCTGGGTTTTTGTTGCTATGTACTCGAAGTCTTTCTGTAGTTGGAGCAAGTGGGGACTACTCTCTAGTTGCAGTTCATTGGCTTCTCATTGCAGGATCTTCTCTTGTTGCTGAGCATGGACTCTAGGCTCATGGGCTTAGTTACTGCAAGGCAAGTGGGATCTTTCCAGACCAGGAATCAATCCTGTATCTGCTGCATTGATAGGCAATTCCCAACCACTGTCCGCCAGAGAAGTCCTATTAATGTTTATAGTCCTCAGCATATAAGTCTTTCACTTTCTTGGTAGGATTTGTTTTTATTATTTTTTGATGCAATTTAAAAGGGACTATTATTTATATTCCTTTTCTGATATTTTGTTGTTAGCGTAAAGAAATGCAACCAATTTCTGTATGTTAATCTTGTATCCTGCTGCCTTGCTGAACTTAATCAGTTCTTGTAGTTTGCAAGTCTTTAGGGTTTTCTATATATAGTATCATGTCATCTGCATATAATGACAGTTTTACCTCTTCCATTCCAATCTGGCTATCTTTTATTTTTCTTGTTTGATTGCTGTGGCTAGAACTTCCAATACTATGTTAAATAAAAGTGGTGAGAGTGGGCATCCTTATCTTGTCCCAGATTTTAGTGGAAAGGCTAAGAGCCTTTTCATTTTTATTTACTTCGGTTCAGTTCAATCGCTCAGTCATGTCCAACTCTTTGCAACCTCATGGACTGCAGCATGCCTGGCTTCCCTGTCCATCACCAACACCCGGAGCCTGCTCAAACTCATGTCCATTGAGTTGGTGATGCCATCTCTTCATCTCATTCTCTGTTGTCCCCTTCCCCTCCCGCCTTCAGTTTTTACCAGCATCAGCGTCTTTTCCAGTGGGTTAGTTCTTCCCATCAGGTAGCCAAAGTATCAGAGCTTCAGCTTCACCATCTGTCCTTCCAATGAATATTCAGGACTGATTTCCTTTAGAATTGACCGGTTTGAGCTCCTTGCTGTCCAAGGGACTCTCAAGAGTCTTCTCCAACACCACAGTTCAAAAGCATCAATTCTTCAGCGTTCAGCTTTATTTATGGTCCAACTCTCACATCCATACATGACTACTGGAAAAACCTTAGCTTTTAGTAGACAGACCTTTGTTGGCAAAGTAATGTCTCTGCTTTTTAATATGCTGTCTGGGTTGGTTATAGCTTTTCTTCCAAGGAGCAAGTATCTTTTAATTTCATGGCTGCAGTCACCATCTGCAGTGATTTTGTAGCCCAGGAAAATAAAGTCTGTCACTGTTTCCTTTTTTTCCCCATCTATTTGCCATGAAGTGATGGGACTGGAAGCCATGATCTTAGTTTTTTGAATGTTGAGTTTTAAGCCAGCGTTTTCACTCTCATTTTTCACTTTCATCAAGAATCTCTTTAGTTCCTCTTCGCTTCCTGCCATAAGGGTGGTATCATCTGCATATCTGAGGTTACTGAGATTTCTCCCAGCAGTCTTGCTTCCAAGCTTCTGCCCCATCATTTTTATTGGCTACATAATATTTCAGCTTGTGGATTCAATCCTTGATCAGGGAACGAAGCTCCAGCAAGCCATGTGGCCAAAAAAAAAAAAAAGATGCAGAACTTTTCTATCACCTGCAAAAGTTGTCTTGTGCTCCTTTACAATCAATCCCCTCCTCCACTCCTGGCTCCCAAGATCATTGATACGCTTTCTATTACTAAAATATTGCCTTTTCTAGAATTTCATATAAATGTAGTAAATATAAGTGTGTGTGGTTTTCTGAATCTGTCTTCTCTGTTTAGCATGGTTTTTTTTTGGTTCATGCATGTAGTGGCAGCTTAGTAGTTTGGTCCTTTTTATTGCTGTATTCTGTCCCATGAATATGCCACAGTTTGTCTATTCATTTTTCAGTTAGTGAGCATTTGGTTTGTTCCATTTTGTGACTGTAGTGAATAATTCTGCTATGAACATTCATGTACAGGTCTTTGTGTGGACATTTGTTTTCATTTCTCTAGATTCCTAGGAGTTGAATTGCTGGATTGGGTTGGAAATGTGTATTTATTTTTATAAGAAAAGTAAATACTGTTTTCTAAAGTGGCTATGCCATGTTTAATTTACCGTCATCCGTGTGTGAGAGATCCATTTATTCCACATCCTAGTCAACACTTGGTATTTTCAGTCTTTTAAATTGGAGCCATTCTAGTGAATGTACTTTAACTTGAGTTTTGAGAGCTAGTTGTTGTCATTTTATTTGTTCATCAACTGTCTTCAGTCTTCCCCAATGGCTCAGTCGGTAAACAGTCCGCCTGCAATACAGGTGACACAGGAGACTCAGGTTAGATCCTCGGGTCAGGAAGATCCCCTGGGGGAGGAAATGCCAGGAGAACCCCATGGACAGAGCAGCCTGGCAGGCTGCAGGCCAAGGGATTGCAGAGAATCAGACACGACGGAGCAAACTAGCACACACAGCAGTGTCGTGAAAGGCACAGGTTATGGCTCAGTGTGGACGTGGTCAGGGGATATTGTGACTGGAGTGCTGGGGCAGAAGACCTGGAAGTTTCCAGTAAGGGAAGAGCAAGCTCGACTGTGGTCGCTACTTGGGAAGGTCATGCCGCTCACCCCGGGAGTCTGTGCGGCACTGTTCCTCCCACCAAAGAGTGGGTCTCTATATCATGGGCTTCCCCGCTGGCTCAGACAGTAAAGAATCTGCCTGCAAAGCAGGAAACCTGGGTTCAGTCCCTGGGTCAGGGAGATCCCCTGGAGCAGGAAATGGCAACCCACTTCAGTACTCTTGCCTGGAGAATTCCATGGACAGAGGAGCCTGGTGGACTACAGTCCATAGGGTCGCGAAGAGTCAGACACGACTAACACTCTCACACTTTCACCTCATTGGCAGTGGGGTTCCCAAGCTCTGCCTTTCTCATGGGCATGTCAGCTGAGCCATTGCTTTGGCAAGGGTCTTTTACCATGGTCACCACTCTTATGAGTACATATGTGTGACTTCTAGCATCTCCTGGGCAGCATTCTGTTCATGGGAGACAGCAGTGGCAGTGTGGTTGGGGAATTCTTCTGGGATCAGACTCCCTGCGTGTGAAGCCTACTGCTTTATTGGTGTGACCCTGGGCAGGCTACCTAAACTCTCAGTGCTGTAGTTCCTCATTTGTAAGATGGGTTGATGAGGTACCTGTTGCAAGGGATTGTTGAGATGATTAAATGAAAGTGGTGCCTGATGCTTAGCGTTCAGATCTTGGTGTTTGATAAATATCTTTGTCTGATAGAAGGAACCAGGACTGCTTGTCCAAATGGCAATCCTAGGATTGAAACAGAAAATACACAAGATTTTGTAGTGCCAGAAAGCAAGAAAGTACTGAAAAAACAAATAATGTAAACCTAGACAGACAAACCTTGTCGACGGGGGCATGTCAAAGGGACCAGGGAGCAGCAGAAAGAGCTCCTAAAGGCCAGGGGGGGAGCAGTTTGAAGCAACACGCTAAAGGAGCATTGGATTATCCCAGAACATAAAATACATATCCATGGATTCCTACTAACATTAATGAAGAAACCTACTCTGAAAGAGAGTTTGATGGAGGACTGTGAAGGTAGTTTAAGGAGCATCCTAGTCATTTATCCTCCCCACCCTTCTGATCTCTCTGTTGTGTTTATATGGATGGTCTGACCTGGGAAAGGAAGTGACCTCCGAGGCAGGAGAGTGCTCTCATTGTGATCTGAAATACCTGGTATTTAAACACAGATGAATGAAAAAGGATTGGTTGCCAGTTAGTCAATAGTAATAATTCTGTGATTCAGCTGTCCAAGTTCCTCCTGCAGTGTGTGTCTGGAGGACTATAGGAATATTGGATTAGGGGCATGTGACATGGCATTTCTTCTTTGATTCATTTGTTGAGGAGTGTGTCCAGGGCATGAAAGAGGCTAGTAGACTTTGCCTTTAAGAGGACTTATGGCCTTGTGGAGAGAGGCACAGAGTGGACCACAGACAGGTCTGTGGCAGAGGACAGGGTGCACACAGCTTGGCCCTGGGAGATGAGAATCTACAGCATCACGTATTCAGTTTTGGACCCTAAGTATCCGTCAGTTTGCCTTTAATATTATCTAAACAGGAGTGTGGCTCTCTCCCTCTGCCTCTCTTCTTAAGTAAAGGACCTAAACTTGAGGGCTCAGAACACTCTGTCCTCAAGCTGAGGGGCTGTGTCTTACGGATCTCTGTGTCTTCCATGCGTGGCCCAGTGCCTGATGTGTACTGGTGCTCATGGCCTTTATTGATGTCCACAGTCATGTAGTCACACCACCAGGGGTGTTTAATTTAGGCTGAAGCATAGTGCGCATTGGGCTTCCTAGGTGGCACTAGTGGAAAACCAAAAACAAAACCCACCTGCCAATGCTAGAGATGTAAGAGACACGGGCTCGATCCCTGGGTTGGGAAGATCTCCTGGCATGGCAGCCTACTCCAGTGGTCTTGCCTGGAGAATCCCACAGATGGAGGAGCTAGGGGAGAATCCCATGGACAGGTGGGCTACAGCCCGTAGGGTCAGAGAGAGCTGGACACAACTGAATCGATTTAGCGTGCTCGCACAGCAGAAATTGCCTTGGGGGGGGTGTGGGTCCCAAGACCACCCCTCGATTTGCTCAGAGAACTCGCGGGATTCAGGTTACACTCTACAGTTGTGATGTCCTCAGTGAAAGGAGGCAGAGCCGCGATGGAGAAAGGGACGTGGGGCAAAGCCTAGAGGAAGCGAGACACACGCTTCCGAGTCCTCTCCTGGTGGAGTCTCAGGACGCGTTTCATTCCTCCAGCAGCAAGCCGTGACCGCACGTGTGACCTGCTTTCTGTAAGCACAGCTCACGAGAGCCCCACTGCTGGGGATTTTACTGGGAGCTGAGAGCACAGGCACCCTCCGCAGATTCAGCGCAAACCATGCTGCTTGTTTGCAGAGTGTAGGCATCATGAGTGACTCTTAACTGCACAGAGACTGGTGGGAGCCCTTCCCAAATCCGGGTTCCCAGATGGCGGGCAGGGCCAACCTTGCAAGCAGATGTCTTTGTGGAGAGTGGCTTTCGGCCCGCCATGTAAGCTTTTTTCTGCATAGTAACAGACTGTCTCTTTTCAGGGGAATTTCTGGGCATTCCAGTCTAGTCCATCCAAGAGAAGGGAACGGTTTGGTGGTGTTTTAATGAGCAGCAATTATTCCCTGGTTGTTCCTTGACGAGCAGGAGTGGGGTTAGGTGGGTCAGGTGGGTCTTCCTGAGGACCAGAGGACAGATTACTCATAGAAGCATCTGTCTGGTTGAATTTTCCCACAAAGTTTCAAGTTTGGAGGCTCCCTAAGAAGTCTGTAGAGTAGTTTTATGATGCTGCAAACTGGACACACTAGTGGTAAGCCACACACAGGGCCTGTGTTCTGGTTGGTTTGTTCTGAAGAAGCTTCTCGGGAGGATTCACCCAAGAATCTTACTGGTCTGGTTCCAGGACTTACTGGGCAGGCGACCTGTTTGAGGGAGGCTCTGGGCTTTCGTTGAAGCTGTGGTTGTCGAGCGGGTTACAGCTTCTGGTTTTAGTCAGAAGGGCTCTGATGCTTGTGTCCTGCACACCCCACCAGGGCTGAGCCCTGCCTCACTCCAGCCAGCTGCTCTCGGAGGGCGAGTGGGGTGAACCATAGAACTGGCAGAACAGCTTCAAACTCCTGCCGTGCTGGGAGCTCGGTCAGTTACTTTTTACTCAGGGAAGACTTGGTGAGGAGGGATTGTAGGGCTTAAACATCCGCAGTGTGGGGATCTAGAGCAGCCCCGGAGCGTGTTAACTGCTGTTCTTGAGAGACCTGTCTGGTCCCACGCAGCGCGGCCCCTGTGTGCCCCCAGGGCCCTGGGGACGCGCTGCTGATTCAGGGAAAGGCTCCGAGGAATTCCGGAGTCAAACCTGTTTCTCTTTAACCTAACCTGCATTTCCTAAGTTTATTTGCTTGTGGAACCCCATTTTGGGGAGTACCCGTTACTGTCTTAGGGGTACTAGGTCCTGCAGAACTCAGTTTGGAAAATGCTCGAGAGAATATCAGCGCCCTCGGGTAGTTTTCCTGCAGGTGATGCTTGGGGAGGCCCTTCCCGGTGTGATGGCCCAGCTCTTCTCACGCAAAGTACAGGCCGTCGCAAGGCTTGGCTTCCGTCATACTGTTTGCTTAGGACTGTGGCTTTTAGTATACAGATTTCCTTACATGTGAATTGTTGTTCAGTCGCTGAGTCGTGTCTGACTCTTTGCAACCCCATGAACTGCGGCACGTCAGGCTTCCCTGTCCTTTACCATCTCCCTGAGTTTGCTCAGACTCATGTCCATTGAGTCGGTGATGCCATCCAACCAACTCATCCTCTGTCGTCCCCTTCTCCTCCTGCCTTCAGTCTTTCCCAGCATCAGGGTCTTTTCCAGTGAGTCAGCTCTTTGCCTTAGTGGCCAAAGCATTGGAGCTTCAACTTTAGCATCGGTCCTTCCAATGATTTTTTAGGGTTGATTTCCTTTAAGATTGACTGCTTTGATCTCCTTGCAGTCCAAGAGACTCTCAAGGGTCTTCTCCAGCACCACAGTTCAAAAGCATCAGTTCTTCAGCGCTCAGCCTTCTTTATGAATAAAATGGTCATAATACTAAAACCGTATTTCATTGTCTCAAGCATTCTTTTTTTTTTGCTGTTGTTTTTTGTGTGTTTGTCTTGGTGTAATGTAGTTTATGTCCAACTCTTGTAAGTTGGCAGGACCAAGTACTGTGAGTGTTGGGGCTGGCAGTCCTGCCCAGAGAGTTTTCATTTGGGAAACAGGATGGCGACCTGTTTCAGGAGCCAAAAGAGGCTCTCTGGAGCTAACCACAGAAGAGGACATCTAGTCTCCCTGTTAGGGGGTCTGTGGGGGAATATAAGTGGTCCCTAAACTTTGCTTTTCTCATTCAAGAGGTGGTTTCAGTCTGCTTTAGTTGTGAGGACCAGTGAGGCTCACTACACTTCACAGTGTGGAGGTGTATTATAATTATAACCGTTAATTAAGGCTAAGATTGAGAACAGGACAATTCTAGAGCAGGAAGGCCTGGCCCTCCCGGGAACTGGGACCGTGGTGAGAGCCAGCTCTTGTTGGGTCTGGGCAGTGGGACTTTATGAACCTGGCTGTTCCGACAGTAATATGATCTGAGTCTGTTTTCCTTTGTGCCTTTCCCTGCAAATACTCTTTCTTTATATCTTTTCTGTTCCTCATACTTTCTACTTATTCCTTACTTTGGCTTGCTTTTTTTTCTTGAATTTTTAAATACTGGAGTATAACGTCCATCCAGAAAACTGCACAAGTTATGAGTCCAGGTTGGTGAGTTTTCAGTGAACGTACCCGTTAACCTGCTGCACAGTCAGGGGACAGAGCTCACCATGTCCTGAAGTCCCCGGGGTAACCACTGTTCTGACTCCGACACCACAGAGTTGTCTGTTTTAACAGCTTTATTGAGATATAATTTACGTACTATAAAGTGCAGCCAGGTAAAGTATATGATTCAGTGCTTGTTGGCATTTTTCCTGAGTGCTGCAACCATCATCATCATCTGTTAAAGCACTTTCCTCATCATCCCAAAAAGAAACCAGTATCAGCTCGCATCGATTCCCCCTTTCCTCCAGACCCCGCCCACCCTCGGCAGCCTTACTCACCCACTTTCTGTGCCGGTGGATGTGCCTGTTCTGGACGTTTCATGTAAACAGCCTTTTGTGCTTGGCTTCTTTTGCTTAGCATAATGTTTTCACTTCCTCCGTGCTGCAGCATGTGTCTGCGGCTGAAGACCGTCATTGTGTAGCTAGACCGTATTTTATTGATCCGTTTTATTTAGTTGGCCTTGTCAGGTCTTAGTTGTGGCACTCGGAATCTTCATTTATTTAGGTTTTATTGTGGCGTACAGGATCTTTAGTTGCAGCTTGTGGGATCTAGTTCCCTGACTAGGGCTCGAACCTGGGTCCCTACGTTGGGAGTGCAGGGTCTTAGCCACTGGACCACCAGGAAGTCCCTGTTGACCAATTCTTTAGTTGATGGACGTTTCTTTTCTTCCGACTTCTGGCTATTGTGAAAATGTTTCCACGAACATATGTGTAACCACATTGTTTAGACTTACGCTTTCATTTCTCTTGAGTCTATACCCTGGAGCGGAATTCTGAGTCATAGTTGTATTAGTTTATACTTCCAGCAGAAGTGAATGGGAATGTATAGGATTTTAAAGAAAATCCCAACATTGTGTCATTTTACCTGGAAATACTTTAGTATCAATATTTCTTGCTAGTGGATAAACACTTTAAAAATCTTTAAGCACACTATTTCTCAAAAACATTACTCTAAAAAAACTGGGCCTTTTTTCTGTTAGTTTGTTCAAATCAGAATTCACGCAAGGTATTTAAAATGTGCTGTGTCTGAAAGAGAAGGCCCCCCTTTGGAGAGGATGGTTTTAAAAGCTGCTCTCCCTTGTTGTGGGTTTGGCACCTGCAAGTGATGGGCTGCTTTCGGCCCAGGCTTGTTACTAGGTTTCCGATCTGTCTGCGGCTGGTCAGGTCCACGCTCAGTGTTCTCTCCTAAATGTTCCTCTCGAGCCCCTTGTTTCTGTCGTGCCTTGCCGCCTCAATCTACACGAGTCTCCTTGCTCTCTAAGGCAGGTGCCTGGGTGGGGTGGAGACTGGCTGCCTTCCTGACTTTCCAATGACCTTGGTGCAAGGCCGAGTAGCTTGTTCACCTGTCAAGTCTCACAACTGCTTTCTTGAAGTTTTTTTGGTCTTCTCCTCCTCTTATTTGAACCACGGAAGCTTTTCCAACCCAATGAAGCGTTTGCTTTCTGGGCTTCTCTCTCGCCTTCCGTTTGTGCTTGGAAAGCAGCCCGTTTTCCCTGTGCTCACTCCTGTCTGGAGAGCGCTTGTCAGGTGGTCAGGAGTGTTCGCCTCGCTCCATCTTCCTGGCTCTTCCTGCTGCTGCCCCTGGGCCGACAGGCGCAGTGGACACCGTCTGCGAAGGCAGAGTTCACTGCAGGCAGTCTCCTGCCGCTGGCTGTTCCATCCTGACGAACCGGGCCCTCCAGCGGCCGGCCTGCTCTCTGCCCCTCGCCGCTTCACTGCGTGGATTCGGTCTTTGTTCCCAGCACGCTCCAGGAGACTCCTTTCTGTACCTGTCGAGGTTTGGTCCGGAAGACAGGAACTGCTCCAGGTATTTCAGGTGGCAAGGGATTTACCGTCGTGACTTGGAGGCTTATAGAACCACCATCTGTGCCCCGGTGATGGTGGTGGTGGCCGCAAACCCAGGGAGACGTGCTGTCAGCTTCCAGAAACTCAGGGAGCGAGAGCCCCAGGAGCCTGCCGCAGGTCCGCCGGGCCTTGTGTGGGACCTCGGAGGGTAGTTTTCAGGAGAGTGCTCCCCGGCCGCTGGGGCATGGCCACACCTGCTGGAGGCCAGGCCCGGGCTCGCCACTCCTGCGAGGGCCACCCGTGCTGCCTGCCTCGGCGCTCTGCTCTCGCGTCCTGTAGGGTCCCGAGCCTTTCCTGGCTCCGTGTGAGTCCCCACTGCATGAGGGGGACAGAGACTGTTGCCAACACACAACCCGGCTTCTCTTAAAATGAGGGGAGCACCGAACCTTAGGAAACACAAGCAGACCATCCTCAATGTGTTGCTGTTGGATTATCTTACAGATGAAGACATCTGCTGTCTGGAAGCAAGTATGAAACAGATGCACAAATAAACTTTTATTTTTATAATTGTTTTTATTTATAGACTATAAAGCAATTGGCAAAATAGGAGAGGGAACGTTTTCTGAAGTTATGAAGATGCAGAACCTGAGAGATGGAAACTACTATGCATGTAAACAGATGAAACAGCACTTTGAAAGGTAGGCGGCCCGAGACCTGTGTGACTAAACACAGATATAGGTGCAAGTCGATAAGAGGAACTCAGTGGGAAAACTGTATTTGTGCGATAACACGTAGCATCAGATTTCTTTGGGCAGAGAGGATTAAAGGCTAATTTTATGTTTATCATATTGGAATTTATTCATGTCCAAGTTTACTATAATACTAATAACGGTCACAAAAATTTAAACTGGAGAAGTATACCTCACTTTAAACCGTCTGTATGCTCCTAAGAGTTGTGTTTGTTGGATTTTTATAATTGAAACCTTAGATTAGAGATATAGAGGTCCTTGTGATTTAATTAGCTGTGAATCAGTTCCTGTGTTGAAAAATAGCTTTCAGGTAAGATTAGAGAAATGTGTTCCCTGGGAGGGACCAGTGCATTTTGTGGTGCCGGGAGCCCTCTGGCTCTTGCTTCGTCCCTTTGAGACTGCCGTGGCCTCGCCCGCAGAGCAGCCTCTTGGAGTCCTTGCGTTTGCGGCTTCTCGCCATGGACCACCCTGAGTCAGAGACCAGGTGTGATTGGGAAGCTGTAAGAATAAGGAAACAAGGGACGGCGTCACCGCAGCTGTTCTACTTTTCAGTAAAGAGGTTTGAAACTCAGCCTTTTTTAATATCAAAGGAATTGAAGCCTCTGAATATCTAAGGCAACGTTTTAAAAAACATAGTAATCCCTGTCCTGAAAATGTGGAGCCTTCTGAGTGTTTTGGAGTATAGGCCTTGATTTCAAACTCTGAGGATGCAAAGATAGTGTTTCAAATTGGAAGGCAGTTGAGGCCTTTTACATCAAGGAGAATGTGTAACAGTAACGTCACCCTGGTGACGTCCCCAGGGGGCAGGCGTCATCATCCCTGTTTTGCACCTGAGGAGAGGTGGTTAGTGATGTGAAGTAACTTGACTGTGGTCACCTAGGTCACTGGGCGGGCAGAGCCAGGCCAGAGCACGCAGTGTTTACCTGCTGGACCGACTCTGAGGTTACAGGGGCTTCTGCTGCTCCTCCTTCCTATCACTTCCTCCTCTAAGTGTTCTGAATTCTCTGTATTTGTTTATCCACCCCCTACCTCTGTCTTTACCTTTATACTACGCCTGGTGGAGAATCTGCTGCCCCGTGTTGGGATTACCCTCATCGCCCGAGCAGACGGCCTCAGCCAGCCACCGTGGACAAACGCTCCACAAACCCAGCGGAGCAAGAGGGGACCCCGAGCTGCGGGTGGGATGCATTCGCTCGGTCAGAGGCCGGGGCTCCCTGTCAGCTCACCGTCGGGTGCAGGGTAGACGTGCTTGCAGACGGCAGGACTTGCCAGCTGCAATTTTGGTGGAGACATAAACATGAAATATAGGCTGGACAAAACGCCTGCAGGTCCCATGACTCCCACAGTGGTTGCCGTCCCAGAACCATGCAGAGTCAAGGCTGCTCTGGGGAACCAGTCGGCCACGAGAGGTCACGCAGGCCACCAACGGGCCTTCAGGAGGCAGAGAGACCTGTAACATGTGAGAAGTGCTCCCCTGAAAGGAGATTAGAATGGTTTGAGGGCAGTCCCTTGGGGAGGCAGGGAGCAGTGTATCTGGAAAAGTGACTTGGGCTGACTTCAGCCCCTGGGGAGAACATGGAGCCACCCGAGGGACGCAGTTCCCACCAGGTCCCGATGCTGAAGGTACTTCGCCCGCCCGGCCCGTGGCTTCCTTGTCGTGAGGCCGGGAGGACCGACCGAGGGGGAAACGGAAGGAGAACTGACCGAGGGGGGAAGCGGAAGGAGGACTGACCGAGGAGGGAAGCGGAAGGCGACTGACCGAGGGGGAAACGGAAGGAGAGTGACCGAGGGGGAAGCGGAAGGAGGACTGACCGAGGGGGGAAGCGGAAGGAGGACTGACCGAGGAGGGAAGCGGAAGGAGAGTGACCGAGGGGGGAAGCGGAAGGCGACTGACCGAGGGGGAAACGGAAGGAGAGTGACCGAGGGGGAAGCGGAAGGAGAGTGACCGAGGGGGGAAGCGGAAGGAGGACTGACGGAGGTGGGACGTGGGAGGAGGACTGACCGAGGGGGGAAGCGGGAGGAGGACTGACCGAGGGGGGACGCGGAAGGAGAGTGACCGAGGGGGAAACGGAAGGAGAGTGACCGAGGGGGAAGCGGAAGGAGGACTGACTGAGGGGGGAAGCGGGAGGAGGACTGACCGAGGGGGGAAGCGGAAGGAGGACTGACTGAGGTGGGACGCGGAAGGGGGACTGACCGAGGGGGTAAGCGGAAGGAGAGTGACCGAGGGGGGAAGCGGAAGGAGGACTGACGGAGGTGGGACGTGGGAGGAGGACTAACCGAGGGGGGAAGCGGGAGGAGGACTGACCGAGGGGGGACGCGGAAGGCGACTGACCGAGGGGGAAACGGAAGGAGAGTGACCGAGGGGGAAGCGGAAGGAGGACTGACCGAGGGGGGAAGCGGGAGGAGGACTGACCGAGGGGGAAAGCGGAAGGAGGACTGACCGAGGGGGGACGTGGGAGGAGGACTAACCGAGGGGGAAGCGGAAGGAGGACTGACTGAGGTGGGACGCGGAAGGGGGACTGACCGAGGGGGTAAGCGGAAGGAGAGTGACCGAGGGGGGAAGCGGAAGGAGAGTGACCGAGGGGGAAGCGGAAGTAGAGTGACCGAGGGGGGAAGCGGAAGGAGGACTGACGGAGGTGGGACGTGGGAGGAGGACTAACCGAGGGGGGAAGCGGGAGGAGGACTGACCGAGGGGGGATGCGGAAGGAGGACTGACTGGGATGGGACGCGGAAGGAGAGTGACCGAGGGGGGAAGCGGAAGGAGGATTGACGGAGGTGGGACGTGGGAGGAGGACTAACCGAGGGGGGAAGCGGGAGGAGGACTAACCGAGGGGGGACGCGGAAGGAGGACTGTCCGAGGGGGGACGCGGAAGGAGCCGGGTGTAAGGCACTGGTAAACGCTCGGGAGACGCTGGCCCGTGTTACCGATGTGTGATCGTTTGTTCTGTTTCAGAAGCAGTTGTCCTAACTTTAGAAGTGGTTGATTAGAACACTTATTTTTCTTTTACAAAACCCATAATAATTAAAGATTTTATAATAAAGTTATCACTGAATCAGTTATACTCTCCTTGTTTTTTTTCTAATGTGTGTGTGTGTGAAGGGGATTATTGACAGCCAGTTTCACATACTGGCTTTACTTAAAAGGAAATACGCTGTGAGCTGGTGGTGTTTTGTGGGTCTTTGATGTCCGGAATCACTGATGGTGCCTCCAGCTTAGTTCTGACAGGTGTCTGCTGGCCTGTGTAATCCAAACCCACAGGGAACAGGTTTTGCGTTTTCTCTTGTGAATTCTCATTTACTCTTATACATATGTTGAAAACCATAGGTGGCTATAATCCAGTGCTCCTGTTATTTATTTGATAATTGTTCCAGCTAAAATTGAGCCAGCCCTGGCTGTGGGGCGCACCTTCAGGTTGGCCCCAATGTTCTTGTGGCATCCCCCATCATTTTCTTCTTTTTTAAACCTCTTTTTTTGGCTACTGGAATGTCAGCATCTTTAGGTCTTCTCAGCAGACAGAGCTAGCATATATGTACACTAACCTGTCTCTTCATTCAAATAACCTTGAGTGCATACTGATGTAAATAAATGGCCAAATGAATAAACAAAATGGGATGAGGGGAAATTTTTTTTCTCATTTATGATTCATAGATACAGAGAGGAATGAGGGAAATGGAAAGTCATCATTAGAATAAGTAATCATTTCTGCAGGCAAGATAAATTTATGAATGCTAAAATTAGTAAGCTAAAACTTGAAAGAGAATGGAATTTCTGCACAGCCTCAAATGATCTCCTGAATATTTATTAATTACCGTGGTGGTTTTAACTTATGTCCACAAATTGTTTGCTATTTCTTCCTGTGGGAGGTGGGGCTTAATTTCCTTCCATTTGACTGAGGGCTTGACTTGATGACTTGCTTGCAAAGAATAGAAAATGAAAGGGAAAGATAGTTAACTTTACAGAGAAAAGCCTGGTAGATGCTAGCTTAACTAAATCATTAATATCAGCATCATCACTAATAAGACATATCGATATTACATACCTTCTGATAAATGGCATGGGAAGCACGTGTCCCCTCCATGATATTCTCTTCCAAAGGTCTGTAATCTCAGTTGATTTATGAGAGTACATCAGAAGAGCCCACACTGAGGGTTATTCTACAAAACACCGGCCCAGTTCTCCTCAAAACGGTGATGATAATGACAAGGACAGGCTGTGGTGGTATCACAGAGTGTGGGTACACGGCCACTTACTTGCAGTGTGATCTGCTGGATCCCAGGAGAGAAAAAGGTATCAGTGGCAGAACTGGGCAAATCCAAATAAAGTGTCTAATGTAGTGAGTAGAGTTGTACCAGTGTTCATTTGCAGTTTCGGTAAATATTATGTTAACATTAGGGGAAGCCAGGTGAAAGCGGCTTTCTTTACTGTCTTTGCAGCTCTTCTGTTAGCCTAAAGTAACTTCAAAATTAAAAAACAAATCAGAACAAACAGAAAATAACCATAGACGATCCAGAATGAGTCATATTGCACGTGGCTTCTAACATTGAAAAAGGTATTGCTGTTATTTCTGTTTTACAGGAAGACATGACTATAGTTTCTAGAAGAAAGTTCTGGAAGAAAGCTGCGTTTGGTGTCAGTTCTAGGAGTTTTATTGCTGACCATTTATTGGATATTCCAGTGTCACTGATCCTTGATCCACAAGTTTAATTCTGTTCTTTGGTTTTATTTTTCGTTTTCAACCATGAAAATAGTATCGTCAGCTTTTAGAGCTCTGGATTATAATATCTGTCATCTTTATAAAACAGTTTAATCTTATTCACTTGAAGAATAATTTTAGGTTCCTTTAAAAATCCATTTCTGCTCTGCTTATGATTGAGTGAAACCTCAGAGTCACCTTGCACCGTTGTATGGGTGGTGTGGGCAAGAAGAGTCAGTCAGTAACAGAGGCAAGTCACGCTGAGTCACGCAGCCAGAAGGAGCTTGGTTTCGGAGCCTCTGACCCACCTCCTCCCAGTGTTACTTCCAGCCCTTCCTTTCTGCGCCTCTGAAATAGAAATCGATGGCTTTGGCAGTCACCTTTGCTCATAGGAAGTCACGGTGAGGTATTATAATAGGCCGGTTCATTAGTACTGTGTCAGGATGGGCGTTTGCAGCTCCTGAGATTTGTCTTCCTTCAGTGGCTCAAAGCCTTAGTTTGGGGATGATGAAGTTAGTTACTTGCATAAGGCATCATGACCCAGTCGCTTTGATATTTTTTTGATCTGTCTTCAGTGGATCCTCCCACCTATACTCACCAGAAATACACTGTTAAGTGTATTTCTCCTTTTTTTTTTGCTACAACTGTATTCTTCCTTTAGAAATGTTGTAAAGAAATGAAATGAGTCATTAAAAAAGTCGTTAGTCTTGATGTTTGTAGAATCTCTCTTTTTGTTCCGAAGCAGTAAGAGAAGCTCGTGCGAATCCTCGCCAGCATAGGGTTACTAGGTGAGGGCAAAACCAACAGCTCTTCCTCTTTTAGTTGTGTGACCTTGGGCAGTTCATTAATCTCTCTGTGGTTCAGTTCATTTATGCAGCGGGAACAACCACAGTGTCTACCTCGTAGGATCATTGGGAGGGTTAAATTAAAGATGCAGGTGAAATGCTTGGCTCAGTAATGGGTCAGCTTGTTGTCTAACAGTTGGTGCAAGTTGCTCAGCAAAATAGTTTGAAGACTGTTTGGAAAATTGAGGTAATAATAAATACGAGCAGCAATAGTAAAATGAAGGTTACACAGGCTTCCCTGGCGGTCCACTGGCTTTAGACTCCGTGTTTGCATGGCAGAGAGCACAGGTTCAATTCCCAGTCGGGGAACTAAGGTCCTGCATGCCTCCTGGCACAGCCCCCCAAAAAGTGAAACTTACGGCAGTTGTTCCCAGAGCTGTGCCCAGTACCGGGTGAATTGTGTGCACAAGTCGTTTAATCCTCCCAGTAGCCCTAGCCGAGAGTCTTCCTTCAAATGAGGGGCCCTCCCCTGGACGGGCCAGCATCCCTCAGCTGCCAAGGGGTAGAGCGGGGACGGGACCCCCGTCTGTGTGAGGCCGGGGGCTGTGGCCTTTCCAGCGCCCTGCTGTGGAAGGCAGTGCGGTGCCTGCTCTTGACTCAGAACACAGCTTTTTCCCAAGTCACGTCACTCAGTGGTCCTCAAATTACTTCTGCAAAAATAAGTCTTCTGTGTGGGATTCTAAATAAAAACAAAGGCAAGAAACTCATGAGTCACTTTAAAGACTCTTTTACTTAAATAGGATATAATTACAGAACTTTTCAAGTATATACGAAGTAAACAGTAGCATAATGAGCCCCAGGTACCACAGCCACCACCACCAAGCCTGTGATTTTTAATTAATCTGAGTGACTCCATCTGGTCTCCCACCCCACTTGGTTGCTATCGTGATTCAGTCCCTCAGTCGTGTCCAGCTCTTTGTATCTCCACGGACTACAGCACACCAGCCTTCTTATCCTTCACCATCTCCCAGAGTTTGCTAAAACTCAAGTCTGTTGAGTCGGTGATGCCATCCAACCATCTCATTGTCGTCCTTTCTCCTCCTGCCTTCAGTCTTTCCCAGCATCAGGGTCTTTTCCAGTGAGTCAGTTCTTCACATCAGGGGACCAAAGTATTGGAGCTTTAGCATCAGTCCTTATAACGAATATTCAGGACTGACTTCCTTTAGGATGGACTGGTTGGATCTCCTTGCAGTCCAAGGGACTCTCAAGAGTCTTCTCCAACACCAAAGTTCAAAAGCACCAATTCATTGTCTAGGTTTGTCATAGCTTTTTTTCCAAGGAACAAGCGTCTTTTAATTTCATGGCTGCAATCATTGTCCACATTGATGTTGGAGCCCAAGAAAATGAAATCTGACACTGTTTCCATTGTTTCCCCATCTACTTGCCATGAAATGATGGGACTAGAACCCATGGTCTTTGTTTTTTGAATGTTGAATTTTAAACTTTTCACTCTCCTCTTTTACCTTTATCAAGACGTTCTTTAGTGCCTCTATTCTTTCTGCCGTTAAAGTGGTATTATTTGCATTATCTGCATAATGATATTTCTCCTGGCAATCTTGATTCCAGCTTGTGAGTCATCCAGCCCATCGTTTCATACGATGCACTCTACATATAAGTTAAATAAGCAGGGTGACAATGTACAGCCTTGATGTACTTCTTTCCCAATTCTGAACCAGTCTGTTGTTCCATGTCGTTTTCTAACTGTTGCTTCTTGTCCTGCATACAGGTTTCTCAGGAAGCAGATAATGTGGTCTGATAGTCCCATCTCTTTAGGAATATTCCACAGTGTGTTGTGGTCCACATAGTCAAAGGCTTTAGCGTAGTCCAGTGAAGCAGAAGTAGATGTTTTTTTGGAATTTCCTTGCTTTTTCTGTGATTCATCGTTTGTTGGCAATTTGATCTCTAGTGCCTCTGCCTTTTCTAAATCCAGCTTGTACATCTGGAAGTTCTTGGTTCATGTACTGTTGAAGTCTGGCTTGAAGGATTTTGAGAATCTTGCTAGCATGTGAAATGAGCACAGTTGTATGGTAATTTGAACATTCTTTGGCATTGCCTTTCTTTGGGATTGGAATGAAAGCTGACCTTTTCCTGTCCTGTGGCCACTGCTGAGTTTTCCACATTTGCTGGCATGATGAGTGCAGCGCTTTCACAGCATCATCTTTTAGGATTTGAAATCGCTCAGCTGAAATTCTATCACCTCCACTAGCTTTGTTTGTAGTAATGCTTCCTAAGGCCCACTTGACTTCACGTTCCAGGATATCTGGCCCTAGGTGAGTGATCACACCATCATGGTTATCTGGGTCATGAAGATCTTTTTTGTACAGTTCTTCTGTGTATTCTTGCCACCTCTTCTTAATACCTTCTGCTTCTGTTAAGGCCCTACCATTTCTGTCCTTTATTGTGCCCATCTTTGCATGAAATGCTCCCTTGGTATCTCTAATTTTCTTGAAGAGATCTCTAGTCTTTCCCATTCTGTTGTTTTCCTCTATTTCTTTGCATTGTTCACTTAAGGCTTTCTCATCTCTCCTTGCTCTTCTCTGGAACTCTGCATTCAGTTGGGTATACCTTTCCATTTCTCCTTTGCCTTTTGCATCTTTTCTTTCCTCAGCTATTTGTAAGTCTTCCTCTTAGGCCTCAAAGACAACCGCCTTGCATTCTTGCATTTCTTTTCTTGGGGATGGTTTTGGTCACCACCTCCTGTGCAGTGTTACAAACCTCTGTCCATAGTTCTTCAGGCACTCTGTGTATCAGATCTAGTCCCTTGAATCTATTCATCATCTCTACTGTATAATCATAAGGGATTTGATTTAGGTCGTACTTAATGACCTACTGGTTTTTCCTACTTTCTTCAATTTAAGTCTGAATTTTGCAATAAGGGGTTCGTGATCTGAGCCACAGTCAGATCCTACTCTTGTTTTTGCTGACTGTATAGAGCTTCTCTATCTTTGGCTGCAAAGGATACAGTCAGTCTGATTTTGGCACTAACCCTTTGGTGATGTTCACGTGTAGAGTCGTCCCTTGTGTTACTGAAGAGGGTGTTTGCTGTGATCAGCTTGTTCTCCTGACAAAGCTCTGTCAACCTTTGCTCTGCTTTGCTTTGTACTCCAAGGCCAAACAAGCCTGCTACTCCAGATATTTGACTTCCTACTTTTGCATTCCACTTGGTTATTATTATACAATTCTCTTTTAAAGGCAAAATTTGCATTCATTGAAATGCACATTTTTGAACTATATAATTTTTGCAAGTGGATATCTCTGTGTAATCAAAGCATAGAGCATTTCTTTCTTCCTCAAGAGTTCCTTCGGCTTCCCTAGTCCTCCCTTCCCATCCCAGGCAGCCATTCTTCTGGGTTTGGTTTTGTTCCTCTTTACCCTCTTGTAGAAATTCCTGTTAAATGGAATCTCTCCGCTCCTTTGTCACAGCATCCATGCCGTCTCTGAGGTTTATCCCATTGTCGTATCAGTAGCCTACATCTTCTTACCGCTGAGTGGTGTCCATTCCAGGCTTTGGCTGCAAAACACCTCATTATCTCATCTCATGTTGAGGAACTTTCGGGTGGTTTCTGGTTTTGGACCACTATGAATAAAGCTTCTGTAAAACTTCATACAAGACTTTTTATGGTTATATATGTATGTGTATATATTTTTAGGTCATTACCTGGAAATAGGCTCTCTGGGTCACAGGGTAGATGTATATTTAACTGTACGTGAAACAGCCCAGCCTTTTTCTGAAATGATTATACCTTTTTCCATTTCCACCAGCAAAGAACCCGAGTTCTAGTTGCGTCATATCCTCTCCAGCATTTGGTGTGGTTAATCCTTTAAATTCTGGCCATTCCAGTGAGCGTGTCCTGTTGCTTCATTGTGTGTGTCTGCTTGAATGTTTATTTGGCTGCGTTAGGTCTTAGTCACGGAGCTTGGGATCGTCATCGTGTCGTGGGGGTCTTCCACTGTGGCGCGGCCTACACGCGGGCTCTGTGGCTGTGGTCCAGGCTCAGCGGTTTCGGCACGTGGGCTTACTTGCTCCGCAGCATGTGGGATCTTAATTCCCGGACCAGGGATTGAACCCTCACCCCCTGCACTGGAAGCTTAGAGTCTTAACCACTGGACAGCCAGGGAAATTCCCCAGCTGGTTCTTTTAGAAGCAGAGGCTTGCCTACATTCCTCTGTGTTCCGCTCCATGATATTTTCTGTTTCCAGCAGGACAGTAAAAAGACAAACAGAAAAAACCTGAATGTCACTTGACTACAGAATTCAAAGCAACTCCAAGGCAAAGAAAAGTGGTTGCTTTGCAGATTTTTAGCCTTTTTTCCCCCCCAGGATCTTTAAAAGAAGGAGCAGAGTTGATTTACATTTGCATGCACACTGTTGCCTGAACCAAGGCGAGCAGAACCCAGTCAGGGCGCCTGTCTACCGTCTGCACTAGGTCCTTAGTTCTGAGTGTGTGCCTGGGGAGGCATGAAATGATTCTGTCTGCAATAAGAAAATGTGTTTCAGGATATCATAGCGGTTTTCATATTAAAGATGAGAAGGGTGAGTGAATGTTTGTCTAAATGACAAAGCTATTTGACTAACTGGTCCTAAAAGACTGATTATTTTTTCTTTTTTTTAGACCAGGTATATAGTTAAAAATTTAGGACTGTTGCTAGCTCCAACTGGCTTCTTGCTATTTCCACCTGAGGCTGGGTTTCTCGGTGCCGCTGATGTTTGGGCCCAGGTTCATCTTTGTTACAGGTCCAGTCCTGTGCACCATAGGATATTTAGCATCATCCTTGGCTGCTGCCACTGAATGGAGCCGGGACAACTGAAAGTGTCTCTAGTATTGTCCCGTGTCCGTTAGGGGGCACGGTCCCTCCGGTTGGTAACCACTGACTTACAGCACGCCCTGGGCAGAGGCTGGCAGGCACCGGTGGGGGGTCTTCAGTGGCCTGGTCCTGGGTCATGGACTCTGCGGTGTGGGACTGTGGGGCGAACCGACTGCTCTTCCAGCGCGCACCCCAGGGGGGGAGGGGGAGATGCTTGGCCGCCGTTTGCATAAGCGCCCCCCAAAGAATGCTCAGCTTGCTCTTTTCTTCCTCCTTTGGCCTTGTTGGTGTCTGTGTTCATCTCCTCTGCCCTAAGGAAAAAAACCTGTATCTGCCTTGTCACTCAGAAGATGGTCTGGAGTGGTGTGTTCTCTAGAACCTTAGTTCTAAGGGACGGTGACTTAATATTATGTAAGAGAGGACCCTGTGCCCACAGAAAGTCTGGAAAATGTTGGTTTAAATGAAGGTAAACTGTTTTCCTTATTTTGTAGGAGTTTTGAAAGCTTCTGACATCAACTGTAAATTGTCACTCTCCGAAAGGAACTAGATTGGCTCTGTCTCACATTTCCTCAACATGCAGTTTATCCACAAAGCGTTTTCCAGAGAAATAAAGTTCTGTGGGACATGTTTTGGGAAGTACTGCTCTAGAGTCCCCTGGGGAGGCCAGGGTGCGGGGAGGAGCAGGTGGTGAGCTGGGCACTGAACTGGCGGAGTGGACGGACAGGATTGTGGTCTGGTCGCTGCACGCCCCAGGATGGCCATCCGTAATGGTTACTAGGCAGTGAAAAACTCAGATCCTCGGCGGGAAGGAGCTGCTCTCCTGAGCCTCTGGGGTGTGGCCCCACCCCACCGCCCCACGCACTGTGCTTGGCCCCTTACCCCGCAGTCTCGGATCCTCCCCTCTCTCCCGCAACTAAAGGGTTACGGTCCTGGGTTCAGCAGGGACCCTCCTTAAGGATACTGCGCCGGCAGAGTGAGCTGTGTCTTTTCTGGTTGGTTGTGGAGCATGGTGTGTAAATTGCTAATATTTTGAATATCATCCTGGATATGAGGGGGGAAATAGAGGATAATAGTTAAAAAGGTACCGAAAACTTTTTGTCAGAAACATGCTTATGCTCAGACTGCCCAGGTTCTTACGTATCAGGCTCCTATTTGTTGACTTGCATGAGAGACTGGAAAAGCCAGCCGTGTTGATTTGAAACAGCAGCAGTAATATACTATTGGCTACAACCACTCTTTGAATAACCAAACAAAATGCTGAGCTTTACTCTACATGTTGAAAGTTGGTTGGGAATTCCCTGGCTGTCCAGTGGTTATGATTCAGTTCAACCTTGGGGCCCAGGTTCAATCCTTGGTCTGGGAACAAGAAGCCCACGAGCCACGTGGTGAGACCAGGGGAAAGAAAAGAAAAGAAAAAAGAAGTTGGTGAAACAGTTTTGCCAGTTCAGAGAAAGAATATTTCCAGAATCAGTTTCTTTTGGAGCCGCTGAGATGCAGTCTCTGGTGGATGGAGCCATTCGGCTGAGCTGACCCCACGGGCCCAGCCACAGGGAGAGTGCCCTGGTGAGGGTCAGTCTGGAGGGTGGTGACAGCCAGCCGCAGGCCGTTGGCCTCTGGTACTTGTATTGTTGTGACCTGGGGTGTGAACGCAGTGGCAGGCAGAGCAGTCTCCATAAAGAAAAGCCTCAGTAAAGACACACCTGCTGAGAGAAGGCCTCTCCCCAGATGAGTGACTGAAGCCGTGTACAGCCTGCATTGAAGGTTAGAAAGAAGGCCGGTCTGAACATGAGATGCTTATTTTCAGAGGTTGCTTACATTGCTCAGTTAGTTCCTGTAAACTGACTAATGGAAAATTTTAGTCTCTGTTTCTGTATTTATTAATTGTAAGAGAAACTACCAAAGTATTCTTTCAGGAGTTTAGATGGGAAGAGTTTGAATGCATGTCCAAAGCTGTAAGAGTCTCGATTTTTGTAAGATACTGTAGAAATAAGATGCTTATGTTCAGCTGCTGATGGGAGAATAAAACCTGATAAACTTGCTTGACGTTATTTGTGAGTTTGTAACTTGTGATCATGGATAATAAACAGTGATTTGGTAACCCTGACTTTAAAGCTGACCTAAATAATAAACTCGTTATTTATTTTTACCTGCACAATAGTATTGAGCAAGTGAACAACCTGCGAGAGATACAAGCGCTGAGACGCCTGAACCCACACCCGAACATTCTCACGTTGCACGAAGTGGTTTTGTGAGTATACTGGGGCTTTAAAAAGTAGCTAACCTCGATGATAATTGTTAGATCTCTTTTTAGGAAAGAAAACCACAGTAGATGTTTTAAACATTGGCTTTGTAGCTCAGACACGTATTTGGACCAGTGTCTGCATCCGAGTCCTAAAGTGGAAAGGCCTTCGTTGCAGTGACTCCGTGTCACAGCAGCGAACGTCATTCAGATGGTCCCCCTCCGGAGACTCCATTGGCTTCTGTGTAGGTGGCGGCGGCTCAGGACCCCTGCGTGTCAGCCGTGTTGCCCTCCTTCGGGGGCTGCACTTAGGTCATCCCTGCAGTTGCCATCTTGCTATGACTTCATGCAGCCGTTCTCACTGTACTTGACATAATTTCAAGGGAGTTTTCATTTCTGTTCAGATGAAGAAGGCAGAGCACAGCTCGTCTGGAAGGGCTCGTCTGCTGGGGGCTGGGGCTGGGATCTGGCCTGAAGCTCCGAGAAGGCGCCCCTCAGCGGGAAGCCTGGCCTGTACCACCATCCGGGGAACCGCAGTCTCTGACGTTGAGGTGGGGGAGGTTTTCATCAGAGGGCTGACCAGCTCTACACTCAGAACGCAGTGCCTTGTCTTGGCCGCGTGGCCTCCTGGCCCGCGTGCTCTGAGGCACGTGTTCGTCGGTCGGAGACTGCAGCCTGCGCGGACGGTCCCAGCGCTGCCAGTGCCGAGCGCTTCAGGGGCAGAGCGCTCTGTCCACGGCAGCCCGAGGGACAGCGCGCCCCGTCCAGCCCCTTCACAGGCGCCCTGCGGGGCCTGGGGTGACCCTGCAGGGGTGCGGGGAGAGGCGTCTTCCTCCTTTTGCCCCTGGCCAGGTTTTGTATTTCACTCCCCACACTGATGTATCTCTGTGACGTGGAAGTAATTTAGGTAAATTAAAGCTGAATTTGCAGCCACAGAGCTTGAATTAAGTCCTACTTTCTTTGTTTTGCTTCTCTAAGTCCTCAACCTGTTTTCTTCTATCTGAAGATATAATAGTTACTTTTATAATCTCAGGATGCTTTTTTCCCAAAATTGTGGGAGGCCAACTTTTAGAATTTTTGCCTAAAGTTGGTTTATTATTATTTAAAATTATTTTTATCTAAAGTACCGTTTGAAAATCAAAACTTTTGCTGTTTTGGTCATTACACTTTGGTCTTTGCTGTGGGAGCATTTTATGTTTATCAGAAGTGTTTACAAATGAGTTAAATATTTGATGCTTTTTTTCTGGTTAATACAAGGAAAAAACCATTTTAAATCCTGCTTTCTTCTTCAGTGACAGAAAATCTGGTTCTCTTGCACTAATATGTGAACTTATGGAGATGAATATTTATGAGCTAATACGAGGTATGTAGAATGATTCGAAAGGCATCTAAGATCTTTTAAAGCTTATAGTTCCCATATATTTGTCTTAATTCTCAGCATCATCAGCCACCACAGTTCAGTAGCTGTATATGAGTATACCGTGCGCGTGTGCTAAGTCGCTTGAGTCGCGTCCGACTCTCTGTGACCCAGCGGACTGTAGCCCACCAGGCTCCTCTGTCCGTGGGATTCTCCGGTCAAGAATACTGGAGTGGGCTGCCAGTTCCTCCCCCAGGGGACCTTCCCGACTCAGGGACTGAACTCGTGTCTCTCTCGTCTCCTGCATCGGCAGGCGGGTTCTTTACCGCTAGCACCACCTGGGTGTGGGAGGTATTTGGGGGGCAGTCCTGTCTGCTCAGAACATGGCTGCAGGCGGGACGTGGTGCCCCACGGCACTCAGGCTGGCGGGCGAGGCGGGCGAGGGTGGCTCAGCGGGAGGCCCAGCTCAGGGCTCTCGCAGGCTCGTGCCGTCGAGGGTCCGTGCCGGGCTCTGCCATTGCTCGGCGTTCTACTCTAGGCTTGGGAATAAGGCAGGCCTTCCCCACAGATAGTCCCGAGAGGGCCTCGCCTCCCCCCTTGGGTTTGGAGCCTCACACGGTGCCCTCCGCTGCTGAGTGCTCCTTCATCCCCCGTCTTCTGAACAACACGGGACTGTTTGGGGAAGCGTGCGTGCCTGAGCCGACCTGGTCACGGCTGGTTCTGGAGGCCGACAGAGGTCACCTGGGGAAGCAGAGAGGAGGAGGCAGAAGGTTGGCCCGTGTTTATCAAATAGCCCTGGGTCTGACCTCCCCGTTGTGTTAGATGTCAGGACAAATGAGCCTTGTAAATATCACACAGCAAGTGTTAGACTTTATGGATCATATTATTCTTACCGAACAAATGAAAAAATATCACTGCCTTATGTTATATGAAGGAGTCTTTATATCTGAAATAGAATTTTAGCAACAGTATCATAGATGATTTAAAAACTGCTTTATTACCTCAAGCAGGTTAGGCCAAAGGGCAGATGATGTGGTGTAGAAAACTTTTACATCGAGAAGCTGTTCTTGCAACAAAGGGGATCTTTAACATGATGTTAAAAGGTGCATGTGAAGAGTTCAGATAAAGTTATGTTCATGAAGTGGGAGTGTGGAAACAAGTATTATGTCAAATGGACATATTTTATATGTGATTTAAAATATGTGGCTTAGTAAATTAATAAATAGCATGAGTAGACAAGTTTTACATCTGTGAAAGTTGATATAAAACTTTTGGATCCAGAAACTTTTACATCTTTTAAGGAAAATAGGAGATTGCCTTGTATCTGGGATATATGAGATTTCTTTTAAATTACAAACCTTGTGTATTTTATTCATAGACAAACCTCTCACTCAGGTGTCTTGCTTTAAGTACAATTTAAAATAAACTTAGGTCATCTGGCTTCTTGGTTTAAAACCTATTAAAAATAAGAACTCTTAAAAGGCACTTCTAGAACTTTACACACCAACAGAAAGTGACAGGTGACAATCCAGTCATGGGGGAGGAGACTGAAAATATAAACCAAACCAAGAGTGGTCTGGGAGAACAGCTCTAAGCTGCCAGGTTCCCCAAGACAGGTTAGAGGGAACATAGTCATATACTGGATTGTGATAACTCTATCACTGTAGGAAACGCTGATGGGAAAGTGAGTGAAATGTTTTAAAAAGATTCCCATGTAAAATACCTACAAATAGAAAAGAGTTGTATATCTGAGGAGTAAACCTCACTTACCTGGAAATTTCACTTGAAGTCTTATTCCAGACAGCTTGGATAATAAGGTGTTACTCTGTGATTAACTTTCAGATACACTAACTGACTTAGATCCTTCACTTTGATAGTCTCTGTGTAATACATATTTTCACAGTGTATCAGGACAGTATCAATGCAACCAAGAGAAACAACCGCTAAATTTTACTGTAATTTGCAATGATCTTTTTACCAGTAAGCCGACATTTTGTTCTTAATGATTCTACAGAATCACTTCATTTTAGTATAATAACAATTCTCTTGGTATAAGATACATATCTTATGTTAGAATTATGCTTGTTAGAGTGTGATATTTTAAAACTCGAGGGGAGGGGATAATTTCTGGCAAGTTTTTGTATGTTTAGATGGGAGAAAACTTTGTTTAGAAATTGATATTTTAATTTCCAATAGTAGAGGAGTCGTGTAATTGGAGGAAGTGAATCTGTTTCTTTCGGTGTCTGTCTACAGAGGCCGTAGAAAGCAGACTGTTGTGTTATAGCCCAGCGGCCGTCGGTTCATCCCGGGGATGCTGAGTGGCTTCACAGGCCAGGCGCTGTGCTCTGAGCATGGGATCAGCTGCTGTCAGTGCTAAGGGGCCTCTGAGTGTCAGAGACGTTAAAACGTGGGGAAAACGGCTGACAGTGATTGTAAGATACTCACTGTTGGAACATGAACCCTGATTTCAGAGTTGCCTTAGCATTGAGGAAATACAGTCGTCCCTTGGTGTCTGGAGGGTACTGGTTCCAGCAGCCCCGCAGGTACCAGAATCCACGGATGCTCAAGCCCCTTGTATATAAAACGACTCAGGGATTCAGCCAACCTCAGAAACCCCGGATGCGGGACCCGCAGACAGAGACCCAGGGGTTCGAGGCGCCGACTGTGCGGTGATGACAGTGATGGCTGATGGCTGTGAGTGCTCACCACAGGCCAGGCGCTGCCCCTGGCTCTTGAGAGGAGTCAGTTTATTTCACCCTGACAGCCTGTGAGGCAGATTCTGTCATGATCGCATGTTCGGGATGGTGAAAGGGAGGCATGGAGAGACGAGGGACCCGTCCATGGCTGTGGGCCTCGTCCGGGATGGTCTGGAGCCGGGGCTTGGGCAGCGCCTGCTCTTGCCCACTGCACATGGCCCTCTGGACAGCCCTGAGTGGACCGGGAAGGCCTGGTGGCCAAGGCCACCACCAACCACTTTCGGGCCACGTGGTCTCCTGCTGTGGCTCCTCTGCCTGTCCTCCTCGACAGATTTGGCCACCCAGACCCTGAGACCGCCCCCCCCCCCCGGCAGCACACGGGCCGCCTTCTGGAGCACAGGCTGCTCCAGGTCCGGGGGCTGGTCTTGCCACCTTAGGGTTATACCGTTCAGAGCCTGTGAGTGCACCAGGCATCCTGAAACAAATCCGTGACTCTGGGCGGTGAGCCAGGTAGGAAAAAGCAAACCAAACTTTGTTTGCCTATAAGCGTAGCATTACAGTTTGTTTCCATGACGAGTTTAGGCCGTGTGTCTGAGCTATGGAGCATTTTATACAAGGGGCTTGCGCATCCACGGACTGTGGTACCTGAGGGGCTCCTGGAACCAGGACCCTGCAGACACCCAGAAATGATTGTATTTCCTCAATTCTAAGGCAACTCTGAAATCAGGGTTCATGTTCCAGTCATTATGCAATGTAACAATTTTGTATGACATTACTGTGTCAGATTAATTCAGTTATATTTTTATATTTGATCAGATCTGAGCCACTGAATTGTAAGATGCAGTATTTTTTATGTACCAACAAAAAGGAAGAAAAATATTGCCACTGCCGCTCTGACACATACCTTTCTTTTCACTTAGCAATTTTAGTTCTGTCCTTATTAAAGGAAATTGTTCAGAACTATTGAGACAGTTTCCACCCACATCACTTTTGTGCATGTATATAAAGGAAATAGACATGACATAAACCCGTTACGGCATTGCTAATTCTTCCTTGAAACTTTCTGATGTGGCGTGATCGCTGAGCGTCTTCCTCACTTTGTCCATCTGTGCTCTTCAGGGTGTGAGTGATGCAGCAGCATTTTCGCTGGAATTTCCTGAAGCTGATGGCACCACCCTGTTAGGTCGGCGCTGGTGCTTCTCGGAGGTGCCGTCCGGTTCTGTGTCCAGGGAGCACGGGTGTCCCCGATCGCGCTCCAGGCCAGAGCACGCACAGCACCGTACGCCTCTCACGGCGGCAGGTCCTGGTCTGGAAGATGGGGGTAATCATGCTGTCTGGCTGTCAGGGTGGTTGCGAGGAGTAAATGACGGGTGTGAGGCGTGCGGAGCAGCGCCCGGCTGGCCTGGTCTTTAATCAGCGTGGGCTGCTGTCGTCACCACCACCCCCACCATCATCGCGCGACACACGGCTGGTGTGTGCCGGCTCTGGGTTCCTTCACTGGCTCGTCCCCGTGCTGGGAGCTCAGCTCCACTCTAGAGGTGAGGAAAAGAGCTTCCAAGAAGTCAGAGCACTTGCCTGAGATGAGCCAGCTTCCGAGAGCAGAGCTGGGGAGCTTCCCTGGCCGTCCGTCCAGTGGTTAAGACTGCGCTTTCAATGCCTGGGGTATGGGTTCGATCCCTGAGATCCCGCATGCCGCATAGTATGGCCAAAAAATAAAGAACACAGCAGAAGACAAAGAGCGGAGCTGGGAGGCCCGCCTTGAATGCGGCCTTGTTGAGACAGGAGTGCTGGCGACGGCTCCGGCTCCGTGCTGAGTCTGACACCCCGCCTGCTTCCCTCTGTGGGTTGGGACCTCCAACCTCTCTGAGAATTGCGTGCTGTCCCGCAGGCCTCTCTCTCGGAAAATACTGATGGCAGACCCGTGCTCGCAGGCTGCCTCAGGGCCTAGCCTCTGGGCCCAGGAGTAGACTGTGGGCCACTTGGCCGCACCGTGCTGGGCCCGGCAGGCACCTTGGAGCCTGACCCGGAGAGCCAGGCGCAGCCTGGGGACAGGGCCTCTTGTGGGAGGGCCGTGTGTGGTAGATTTCCTGGTGCAACGCAGGTTACACTGGAGGCCACAGCTAATCATTGTGTTCACTTTCAATTTTTTACATTGCTGGTGTTATGTGTGACATTCATTAAGTGCCTTCTTAATGAGAATATTTGGTCAAAAATTATCTTAGAATAATTAATTTGGCTCAGTGAGCCAGGGAAATACTGTTTGCAGTCTGCTGGCTTCAGTAAATGGTCATACAAGGAACCTCAGGGTGTTTTATTAACAGTATTTTGTCTGCTTCAAGATGTTTGTAAGCGAGAATCTGGTGGGAACCAGATACCATCTTGCGCCCAGAAAGTTAGGATCTTCTTTTGGGGGAAATACTGTGAAAGTCGATAGTCCATCCTCCTTGTCGAGGGTGTGGACTCTGATTGCTCAGAGCAATGGTGCCCGTGGCTCGGACAGGCCCCTTCTTCCCCTGGGAGCCCCCGCGTGCAGACAGGAATTCTCACGGAGAGATGGGAAGGAGTCACGGCCTTGCCCCCACGGCTATGAATGGGTAGAGGTGGGCAGCCCGGGAGGAAGGCAGAGAGTCCGCCTGCCCTGGGGGCAGAAGGCAGTGAAAGGTCAGACCACTCCTGGCTCCCCCGCCTGCTTATGATTCACTTGGGCTAGGCCTGGGCCTTGGAATCTGCTTTATGAAAGATCCCTAGGCGATTATGAAGATTGGATGCATTAGACTTTTCCTAAAAGAGTCCACCTTCCCTGAGTTCAGGTTTAGATGAATATAAGGACAACTTTATGCTGTAATTAGGATGTGGCTGTGTGGATGTGGCTGGGAAGGGTACTTCTAGGAACAGAGCAGCCTGAGTACAACCGGGAATCGGGAGAAGGGGACGGGGCTGGAGCGTCCCGTCAGCAAGAGGGAGGTGTGGTTCCCGAGGCGCAGAGCCAGGCCCCGCAGCCGGTTCTCGGAACTCGTTGGAAAGGCAGCTTTCAGGGCCCCACCACAGACCTGCTGAACCGGACATGCCGGGCAAGGATGGGGGGCAGCCTGTGTCTTCACAGGCCCCAGGGGACCGGGGGCCCTGGTCCTGAGAGCCCTGAGCTGGGGGGAGTCTGCCACCGGGGTCTGGGGAGCCCGCCTCGTCCGTGGGCAGCGAGGACCGAGGGGACAGAACCTCACAACGCTTCAGCCAGCCTCACGGGTGACAGAGAGTGGAAATTTTGCTTTCTTTTCACCTTTGTACAGATAATTGATAAAATTATTACAGGATAAAGAAATTATAAAATTCCTCAAGCTGTGGGAAGCCAATAGTCTTAGGTTTAATTCTTTTTAATTGTGGAAAACTGATGTGATACAGAATAAAAAGATTATAGTATGACATGGAAAAATTCACTGCACTTAGACATTTTGTAAATTGTTACTTTCTGTCATTAACATATACATTCTTGTTATGCGAGAAAAAGAAAACATTAATTTTTCAACAGAAATTGCAAACTTAGGACCAAAAATGTCAAGTGGGCCATGTGCTCATGTTGGCTTTCTGAATTATTAGGTGAGAGCATATGTTTCTCATATTTAAAACCTAATAACCTAGAAACACCGACCTCTGGGGTTAAAATCAAGTTAAAATGTGACATCTTCAAGAGCACGGGTGTCTGTGGTACTGGTTGTCATTCAGTCGCTAAGTCGAGTCCAGCTCTTTGGGACCCCGTGGCCTGCAGTGGTCCGTGGTACTGGAGTGTGATGTGCGGGGCTCTAGAACATCACGAACACCGCAGGAGTGAGGAAGGTGTAGGTTGCAGGCTGTGTGGATGGGTGCCTGGCGTGCTGCAGGGCATGGTCAGCGGTGCCAGTGTCTGCTTCCTTTTGTGAGAGGAGCATGTGGGCTGTGAAATTCAGTCACTGGTCTTCTTCTTCGATTAAGAGAACATACTTCTGGGACTTCCTGGTGGTCCGGTGGTTAAGACGTCACGCTTCCACTGCAAGGGGTGCGGGTTCAATCCCTGGTCAGGAAACTTAAGACCCCATATGCTGGGCAGTGCAGCAGAAAAGGAAAAAAAACAAAAAACTGTGATCTATTCTCTTAAAGATGGAAATCTCCATCTAGACAGGAGGCTGAGGAAAATGCTGGATTTGCAGGTGACTCCTGCCATCTCGGGCTTCCCAGGTGGCTCAGTGGTAAAGAACCCGCCTGCCAGTGCAGGAGACACAGGAGACGCAGGTTCGATCCCTGGGTCAGGAAGATCTCCTGAAGCAGGAAATGGCAACCCACTCCAGTATTCTTGCTTGGTAAATTCCGAGGACAGAGGAGCCTGGCGGGCTGCAGCCCCTGGGGCCGCAGAGGCAGACACGACTGAGCGCGCGCATGCACACGTGGCCTGCCGTCTCGCAGTCGCAGTCGGTGTGGAGTGTGCCCCGCAGGCCTGCCTGAGGCTGCGTGGAGGCCCCAGGCCGAGTGCCCCTTGGTGATCGCTCAGCGCCCTTCTCACTGCAGAGAAGGCCTGGTGCCCTGCGATTCTGAATGAGATCATGTCGGTATATAGAATTCTACATGGCATATTTTGTAGATGGACTCCATATTTCCTAGAACTGTTCCATGCTGGTTTTCACTGAGAAAATTAGAAATTCTTGCACATTATTAAAAATGGGAATATTGGTAACCATATTTGGCTGTCTCCTTGATTGCACAGGAAGAAGACACCCGTTATCGGAGAAGAAAATCACTCACTACATGTACCAGCTATGCAAGTCTCTGGACCACATGCACAGGTACTCACGTGGAGACTTGGAGGCTTTCAGATTGATAGAATGTGTTACCATTCATTAGAAAATGCAGTGTGGAAGAATTTGAATGAGGTGCAATTAATTCTGTCCTTCTTTTTATGTTGAATGCAGAAATGGAATATTTCACAGAGATGTAAAACCAGAAAATATATTAGTAAAGGTAAGAACTTTTATATGAAAAATTGATATCAGAATGAAGATAGAATATAAAAGCTTTTCACTGGATATGATTTCAATCCCAATGGATGTCATGTTTGTTATTTTTTTTCCCCTTCCAGTTTGGGTTAAAAAATCGTTAATAAATGCCATCAACATAACTGCACATCTGAAGAAAGGCACCCTTCTTATATACTGTGTATAAAAATAAACTCCATTTATTGATAAATTATTCTAAATGCTGTAAATATAAAAGGGGAAGACGCAGGATTTGAGCTCAGGTCTGTCTCACTCAAAAGCCCGTAAACTGTACATGTGTAAAGTGTATGGTTTGTTAGGTTTGGGCATTTGTATATACCCATGAAACCATCATCCCAGTCAACAGACAAAGCCACTGCCCCCAAAAGCTTCCTCTTGCCTTTGGTAACCTTTGCCTTCCTGTCCCTTGTCCCCAGGAAAGACAAGCTGACTTTCTGTTGTAATAGAATTACTATGTCTTCTAGAATGTTCTATAAATGGAATTACATGGTATATACCCTTCTGTAGTCTGACTTCTTTCATTCAGCATCGTCCTTCTGAGATTTATCCGCATTGTAGTGTGTGCACGCCACAACTTTTGAAGTTGTCTCACAGCTTCTGGATGTTTGATTGTTTTTGATGTTCTTCAAGATTGCTTTGCATTTCAGTTTGGGAGGTTTCTCTTGGCACATTTTCACGCTCACTGACTCTTTCCTTGGCTGATGAGTCTGTTGATGAACCTATCAAAGTCATTTAAAATTTTTCTTCCAGTGTTTTTTTATTTCTGATGTTTTCTTTTGATTTTTTCTTAGGGTTTCCATCTCTCTTCTTACATTTCCCATCTGAACTTACATGCTGTCTTCTTTTTCCCCTGGAACCCTTAAATTAATCGTAGTTTTTTTTTTTTTAATTTCCTGTCTGATAATTCTAAAATTCTAAAACCTGTGCCACATCTGAGTCTGGTTTTGATGCATGCTTTGCCTCTTCAGACCGTTGTTTCTTGCCTTTTTATGTGCCTTAATTTTTGTTGACTGTATCGGGAATGGGAACAAGGGACAAGGCTTTCAGTGTCGGTTTCCTCATCGTCTAGCCGAGAGAAGTGCTGTTTAACATGGGCTGTAGCCGCGGGTGCCTGCTGGAGACTTCATGTTTATTGACAGCATGCATTTGACGACTTGAGTATGAGAGAGAAAGAAGCTGGAAAAAACACCTTGAAACCTGTTTGAGGCATAACGGGGAATGTGACCAGGGTGTAGAATTCATCTGTAGACTTAGACTGTGACTTGAACATTTGCACAGCCTGTAGACGTTTTGCAGACATTTTGAAATGTCTATAAAACACAGCCAGAATATTTGTAGATGTGATCCACTGGATAGAGACCCCACTTCCTCATGGGTCAGCGGCAACTTCACAGATGCTTACAGAGCCAGCACTCCATGGTCTGCAAGCTCGTGTAGATGCCAGGCGTCCTTGTGTCAGCGCGCCAGTCCCTGGAATGGCCCGTGTGATGGTCGCTGCTCGGTGAGACGTTCCTTGTCCCCGTGTGTCCCCGCTCGCAGCAGGATGTCCTGAAGCTCGGGGACTTCGGCTCGTGCCGGAGCGTCTACTCCAGGCAGCCGTACACCGAGTACATCTCCACCCGCTGGTACCGGGCCCCTGAGTGCCTCCTCACCGACGGCTTCTACGGCTTCAAGATGGACCTGTGGAGCGCGGGCTGCGTGCTCTACGAGATGGCCAGGTAGCGCTGGGCCCCTGGGGGAGCATCCAGCGGGTCCCCGCCAGGCCCGCCCTTCACGCTCTCCTGAGCGCCTGGAACGGTCCTTCTCGTGTCGTGGCTGCCCTTGAACCTGACGGGAAGCGGCCGGACCGCTCTCCTTGTCTGCCCAGCGTGGAGGGAGGAACACTGTCAGTTACTTCCGTCCCAGCGGCCGCCCGGCCCTGGGTGGCCGAGCCTCTCCGTGTGGCCTCATCAGCGGTATAACCGATGAAGCCCGTGAAGGAACGGAGCCCGGGCATGCTTCCAGCGCCGTGTGGGGCCTGCCGTGCCCCTAGTCTGCCCTCGGAGTCCAGTCATTCCCACGGGCTCTCAGGCCCCAGGGCTGAGGAGCAGCAGGAGTCCAGAGTGCCCCGGCCCTGAGCGTGCTGCCCCCACCCCAGCCTTGGCTCCAGCTCTGGGCGGAGCAAGGCCACAGCAGAGGCCAGGAAGGGAGGAGGGGGCGCACCTTCCTGCTCCGGCGGGTCAGGAAGGACGGGCTGGGGCGTGGGAGGGTGATTTACGTCGGAGTGACCCGGTCAGAGGAGCAGAGCCCAGCAAGGCGGGAGGACCCAGGGCATCCACTGGCCCCGTGATAAATGCACAGGCCCTTCAGGGTGCAGCTTCTGATTCTAGAGGTTCCCTGTTGATAAGTGAGTGTTATTTTTGGAAAGGAGACTGGTGGTTTCGCTGATAAAGTTCCAAGAGATGGTCTTTTCTCATGTGCTTAAGTCCCTTGGCTTCCCTGGTGGTTCAGACGGTAAAGCATCTGCCTGCAATGTGGGAGACCTGGGTTCAATCCACGGGTCAGGAAGATCCCCTGGAGGAGGGCATGGCAACCCACTCCAGCATTCTTGCCTGGAGAATCCCCTGGACAGGGGAGCCTGGTGGGCTACAGCCCACGGGGTCCCAAAGAGTCGGACAGACTGAGGATTAAGCGTAGCACAGCACAGCCGCTCGAGTCAGTTTGGAGGGAGGCGAGAGGTGCCAGGGCCCTTTAATCCACGAGTCCCAGCTCTGTGAAGGTTCGGAAGCCGAAAGGCTCCGTGGACCCCGTTTGTCCACGCCGTCTGGCCTGACCTGGCCTGGACTGTTGTGGACCGCGCTCCCCAGGTGGTGAGAGGCGCTGGGGTTTCCTCTCGCAGCTGGTGGAGGCCCAGCTGTGCAGATTCAGGAGTGGGCTCTGTGCCTTAGAAGGACCCCGACGTGGGCACAGTGGAGGAGGAAGGCCCGGGGCGGGGACGGGACGGGGCGCGTGCTGGAGGTCGCTCTGCCGCCTGGAGGGTCAGGGCCCTGACGGCAGCCTTGATCCACCCAGCCTGCAGCCGCTCTTCCCTGGCGCCAACGAGCTGGACCAGATCTCCAGGATCCACGACGTCATGGGCACGCCTGCTGAGAAGACCCTCACCAAGTTCAAGCAGTGAGTGCAGGCCCCGGGCCCCGCCCCAGGCCTCGCCCCACCACTCTTCCCCGAGGGCCCAGCACAGCCCGCTCGGCCGGGCAGTTGGGAGGTGTCCCCAGGGGTTCACTCGGACCTCGGAGCCTCCGGTGAGGACGGCTCCCAGCACAGGCCGCACGCCTGGCCTGGGGCAGCTCCGCCCGGCGCCCTGCCGCACTGACCCCTGGGCGGGGACTTGGGGGAGCCGGGCTCTCGGGGGCCCCGGGGCGTGAGGGGTGGGCAGCACCCGGCAGCTCCCAGAGCCTAGGAAGACGGAGACGACAACTATCTTGGGGTCTTGTTCTTGTCTTAAATTTTCTTTCGTTCTTCTCTGGTGGGAATGTGATGTTAGTCTTTTCAAGGGGAAGTTTTCTTATATTTAGAGCATGAGATTTCACACACACACACACCCGTTTTAAAAACAGATTTAATGTTTTGGAGCAGTTTTAGGTTCACAGGAAAAGTGAGTGGAAGTACAGAGACCTCCTCTCTCCTGGTGCCTCTCCCTGGCGCCCGCTGCCCTGGGGCGCACGAGGCTGTAACGGAGCCCAGGGCCGCGGCTGCCTGAGGTCCCTCTGCGCTCAGAGTCTGGACGACTTCCTGCCTCCCCGCCCCAGTTAGATGTAAACTGTTCCCTTGTGCAGTCTTGACGCTGGACCGGCCACGTGCTCTAAATGGCGGCGTGACCGTTTATTATCATTGGGCTTTTAATGCAGGTCGAGAGCTATGAGTTTTGATTTTCCTTTTAAAAAGGGATCAGGGATACCTCTACTGACCACCAGTCTGTCCCCGCAATGCCTCTCCCTCCTGCACGCCATGGTGGCCTATGATCCCGACGACAGAATCACTGCCCACCAGGCCCTGCAGCACCCTTACTTCCAGGGGCAGAGGTGGGCGCCCTGCTGGGGCCGAGGGGCGCGCGGAGGGGCCGGGGGGACACGCGGAGGGGCCGGGGGGACACGCCGAGGGGCCGGGGGGACACGCCGAGGGGCCGGGGGGACACGCGGAGGGGCCGGGGGACGCGCAGAGGGGCCGGGGGGACACGCGGAGGGGCCGGGGGGCCACGCCGGGGGGGCCGGGGGGCCACGCGGAGGGGCCGAGGGGCGCGCGGAGGGGCCCGGGGGGCGCGCGGAGGGGGCCGGGGGGTGCGCGGAGGGGCAGGGGGGGACACGCGGAGGGGCCGAGGGGCGCGCGGAGGGTGCCGGGGGGCGCACGGAGGGGCTGAGGGGCGCGCGGAGGAACAGGTGGTCCCGGGAACAGTGCCCATACCCCTGGGAACCCACCCCTCGCTCCTCTCTTGGACTTTTTTCCAAAAGGAGGCTGCAGTGGAATCAGGGAGGGTAGGAGGAGGGCCTGCGGCTGCCTTCCAGTCGACGTCAAGGCTCCGATGTTGAGCCCAGGGAGTCAGAGCAGAGCGGGCTAGTGGGGTGAGCCCACTCGCTCTGAGGCTCCAGAGTGAGCTGGGTGGCGTCCGACGTGGGGAGTGCCTGCCCCGGGGCATCTGACCACCCCTCTGTCACCTGCCTCAAGTCCTGGAGCGCGGAGCCCAGAGGCTGTCAGGTTGAGACAGAGAAGGGGGGAGCTCCCCGGAGGTCAGTGGGTGAGACGCGCGTGAGCGAGGCAGGGGAGCGACAGGCCGGAGACTGGAGGCGGCGGACGCCACGTGGGTTCTCAAGAGAGGGGCCCTTCTGTGCTCCCCACAGGGCGGCCGAGAAGCAGGCGCTGGCCAGGGCCAGGCGGAAGGCCGCCGCTCCCTTCCCCGAGCGCCCCGCGGCCCCAGAGCTCAACAGCACCTGGCAGACGGCGCAGGGGGGCCGGAAGCAGGTACTGTGTGATCGGGGGAGCCCACGGCCGCAGGGACCCCCCGTGTCTCCCAGGCAGACGCCCTGGAGGGCCCCCCACCCGCCCGGAGGGGCCGTCAGTGACCTGCCAAGCCAGACAGCGACTGCCCACGCCGGGCGTGGGCACCGGCCCCCACGCCCCGCCCTTGCCACCCACCAGCTCCGTCCACAACCCCGTGGGGCGGGTCCTCCCACCCCCTGGGCCAGGCTGCACCCAGACGCAGCGCCGGTCACCTTGTCGTGTCCCTCGGGCCACCCTAGCTGGGGGCGCAGGGAGGCCACCCCCGGCCAGGTGACGCCTTGGCCGCTGAGCCCTGCGGGAGCAGCGGGCCGCCGGCGCTTGCTGCGCACGCTCTTAGCAGCTGTGGCTTCTCCTCGTGAGAACGTCACCTTTCAGGCCCCGAGCCCCCTTCACAGCCGTGTGCAGGCTCCGAGCTGCGTGGTGACTGCCCCTCCGCCCTTCCTCACTCAGCCCGGCGTGTATCGGGGGTCCGTCTGCTGGGGGCCGAGGACGCGGGTGTCCCTGCGGCCAGGCTGCCCTCGAGAGAGCGAGGCCCCGGGGCCGGGCCCTGTGTGCACGTCCAGGAGGCGACCGAGCTCAATCCTCGCCTCCCGCTCTCCCGCAGCCTGCCCGCCCTTCATCTTCCGGGGGGCGGGGGCAGCTGCTCAGCCCCAGCCGTGGACACCCCACTCCGCCAGGCCCCGGGGACCGCTGTCCCCCGCCGCCCCGCCTGCCGGTCAGGGGAGCGTGATTTTCTTGCCAACACTGCCCAGGGCGCCCCCTGCAGGCAGAGCCGAGGCCCGCGCCCGGCTGCGGTGCCTGGACCTCGCGTGAACGCGTGGTACAGATGGAGTCTGATGAAACTCCGGACCCTGACGTTGGAATCTCATACAGTTTTCGCGTGCCGTGAAATTTTCTTCAGCCGTTAAAAGCTGTGAAATCCATTAGCTTACTGACCACAGAAGCAGTCTGCAGGCCGCACGGCCAAACCCAGGGGTCAGAGTGGGAAGTGAGACTGCACCCTGCCCCCGACCACAGCACAGGCCTGGCCTGGGAGCGGCCCCCCGACTTTCTGCCTGGGAAACGGCGTGTGTTGGCCAGTCACCGTGTGGTCACACCTCACGGTCCAGAATCGTGTGAGGCAGGAGCAGTAGGAGCAACCCTATTCCCGCAGGGGGGTTGGCATCCTGCCTTCACCTGGCCGTCCTTGTTTGTAGAAACAGCCCGCGAGGCCAGAGGAGAACCACCCCCGGAGGCAGGAGCCGGCCTACCTGATGGAGCTGCCCAGGCTGAAGCTGTCGGGAGCGGCCACGCTGGCCTCCTACTCCAGCCCGGCCCTGCAGTCAGTGTTCGCCCCGAAGGTGCCGCTGCTGAGACCCCTGAAGTGCGTCGGTGCGGCCCAGAAGGTGGGCGTCCTGCGTCCCTCCACCCTGTGCTCCCGCCCACCCTGGCCCCCACTGAGCGCCTGTCGTGCTCTCTCACAGACAGACACGCAGAAGGACGTCAAGCCCAGCCTGAAACAGTACCGCCTGCCCACCATAGAGCGCAGAGGTGGGGGCTGCTGAGTGCCGCGGCCCCCTGCTCGGGCTGGCTCCCCGCCGCCGCGCCAGCGAGCGGGCCGGGGACTCCCGGGGGCCGGGCCCCTGTCCCGGGAGAGCTGCCCCCAGACCCGCGCCACCGCCTCGGCCTGGAGCCGCTGGCCAAGACAGCCGTGTCCAGAGGGCGGCGTTACTGTGTGTCCAAGTCTAATACATCTGTAAAACCACCTCCTTCTAGGGTTTTATTTCATTTCATAAAGTACGGGTTTGGGGCAGGGATATTTTGTAATTTTTGTATGAATCAGAAGAGAGAGATTATACTGTTATTATGTGTCGTTTAGGCTGGCTTCACCGCGGGCTCCGCAGGCCTGTAGTCCATCAGCGCTAGTGTTTAGCACAGTTCAGCTTCCAGATTCTACCCCTGGAGACCCCTGATTTTATTAAAGAGTAAGCTGTCCTCATGGTGTTGGATCCTCTTGTTTGCCGAGTTGAATGCGTGTCCCAACCGTCCTTTATCCTGACTTCTGTGGGCACATCAGGGGCACTGGCTCTGCTGGGGAGACTTGGGCGCAGCCTCCTGAGGAGGGCGCCCAGGCCAGCATGCGGCCCCGGGCCCCCGGCACGGCAGTAGGCGAGGGGCGGGCCGCGGGCAGGTCGCCGGCCCAGTCGCCTCCACGGCTCTGATGGCCCGGGGGGCAGACAGTAAATGGGCACAGAAGACCCCTGTTTCCCCTGGTGGTGGGGGGCGGGCAGAGCAGTGGTGGCCGCGGAAAGGCGGAGGGACGGGAGGGACAGACAGGGGTCTTGGGCAGGGGGCTGGCGTTTCACGGGCCGGGGGCGGGGCGCCCAGGAACAGGGGGAGGCCTGAGGGCCTTCTGGGCCGGGCGTGTGGGGAGGGGCTGGCTTCAGGGTCCTCCCGTGTGGGTGCGGTGTCGGGCCGAGAAGGGTGGAGGGCCTGGGGTCCACGTCCAGGGTTGGGGGGCGGGAGCCGGGGACGCTGAGGGCTCAGCAGATGAGGGGGTGGCCGGGGCTGGGGCCCGCTCAGAGCCAGCTCCAAGCGAGGGCAGCTCTAAGTGCAGTTCAGGGGCGTCGTAACCCACTTTAAATACAGACACGTGAAGGACTCTGCAGTGACTGTACGCCCGTCCCCCCAGCGTGGTGCTGGGCTGGGCTCCGGGCGCGGCCGGGGGGCTCCCCTCTCCCGGGTGTGAGCAGCACAGTCCTGCTGCCCCGGGGCCCCGCTCTCCCCAGGGCTCTGTGCCCCGTGGGCCTGCACTGGCCGGGCACCGGGGGTCTCTGTACATCCAGGCCCAACCGGCTGTGAGGCGAGGCGGCCGCTGGAGAGCTGGCTCCCCGACCTTCCTCGCCTCTCGGGAAGGAAGCCAAGACCTGCGCTGATGGGAGTTTTTCTGCAACAGCAGCGTGATCCTGTGGGTACGTTCACATAGATGATGGCAGAGGAGTGAGTGCAGTGTGTTCGCATCTTTTCTAGCCTAACATCACTGGGACGTGCCCCTGGTATACTGGGCTCTCTGAGAAATGTGTTTTAGGCAGCATGGTTTAGACCCTGACCGAATAAAGGCCTTGAGAGGGCTCCACGGTGTGTGGTTGTGACAGCAGTGCCTCCGCTCGGCAGCTGCACACCGCAGGACTCTGGCCACCTGTAGGGTCGCACACAGGTGTGGGCCCGACCTGTGCTCAGAGCTGCTGGCCAGCTGGTTCCAGCCAAATCAAAGTCCCACGTCACCTCATTAGCCTTTTCGCCGCATGGGTAACAAAGCATTTTCACACACAACCAGAGAGGCGCGGGTGAGAGCTCTCAACGACAGAAGGTGGGCTCGTGGGCTTTAAGCTGTAAGGAGAAAACGGTTTGCTGAAACCAGAGTCATGCCGCGGCTCGCCAAGGCTGAAGATGGGGACATGGCAGGAAGCGGCCAGAGAAGCAGAGATCTCCCCAGATGAGCCGGTTTAACGGAAGACAGACGAGTGGTATATTCAAGATAGCTTTAATATTAACTTTGTGTGAATTAGAAATATCACTCTTAGATGATGAAAATTACTTACTGAAGTGACCCTTTCCCCAACTGCCGACTTACATTATTTATACATATAATACAGAGCTGACTGCATTGGAGCGAGAGTATTAAAATAAATGCTAACAGATTAAAAAAGGGCATGTTTGTGCCACACCTTGGCGGTCCACTACACCCATATTCAAAATAACTTTTTAACAGTATTAATCTATTTTAAGTGCAAACAGCTTTTAAAAATGTATGATTGCAGCATTTGTCTTCCTGAATTACAAGAAACAACTTGTAACAACTTTATGAGTGCATTCCAGGTTGTCTCCTGATCACCTAAAGTATTAAAAATACTCAGTGCAGAAACAGCGAAGTACTATTTATAAACAGTTGGATTTAAGGGGATTTCTTGTCCAAGAAACATTTTTATTTTACACTATGTATATATGTATAATTATATATATATAACATTTTAATTACATTGAATTTTAGAGTAAAAAGCAAGAAAACCTCATTTCTCTTTTTTTTTTTTTTTCATTTCTCATTTTTTACTGCAGCCTCAAAAGAATGGTTTAAAAACAGAAACAACTTGTTGGGGCGCGCAGCGCCGCGCCCACCAGGCTCCTCCTCGCGGCCTGCCCTCCACGCGGCGCTGCTTAAGGTCCGACGCGGCCGGCGCTGCACTGCGGCTGCTCCCTTGAGACGCGGGCCGGGGCGAGGACGTCCGAGCAGCTGTGGGGTCGCTACACTACAGTTCCACCTGGAGAAGTGGCCTGGTTTGGGGCTGACAGTAAACCCTGCAAACAAAGCAGTTTCCATTAATCCAGCAAAACACGGGGCAGCGGAGACAGTCACAGTCACTCAGCCCTTCCAGCAGCGCCCCGGGGTCACGCCCGGTCTGGTGTGGGCTTGGGAGCCAGGGTTTCTCACAGACCCTCTGTGTCTGTATTTAGTCCCTAACTCGGGGGAGGCCGCCGAGCTGCTTGGCTGGCACGCTTTGGGCAGGGCTGGCCTGGGCGAGAGAGGGGTCTCTCAGGGCCTGGGTGCTTTGAAGCATCACTGCCCAAAGGCGAGGGGCACCTTCTGGGGTTGGGCGGGGGGCGCTGTTCACTGTCCTCCCCAGGGGCTGCAGCTCGGGGCCGCCGAGGGGTTCCCCGGCTCCCAGGCCAGCTCGCCCAGCGCAGCCCAGAGCCTGCGCCCCGTCCCCCCAAGCCGGTGTTGTCCAGGAACAGAGCCTAGAGGCATTTCTTACAAGCTCCACTCTGCTGAGGGTGGTGATGGCGGCGCCCCTCCGGCCTCCGCACCAGCGCACAGGGCCCAGCGGGTAGGGAAAGGAGGGCCGGGCCGTGGGGGTGGACGCGGGACAGGGCCCTGCAGGCACTCGGCTGCGGTGGGTGTAGGGACCGCACCGGTGGGGGCGGGGGCTGGGGGGCCCCCCGAGCTCAAGACGAACCCAAGAGGGCTGAGCCTCATGCAACCACCAGCGCTCACATTTCTTCACACTCACTGGGATGCACGTCATGGTCTGGCATTCATTTATTAATAATCTTAAGGTTACATGTATTGCAACACAGAAGCTACAAATTTCCAGGTCTGTGAACACTATTCCAAACAAGATGTGAAAAGTCACCTGATTTCTGTAAGCCTGTGCTTCTGTCTAGAAGCTAGTTACCGGGCGACAGTGAGAAAAAGGGGAACCACACTGGCGGACCTCCGTCAGAGACTGCAGACCACTCCCGAGGGGAGGCCGGCTGGACGTGTGAACCGGGAGCACGGTTCAGAGGGCCCGCTCCCCTGCCGCCTCGGGCCGCTCCTGAGGGTGGTCTGTCCTCTGCCTGCCTCCTCCCTGAGGATTTTCTCAGGAGGACCGAGCATCTGGCCTCAGAGACCCTGCTGGCGTCCAGCTGTCCAGACAGCCGGGTAGCTACTGGTCTGTCCCCCGGACACTAACAGCTGGCAAGAAAGGGCTTTACTAACACCCCTGAAGCACCAGCTTGCTCCAGCCCGGAATCCACGAGCCATCCTACCAGCCCCCAGCAAGGAAGCCCGCTTCAGGAGCAGCGGCAACTCCTGAGTCTAACATTCAGGAGGCCCATCTGTTCTCACCAAAGTTGCCGCTTTATTCCTGCCAGCGATTTCATATGAGAATTGATCAGAACACCCCAGTTCTTAGTTTGGGTTTGATTATAATACTAAGCTGATAGAATTAAACCTTGTTTCATAAGAATGTTTAGAAAAAGTAACATTTCAGCTGAAAAACGATTTACAACCATGGAACACATCTTTCTTTGTGGCGCTGCTGAGACTGGAGGCCCCGAGAGCAAGAAGAGGGAGCGTGAGGGTCTCGGAGGCCAGAGACAGGCCTCGTCCCGAAGCCTCGCCGGGTCCCAGCACAGCTCCCCTCCACCCCAGCTACCGTGGACTCGCCCCTCAGGCCCTCGAGGGGTGGCCGGCAGGCGGGCCGGTGGCACTGGCCCAGGCCTGGGCAGTCAACTCTCTGAGCCGCCCTCCCCGGCCACAGGACGGGTCCTGCTGCAGACGGACCAGCAGGCTCCTGAGCCCCGAGGGGAAGGGCCGCGGGCGGAGGTCCGGTGCCTGGTCGGCCTCACCTGTGGGCGGGCCTGCACCCGCCCCTGGGGCTCTGGTCCGAGGCAGCCTGCCGGAAGCTCCCCTGAACTGCCCCACCGCCCCTGGAGACTAAGGGCCGAGTCTCCGTAAAGTGAGGCCCTTTCAGAGATGGTACAAAAGCAATGTGAGTTAGCACCCGGCTGCCTTCCCCCGGGGCGGCTTCGAGCTACGGATACGTTTTCCCTGATTCAGCCACAAGAATCCCACCACTCCCGCTGCCCAGACGGTTGCATAAGAGAACCAGAGGAAAGGACAGAGGGGCTGCGTGTGAGGCTCGGGTCCTGGACTCGACGAGCCAGTTTTAGGACGTGGGTGCGGGGGGGCGGCAGCGAGGGGCTCACTCCGCCGGCGCCTCCTCTGGGCCATTCCCTGGCACCTGGGCCCCGCCCTGCCCCAGGCCCAGCGCCCACCGCAGCTCCAGGGGGCAACTCCCCTTGGGCAGCCCTGACCTGCCCACTGACCGGTCACACAGATGTGAGACACTTCCTCCAAAGAGGCCACTCAACCCGGGAAAAGTCACCCAGAGAAAATGGTGATGTTGTTTACAGACGTCTGGGGAAAAGGGAGCAAACATTCTTAGGGAATATTCAGTAACGGGCTCCGGTGAGCACCATGCTGGGGAAAGGAGGCCCTCCCGTGGCTTGCAGGCTCCCCGCCTGGTGACCTGCTGCGGATCTGAAACCCCCTCTGGTCTGCAGACCTCCGCGTCTTCCAGGAGCCTCCGACTGCGCGTGGGGTTACGCGGCGTCCACCTGAAGGCAGGTCAGAGGCTGCTGACACTAGATGGGGTGGGGCTGGGCGCCCCTAGGTTTTCTGTGCCTTTTCAGAAAGAGACCCACTGGTCCAGAATCTGGTCCAGAATTGCCTGTTTCAACAGCAGTCACACAAGGGAGAAAAAAATGGGACTCATTTTCTCAAGGTAAGAACTAGTGGTTTTTAAAAGATCAAAATGTTGCACCTGTGTCTTTTTGAAGTTCCGTGAATCTACTAGAATTCAGGGCCTAAAAGCTACTCCAGGACCGAGGAGACGGCGTCTGCCTTCTGCAGGAGTGGGTCACGCTGAGGGCGGAGAATCGGACATCTTTCCCGGCCGGCAGCTCAGAGTCAAGGGCGGGCGAAGGCCCCACTCTCAGGAGGCCGCACCGTCGGGCGGGTTCTGGAGTCCAGGGAGGCTGGTCGCCCACCACGGGGAGAGGCGGTCAGGAGGGAGTGTCCAGAGGCTTCGCCCGCCCCGCGTTCCAGGCCCAGATGTCCCACGAGACGGCGGGGAGTGACAGCTGAGTGGGGAGCCCCCACGAGCCCTGGGCGGGACGTGCAGGTCCAGGCCCGTAATTCTTGCCGAGAAGCTTCCAGAGACGGAGGTACCAGTGCGCAGGGTGAGAGGCTGGCCCTTCCTTGCTACCTGCTCACGGAGCTCCCTCTGCACCGGGGGCCTCGGGGGCCCCAATGGCGCTGACAGAGCCCCCCCAAACCGTTCGAGACTTGGAGGAGGAAGCCTGCCCACTGCCACCTGGGGCTCCGGCCGACCGGGTGGCCTCCCGGCGTCCGCACAGACCGGCCACCAGCTCGCGGCAGTCAGCCCGCGTCCTTCCCCACGGGGGACTCGGCTCAGAGGAAGGTCACAGAAAACTTTGTTTAGTAAGCTCCGAATTAGGAAAAACTCAGAATCCAGTAATAAGAGGTAGCAATTCCTGGGGCTATTTGTTCTCTAAACATGAACAGAGCCCTTAAAGTTACAGCATTTAAAAGCTTTTCATTTTTTGGTTCACTGAGATTTTTTTTTTTTTAAAGCTTAGATGTGAAAACAACTATTGAAAAATTATCTACGTTTACAATTCATTCACACATTTATTTAATGTTATTATACAGAGGACAACCCCGAAGTTCTTCAGAATATCAAGAATGGTGTAAGTCTAGTTATGACAGTGACAAGGGAACAGCTAAAAACCAGGACAATGAAGCAAAAGCATGATTTTCTTATAATTACAAAGTAACAATGCTGACAATAGAGCTTCATTAACTATTGCAACAGTTAATTTACCAACATTTCCTGTTAGGAAGGCTCTTTATGAAATTTATTGAAGTTTTCAAGAAACCAGATGAAAATGTAAAAAGAAAAGAAATACATAGGAGTTTTTTTTTTGGCTAAAGGTAAAATACTCATACAATTTTATACAATGTCACCTAACAACAGTAACCTTTAATAAACTTAGGTATACAGAAACCAAAGATGCAGAAAAAGTTTCTTTTACATGTTTAAACCAAGAGACAGCCACTTTAACTGTGACACAAAGTCCATGTAACAGATGCAGCAATGAATAAAAGGTCAGGGCCAGCAGGACCGCTTCCCTCTCCGGAGGGAACTCATGAACTCGGCTCTGAGCCTCAGTGGGAACAGCTGGTACCAGTGCTTCTGGAGGTGAGACCCGGACCCCTGCCCCTCCTTCACCATCCTTCTCACCGGCCAGCACTGGGGGCGTGGGGCTGAGCCCCCTGACGACTCGGAAGGGGACTCCCAAACAGCCTAGTGTGACAGGAGCGTGAGCCGGGCGAGAGGGCCTGGCCGATTGCCCTGCTGTGACCAGAAGACATCTCTGGTCACTCGTGAGCCCTACACACCAACGCGGCGGAAGGAAAGCCCCGGAGTGGAAACCCCGGCACAGCGGGACCACCTGCGCAGGGGGCCAATTGCCTCCCCTCCGGCCCCGTGCACAGGGGCCAGCGGCCGGGCCCCCCCATGATCTACCCAGGGGCCAGAGGCCAGGCCCCCCCCCATGATCTGTCCAGGGGCCAGCGGCCAGGCCACCCCCCATGATCTATACAGGGGCCAGTGGCCGGGGCCCCCCATGATCTATCCAGGGGCCAACGGCCAGGCCCTCCCACCCATGATCTATCCAGGGGCCAGCGGCCAGGCCCCCCCCATGATCTATCCAGGGGCCAGCGGCCAGGCCCCCTGCCATGATCTATCCAGGGGCCAGCGGCCAGGCTCCCCCGATAATCTGTCCAGGGGCCAGCGGCCGGGCCCCCCCATGATCTATCCAGGGGCCAGCGGCCAGGCCCCCCCCATGATCTATCCAGGGGCCAGTGCCCAGGGCCCCACTATGATCTATCCAGGGGCCAACGGCCAGGCCCTCCCACCCATGATCTATCCAGGGGCCAGCGGCCAGGCCCCCTGCCATGATCTATCCAGGGGCCAGCGGCCAGGCCCCCCCCATGATCTATCCAGGGGCCAACGGCCAGGCCCTCCCACCCATGATCTATCCAGGGGCCAGCGGCCAGGCCCCCTGCCATGATCTATCCAGGGGCCAGTGGCCAGGGCCCCCCCATGATCTATCCAGGAGCCAATGGCCAGGGCCCCCCATCCATGATCTATCCAGGGGCCAGCGGCCAGGCCCCCTTGGCCAGGCCCCCTGCACAGGATGGAACCCCACATGCATCCTTCCTGGGAACTCCAGTCAACGTTTCCCGCCAGCTCCTCCTCAGACACTCGGATCCACCCACATGGCCTATGGGTGTTCACAGGCCTCCTTCCCCGGAGCCCTCCACCGGCCCCTTGGCGTCCCCTTACACTTTGAGCTTCTGCACCAAGAAATCAAAGGCCTCCCTCTGACAGGAAATGATGAGAAACCTCGTCCACCGGTGCGGACATCAATAAAATAGCTTCCCCCTCTCCAGCACGAATGCAATACTTGACGGTTTCTTTCCCACGGGAAGTGGAGGGGCCAGAACACCGAGGATGCACGCACGCCCGAAGAACGGAGGCGGCTTCGCAGCACTCTGTTCCTCCTTGTTCCTGGGTGTCCGGGACAACGTCACTGTGGTGCCTTATTCCCGTGTTTCCACTCCTCAAGTGTTCTTCCGTTAAGGTTTTATCCTCAGTTCCAAGTCAATGGCTCACAGGAGAACCCTTCCAAAGTGCCAGAAGGTCCGGCACAGAGATGAAGTTAAGATTCTTCACCACGATGCGAGTCAATTTAGAACCCAAAGCTCCTGATTACTTTTGAAGAGTCTGTCTATTCCCTCCGAAACATTTGCTTTTAAAAGAAGGCAAGGTTTTCCCAAGGCTTTCTTCTCCTGGGGAGGAGAAACGCAGAGAAGGGCCGGGGCTGGGGAGGCCCGGGGGTTCTGAAGCCAGAATCACCCAAGCCACAATGCGACCCTAGCTTCCGGGATTCCTACAAGATTGAAAAGAGGGAGCCTGAGCAGGGCAGGCAGAGAAGACACCCCCCCCCCACTCGGGGGCCTTGGCTTATGGGCCGCCCTGAGCGCTTTATTTCTGTGCTTTTTCATCGACACGTCTAAGTGCGTGATGGAAAATCATGCCGACTGAGCCGTCACAGATTCTGTCTAAAGCTGTTTTATTCCAGAGGTGAGGTTAGAAAAGATATTTTTGCTCAGGATAATGTTTAAGCTGAAACATGGAAGAGTTTCAGTGAGGAAGCTCAAAGTTTGGGGAGAAAAATTGCAAAGGCCACTCCCTAGAACCCCCTCAGCAGGCCACTGCTCCTTATACACCTGCAACTCGAACCCCTCAGAGTGGAAGCAACCCGTCCTGAGCCCAGGCCACAGGGGCCAGGACCCTGAAAACAAACCCGGGGGCGGTGAAGAGGTGCTGCGTCCCCCAGCCTCCCTGAAGTGCCAGCAACTTTCGTCCTGGTCCCAGAGAGCCCCCAGCACCGTCCTCCTGACAGAAGCAGGGTTCTTCCGGACGTCCAGGCACAGGGCGGGCCTCGGAGGGACCCTGCCCCGTCCAGAGGCAGCCTGGGCCTTCTAGCCCCTCCCCAGCTCCCGAAACCCAGCCGGGGCCCCGGATGGAGCACAGACAGACATCAAGGGTACACTCACCCGCAGACACTGCAAGAGCGAGTCTCTGACCAAGTCCCCAACCCCAACCCGTGCAGGGACAACGCTTTTAAATTTGGGGTGGAGGAGATGGACACAGGCTTCCGGCAGCATGTTTCACGGCTTGTTTTTTAAGCAACCGACAACACCCTTCTCTCGCCCCTGCTACCCCGCTCCCATCCACAGACCACCCCAGGCGAGTACCCAGCAGACAAGGAAGGGCGGGGAGGAGCCAGAAAGCGACGCAGCGCAAGAGCTTTGGCCACACGGGCCCCCCTGCAAAGCGCTCAGAACCGACAGTCATGCGAGATGCACTCTCTCCCCGCACCCCCAAAGGCCACTTACCTGCGTCAGCCACTCTTCACTTGGGCCCAGCATCAAGTCCTGAGTTTTGAAACTGCATGCTCCATGTCTCAGAAGCCTTTGACACTGAGCTTCTGATACGATGCAGGCACAAAAGCCTCTGGCACCGAACTTGGAATACTACCAGGCACGCAGAACTGCACATGGGGTGTTAGCTTCCCTCTCCATCTGACAGCCTCAAAGCTGAAATGCTCCGCAAGGAAGGCTGCCTTTGCTACCTGACTTCAGTTAACATTTAGGAACAAAGGACTATCTACAAAGGCAGACAGGACATTAGCTTTCCCGTGGACCGCAAGTCTCACGCAGAAGAACACCGCCTCCGCCGTCACGGGTCACAGACACGGCCGCAAACAGTGAGGGGCGCCAGCTCTGACCGCGTGCGGCAGGGACTGGTGGGGACCCGGGGGGGTCCAGAGTTGCTGCTGCGTCAACCAGGGTCTCGAGCCGCAGAGAAACCAAGCGTCCATTTTGCACATCCCATTCACTACTCAAACCAGCATAAATGACCAGGATCTCTGCATTTAATTACAAAGGTGTACACAACAGAAATACAAGCCCAAGTGACCAAAATAAGTTACTAAGACCATCATTATCTTGACATGAAACATACAGCTCCAAGAGCCACCGCGTCCACAGTGAACCAAAAAGCGACTGCGCCTACAGCTCATTCCCGTGCTGAGGAGTCAGGTCAGACAGAGCGGCCTCCCCTGGAAGTGGGTGCAGCCAAGTCGGGAGGGGGCCCCCCTGGGGGAGCCGCTGACAGACGTGGGGCGCCTTCCAAGATCGATCCGGAAGATGGACACGCTGCACCTGCCCTTTGCCTCTGGTGGGAACCTGAAACCCAAACGGGGGAGAGGCGGGAAGCTCTCTGAACCCTGGGGCCTGTACAGAACAGGAGGAGGCTCAGGAGGGCCTGTGGTCACGTGCCTCGCTGAACAGAAAGCAAACAAAAACCCAACCAACGCCCCCACAAAAAAAAAAGAAAGAGAATCTCCTTCCCCTGGCTGGAGAAAACAAGCAAATCACATCCACCATGCGAGACCCTGGCTGTGTGGCGAGAGGCACTTCTGACGGCACAGCCGGCGGCCTCGGGCCGCAGTCCACGGCAGCCGTCCAGGCTCTGGGAAACGTGGGTACTTCAGTCACTGCACAGAATCTCAATCAAAGTGCTACAAACTGCTTCTTTGAAAAAAGATGTTTATTAAACAATTTTAATTGTCATAAAATGACTAAAATGGGTTTTAAAAATTAAGGCTCTTCTCTTTCTGTGGATTGCCAGAACAATGTAAAAATAATATCAATCAACCCTGCTGAACATTTTGTTCCTAAAGTTAAATTTCATAGATTCCTAAACAGTTTATGATTAAGATAAAAAATTGGACTATAAATGACAATTAATGGCCGTCTGTATTGAACATACACGCTGATCAGGTGTACAATATTCTAATTGAGTAGTTAAGCAAAAATATTCCAGTTAAAGCAGAAATTTTAATTTTAGCATTTTAAAGTCATTGTTTCCCCACACTGGCATGATTTTCCTAAAATCGAAATAGTCTAATACAGGAAGGCTAACCGTGGGACTCTATGCTCGCAGGAGGGTGACTGACTTGGCTGGCAATTAGTTTGATTATATTTTTTAAACGTTCTAAGGTGAATTACCAAATGATTTGGAATTATATGGCATGCAGTATCCAAAATTATGGCTCTGATGCATTTAGATTTACATTAAGAATAAGAAGTGTCATTCACATTCATTGTACATCCCACCCCTCCCGCAAGAAAAAATCACTACCTATTCAAGTTCTAGATCTGGTGCAGCATTAAGGATTAAAACTTACCACTTTACCAGGCCTTCCCCATGTGCAAATAAATCCCTCCTGACAAGCAGTGACTATACAGTCTTCAAGAAAAATTAACACAGTCAGTCTCTCATGTGCTATCTTTTTACAGACGAGCGGCTCTAACAAGGGCACGTCTTCCATGCGGGGGCACAGGGGCGTCCCCAGGGTCTTGGCGGGGTCCGTCCTGCTCTTGGTGACGAGGTTCAGCTTGTCGCTGCTCTTGCTGGAGATGTGTCCCATGCTGTGGTTCCGCTTGTGGTCTTTCTCGTGGTGCCTGTCCTTCCGGTCGTGCAGCGAGAGCGTGGCGAACTTGCTGACCCCAGCGGCGATGGCGCCGTCCGCCACGCTGCCCTTGCTGCCGGCGCTGGAGACGGCGGCGTGCGGGAGGCTGTTGGACCGAGGCAGCGGGGGCGGCGCGGCACTGCCCGGCGTGGGCACGCTGTTCCCGGCGCTGCCCGCGGGGGGGCTGGTGGCGTTCATGACGTTCGTGTGTGTCCGCGCGCGCGAGAGGGGCTGGTGGGGGAAGAGGATGTCTTCCGTGAGGTCCCACAGGCACAGCTGCGTGTCCTGGCCCACGGAGCCGAACCGATACGTGACGCTGACGGGCCGGCTCTCGGTTGAGTTCCGCTTGGACAGCCGGGACTGGGTGCTGTTCGCTCGGTCTCTCCCGAAGTGAAGAAGGTCCTGGAAGTCCTCGTCGCTGCCGCTGAACTCCATGGGGTCGCTCTCTTCCACGCTGGTGGTGTAGGGGTCAAAGGCCACCACGCTGACCCAGGACTTGTGCCCATGGCCCCGCGCGATCACGCGGCAGTCTCCAAAGGACCAGACGGTCACCAGGTCGTCCTCGCCGCCCGTCACGATGTACTTGCCGTCGGGGCTCCAGCACACACACAGCAAGCCTCCAAAGTAGCTTTTCATGGTGCCGTGCAGCTCCACCGAGTCAAAGCTGAACACCCGCAGGAAGCCGTCCTGGCTCACACACGCCAAGAACTTGCCATCTGGGGAGAAAGCAAACTCGTTGAGGGCCCCCTCGCCCACCGTCCATCTGAGGAGAGGGTTCCTCGTGGATTTGCTCTTGCAAGTGTGCACGGCAAAGCTCTCCCCCTGCTTCAGGAGCTGGTAGTGGGGGGCTGTGGTGCCACAAGTGTGCTCCACATTATACAAGTACATGTTCCCACTCGAGTGGGCTACTAGGAAAAGGCTTTCCGAACCAGGAACCCATTTGACACAGGTTACTCGTGACTTGTCTATTAGTCTCTGTGAAGACAAAGGAGAACACGTTATCACAATGGAGAAGTTTTCAAGGTCTACGTTTCCAGCAAGAAACCTTGTCTGCTTCTCGGTGAGAAGGGACACGTCCGTCCAGGCATTCCACACCCCAGCCCCGCGGGCAGGCCAGCGAAGGGCATGTGGCCCCTTGTGGAATCGCCTTCTAGGACTGCACGGAGGTGTCGGGACACTGGCTTGCGCTGAGGGTGTCAGTCGACACCGCCTGCTGGGAGCCTCGTCTGTGCCCGCGTGACACTGGGCCAGGCGCAGGAGGCGCCGGGGAGGGCAGCCCTGGGCGTGTCACACGTCTGACTCCGGGAGCCCAGCACCTGCAAGCGTCCCTGCTACGCGGCCCCCGGCCGAGCGCTGGGCCTCCCCAGGCGCGCCGCCCTCTGCTGCACCGTGCCCTCGGCGCCCCTGGGCCCGTCCTCACGGCCCCCACCCATTCGGGCTCCTGGGGGCCGGTCCATGCGCAGCCAGCAGCACACGCCTCCCTGGGCTCTGACCCCAGCCCTGATTCACCGACTGCCTCACTCACCATCCACGTCTTGTGTGTATCCTTACAGGCCATCCCTCCACCTTCTTTGGAACAAGGCGGTGTTTAAGAACATTAACAGATGACTAACACCTAATCACTGCCACTCTACCCCATGCTTATTTTTGATCCACTGACCAACTTTAACAGGCACAGATCAGGAATCTTGCCTTTAAAACCAAAAGAATAAAAAGCAAAAGCAGAAACTCCTCAAAGGATGACCCCCACCTATGTGCCCCTGCTTAGACTTTGCATGGGGCTCACCGGCCCCCAAATCACAGCACCAGAAACCACTGGGAGTTCCCAGGACCCCCAAGTTCTCAGCAGGTCCTGCTGCCACCTCCATAACTGGTGCCTTGGGAGCCCTCGGGCTTGGGGGGGCGATCACGCTCCCACTTCCCCTGTGTGGTTGGGATTCCCCGACTTGAGCCTCAGGGGGCCATGGACCACAGGGACGGGAAGCTCGCCAAGACACAGGGCCTCCTCTCTGGTCGGCTCTGCGCCGTGCGTCTGCTGCATCTCTACAGAAAGCCACAGAAAATGAGGCCCCGGAAGGGAGGTGGTCAATCTGTCTCTGGCTAGGGAGGAGCAGGGAGCCCTGACCCCATGAGGTGCAAGGGCCAGGGGCTGGGGACAGCGTGCTGGGCGAGGGTTACAAGCAGCAGGAGGTATCATCAGCTCTGCGATTTCACAGCCACACGTTCACCCTCGCGTCCTTCTTCTCCGGCCCGGGACCCGCCGATACAGCAGCTGACCTGCGCCAGCGCCAAACACCTGCAAGCCCAGGCTGCTCTGCCAGGCTTTCCACGGAGGTCGGGGGCACCTTACGAGCCCCCAGGCCTTGCTGTACCCAGCGGGCCCAGGCTGCCTCTCGAACTGTGACCCGCGTGTGGGCCGAGGGTCGGAGGGCCCTGACGCTCACCTCCGGGCCAGGGGCTCGCGGGGCAGCTACAGAAGCGACCTGAGCTGGGAGCCAGGCTGCTGGCCGCTCCCCGCCCAGCTGCGTGTGGCCTCAACTCCTGCACCTCACATCTCACCACAACCAAGCCTCATCTCAATCTTTTCAACATTTCTCCATTTAAGGATGGACACAAGAATATCTAGCACTGTGTTTAGGAAAAAGTTTTATTTTTTGGCTTAAAAAGACACAGCAAAAATGACTCCATTAGAACTCAAAATTGTAATGCCATCAAATAAAAATGTCATTTCTCTGCAACTGTGAGATATGGAGATAAAGAATCATGGCACCGTTATTAAAATACATGTTACTGGAGTGCCAAAATACATTTAGAGAGTATTCCATGTTTAAAAGGAGCGCTGAGACTGCTGTAAGTACACATGCGGATATAACTTAGGGGCCGAAACCTGAGCCCACCTCGGCACCCTGCTGGGGCACCACAGACACGGCACACCTCACCACCTGCAAACAACCAAGCCAACGGCCCACAGCTCCACCTCCACTGGGGAAAGGGCTTCTCCCGTGCTCTGCCCCTTCAGCCTGCCACCAGCCTGCGTGCAAACGCGGGGACAAGGTCCTCTTCGTCTCGGGGCACGTGGGTCTGGGCACGTGGTGGGCCCGGGCACGTGGTGGGCCCGTCGGGACGGCGGTGCTGACCTCTGACCCGAGGATCTGCTCTGCGGCCAGGCCCTGAGCACGCCGCTCTGCACACACGCTTTCGTCCTCAGGACGACCCCGACATAAGCTTTTGTTTTTTAAACAGCTGACATAGTCATAATTCACATATAAGTGTCCAGATGAAGGCCTCACTCACACCCGTCTCCCCACCCCAGAATCACTGTTGCTGACTTCCTGTCTGTCTCCCAGGGTCTTCCTGTCTGGACAAGGCAAGTACAGGTACATGTGGACCCAGCTTCCTCTTCTGCACCATTTGCACCTCTGCTTTCTCACCCAGCCACACATCACGCGCATCCGTTGGTACTCGTCCGAAGACAGCCACCTCGTTCCTTCCTACAGTGCAGAGGACTCACGACACGGACGCGCTGAGCTGTACCTGAAAAGCTCCTGCTGACGGACACTTACGTGGCAAAGACTAACCAGTGCGTGCGCCGGCTTTCACCTGCAAACACACACCTGCAGGGTCCAGGCCGAGTGGAACGGCTGGGTCAGAAGGCACACGCGCTGGTGACTGTTTACTGGGATCGCCAAGTTACCTCCCACGGAGGATGCGGCAATGTCTACTCCCACCAGCAGGGGGTGGGTGTCCCACTGTCCACAGCAAGGCAGGCATGAGTGCCCTGCCACCCCCCAGGGGACAGGCTCTCCCGCTCCCCACCCACTCCTGCCCATTCACTCCTGCACTGAGCACAGACGACACGCTGACACTGCTCGCCACCGACAGCCGTCCCTTCCCGCGGGAACTCGCGTTCACGAGGGATGAAAAGGAGGGGAATGGACAGGGTCTGCTGTGAGCGGACACCGAGCAGGCATGGGGAGGGAGGGATTAAGCCCCACAGGAGTACCTGGGGGGCCTCTGCCCTGGCCTGGGAGCTCGCCGAACCGAGAAGGAAAGGGCAGCGGACAGCGGCTGCAGGCGGCAGCAGGGCGTCCACGCAGGAAGGCAGCGAGGGTGCAGACCGGGAGCGGACCACGCACTGTCGTCCTGGAGACCCGCCAGGCGACTCCCGGCACAGGCCTCTCAGCCCCGATCGTCAGGCCAGGCCAGGGCGCAGCCCCAGGTGAGGTGCGGGACATGTGTCCCCGGCTGGCTAGGAGTCACTGAACCAAGCTGCTCTGGGCTATTATTTCATACTGTTCTTGGTTTGGGTTTAACAAAAAGAACAGAAATTAAGAAACAAATACCTAGAACACCCTGTTCAATAACTATAATGAATGCAGCCCAGTCTCAGAACCCTAAGGGTGTACTTTTGTTCTAGAACATGTCTAGTAAACAGGGTAAGGCATCTTAGTTCTCAAAGTTAAGGAAGGGGATTTCCCTGCTGTGCTTCAATTCTCCAGTTTCAATGAGACCTTGAGCTGGAAGAGCACATGTTTATGTTGGAAAAACACTCTTGGCAAAACCCGAGGTCCCCTGTGCGGAGCTGCTGGGCAGAGGAGGGGCGAGGCGGCTGGGGAGAGGCAGGCGCCCACGCTGGGCGCAGGCAGCTCGGGGACGTGCGCGGCACCCCTGTCCACTGGCGCACCCGAGAAGGGCCGGAAGTCAGATATGGAATCGTGAGCCAGGACTCAAGGACACGGAGTCCCAGTAAGGGCTCTGGGCTGTGACCTTGAAGCCCCGAGCCCTTGAGAGTGACCAGCCCAGAGTGAGACAGGCTGCAGGGCACAGTGCACCCTGAACTCGGAAGACCTGGAAAACTTGGAGACCACCTCATTTATAATTTTATATTGATTAGCTGCTAAAACAATATTTGGATGTATTAGATAAAATATCAACTTCACCTATTTTTTAAATGATCTACTGTGGCTATTAGAGAATTTTAAATTGAATTTGTGGCTCAAACTGCAGCAATGCTGCTGCAAACAGTGGTGGCACTGAAGATATCTGAAAAGGGAAGTCACAGAACCAAGCGGAATCCCCCATCGGGAGGCAGAGAGCGGTGCGGGTGGAGAGAGACTGCCCCGGAGCCTGTGACAACTGTCCCCAGACAAGAAGCTCTTAAACTCGACCAGAGGCGGTGGCAGGACGGACAGTTTCCCAGTGGGTGAGGCTGGGCGGAGCGGGGCAGGCTTCTGAACTGACTCCTAGGAGCTGAGGGGCCACGGCCTGGGAGGGGTGTGGCAGAAAGGAGTGGACGGCGGTCCTGCTGGGAGAAGTCCACGCGCCCCCACCGAGTAAGGAGCTGAGGAAGATGAGCGGGGAGGACGGGGAGATCGGCCGTGGACAGCGCCCGCCAGACCCGTGACACTGAGACGGCCAAGGCAGGAGGCGCCCAAGGGGAGCCGGGTGCAAACTCCGGGGACAAGCGCCTCACAGCGCGTGGGCCCAAAGCCAGGCAAGCAGAGAAAACAAGCCGGGAGTCCCGGGAGGAGGGGAAGGAACTGCCGTGGTGAGCGTGGGCCAGGCCAGGGGCCCTGCTCCCCGCCCCCACACCCCCCTCTTGGCACAGGGTCAGCGGTGGGGCCAGGAGAAGCCAGCCCCTGCTCCAAGGCTGCAGAGGAGAGGCTGAGGGGGGCCACCCAGCGGGAAGGACACGGCAGGCAGGCTCTCAGGTCGCCTAGCATCGCCGCCGGGCTCTCCATTAAGCAGGAAAACACCAAAACGCTCCAAGGCCTATTGCCATGATCACTCCCATAAAATCCAGTAATGTCCATAATCTGAGCATTAGTATGCCAGGTCTGCACGCCAAGACACCTGCCCACGAAGTGAGCTCCCTCACCCACTCTCTTCCCTGGTAATCACCCATTCTGGATGCAGAAGAAACCATCTCATTTCTAAAATTAATCCAGTGAAGAAACCCAACAAGCATCAAAACAACCATCATCAGTGGCATTCACAAACAAGATTTTCTAACTATACAAAACTAGTATAAAGGAAACAAGAATAAAAATAAACCTGTAACCATATTAAAGCCATCACTGCTAAAATGAAACCTTCTAAAGCACACACTCTTTGTCACTGATATCAACGTGATAAGCAGGAAAAAAATTATTGGGGAGGGATGGGTATGCATTTTACAATGCAGGTATTAATTTATAACAAAAACACTAAACAATTCAAAAGCCACAGCAGCTACTGGAAAAGCCACAATGTAGTCACAAGCAAAAACAGTGACCAAGGGCTTTGATTCTGTAAAGGCACTTACAGACGCTGCTCCCTCAGGAAGCACTATCAGGAGAGGGGATTTCAAGGCCTGGGAAAGAGGATCAAATGTCACTTTTATCAACGCTAAAACGTCAAGGAGTAGATCATTACATGTCCATTTCCTTCCTCTGATTAAAAAAAGCAACAGAAACAAGACTAACGATGTGCCCAGAACCACTCTTTGGCCGGGTAACTAGACTGCGGAACTGGGCCCCTCCCCTCCCTGCCCCGGGGGCGCGAGCGGCAGCAGGCTGGCTGCCCACCAAGCAGCCCTCAGCCTGGCCCTGCTGCCCTGGCCACAACCTGCGAGGGAGGGGCCAGTCAACGACAGGGGCGCTCATCATGAGCCAGGGATGCCAGAGGCTGGGATGGCCAGGTCTTCTGAGATTTTCCATCTACCCAGCAATCAGACACACCTGAAAATCCTCTCAAGTTACTAGTCAGTGGACACAGTCCTGATATAATCAGAACTTTCACAAAGACAAACAGGACTGAGTGCATCACCACACAGAAACTGCCACTTTACGTCTCTTCCTCCCCAATACACCGTAATCATTAGTAATGAAAAGGCAGACCCACACCCCACTGGGGTGCTCCATGCAAGGCTGAATGCTGACCTGGGTGACCCCCTCCCACTAGTAGCTCTTACTATGAAGGAGGGGGCGTGGTCTGGGAGCTCATCAGAAGTGCCAACACACTGACCAGAGAACATGAGATGCTCCAAGGCCTGTCAGAGACAGGGGTGACACCAAGGAGCAGCCCGAAGCCCACCCCGAAGGACCGCAGAAGGCAGCCTCAGGCTGGCACTCCTGAAGGGAGGCCGGAAGGGCAGGGTCCTGCCTTCCCCCTGGGCGGGGCTCCACTGGCATGCAGCAGCCAAGCTCTTGCTGTGGCCAGGATGGCCCGGAAGCACCTCTGATGCCCAAGAAGAACTGATGGACTGAGGGCCAGACCGGGAGGTGAAGGCTGCCAGCATCCCTAATGGAAGGTGTGAGTCTGACCATTTCACCTCTTAGAAAACATAAAAAATCACAAAGATGATAAAGCTACCAGTGAGCACTGGGATTCACAGGTCATGTTTTCCCATCTTTTTTGTACTTCTCTCTGTCCCAATTTTTTGTATAAACATATAAAATTTGTATTTAAAACTTTTTATTCAATGGGCAGAAAAATCACCTTTTAAGATACACCCTATTCCCAGACAGAAATTTTCATCCATCTTTGGTCTAACGTGGATTTCTAGAACTTCATTTCCACTTACCCACCCACCTATCCGTCCACCCAAACATTTCCTCTTCTCTCATGGAGCAGACACCCTCAGAAAGGAGGCAAGGCTGGAGTAACCAGTACTGCAGTGTGTGTTCACATGTGGGCACGCGCATCCCGGGAGGCTGAGCAGCCCTCAGACGAGTGAGACAGACAGACAGACACCGCAATCCGGATAAGCAGTCCCCATCACCTGACAAGTGTTCATTCTCTGACTATGCTGCCCTGCTCTTACCCTCTCGTTCTGGAAAATTATTTGTGCTTCTCCTTCAAAACTGCTGCTACCTCACCTACCAAGCAGCTTTTCCTCCAACCCCCGGTGAAAGGAACCTCCGGTTTCCCTGTGTGTGCAACTTCCCCGAGCTCTCCCCAGGGCTGGTGCTCCAGGCCCCCAGACCTCTCATCCTCACCACACCTCCAGCTGGGGACTGGTCTATCCACCTTCCGGCTGAGGAGACACAATGGAACAGACCCACACCCTGCGGGCAGGAAGGGGCAGAGTTGCTGTCTGTGCTCTGGCGCTCAGGTTCAAGGACCTATGTTCTTAGCCACCGCACTCTGCGTCTGCAAATTTCATGGTAATAAACTGACTGTTGCAAATGCCCTTTGCAGGCAATGACCAGATGGCTGGAGCCTCAGAGTATAAACAGGGCTCAGTCCTAGACATGTCAGGACGCAGCAGACATGTCTTTGCTCTTATTGTGCTTTCTCCAGAGACCTGCCATCTCATCTCAGGGATGTGATTACTATGTATATGGTGACTGCTCCCAGAATTTACCTCTAGTCTGGAGCTCCAGACCCACGTACCCAACCCCCACTGGCCTCTCAGGCTTGACAAGCAGGAAGCGGAGCCCTGACCTTTCACTCTGCTCTAGCACCTGCTCCTTCCCTCTCACCCAGCGCGCCAAGTGGGCCAGAAACCCAGCATCTGCTCATCCATCTCTCCAACTCCGTCTCCAAGACAGAGCCAGAGTAACCTGAAAAAACTCCAAGCAGACCACCTGCTGCCCCCCTGTGTGAGATCCCAGCACGCAGGCCAAGCAGCAACCTGGGCCAGGCCCTCACTCCACACCTCTCCCAGGTCTCCTGGCCCCAGGCTCATTCCCACAGAGCCTGCCCCTGCCCTCCCTCCTGTGAGAATGCTGCAGCTCCAGCTCCACACCTGGGGGGCCTTCTCACGCGAGGTGAGGCTCACAGCATACCACCTCCTCCGAGAAGTGACCCCCGTCCTATCCCTTAGGCCGCCGTGTCTGTCTCTCTCCCTCAGCCCCACTGTCTCCTCTGACATCACACGTCACCACCATGTGCCGTGTGTGTGTGTGTGTGTGTGGCGTTGTTCACACTTCTCCCCCTTCTGTGAAGGGAAGATACAGGGGAGGTGTTCTTTGCACGCGGTCGGCCACCAAGGTCTGCGGAATGAATGAGGAAATGGCCCCAACTCCGGGTCAGGTCCTCAGCTCTCACCTGGACAGTCACTAGAGCCTCCTCACTCGTCTTGCTATCTTCATTCCAATCCACCTTCCCCAAGTGCTGACAAGAGTTCTAAAAAAACATATTTAATCCTGTCACTCCCTTCATTAAGTAAAACCCCCAAAGCTGCCCCACAGCCTCCAGTGTCAAATCCAAATTTCTCAGCGTGTCACAAAAGGCTTTTACAATCTGCTTCCGGTTCACCTGTCCAGCTTCACCTCCGGCCACTCCAAGGTCCACGCACTGAGATCTGGACCCTTATGTCTGCCTCACGTTCCTCCACATGCTAAGCTGTTTTCGCCAGCTTCGAAGGCCCTTGTCATCCTCCTCCAACTCTTCTGCATCTTTCAAACCCAGGTCAAATGTCCCCTTCTGGAAGCTTTCTCAAACTCCCCCCATTAAATGTTTGTTTTTATTTTATGATATCTGGTACATCCTAAAGACTGCAGTTAACACCCACCTCTCTTGGTACTTTGTTCATAACAAGCGCTTCACATCCTCCCTGTCCATCTCACAGAACAGTGAGTTCTGGAGGTGACAAGGCCCATATGGCAACCAGCTATGATAGGGCTTACAATCTATGGCCAGTAAGGACGCGTGGAATTAATATCTGGATCCAAATATATCATCAAATTGCTGCCGCGTCTGGACGACTCACTTACCCTCTAATTCCCTATCTGCACGGTAGAGACAACAGCCCACCCTCCCTGCAGAGGAAGCAGGTGAAATACTCGGAAACCTCCAAGCCTCACACGAATGCAAAGCACAGCCTAACCACTGCTTCGACCACCATCCCCAGCACCCTCTGAGAAACAAACCTCCGATGACCCTGTCTCTGAGACATCCTGACCAAAATCCGATGAGAATGCCATCCATACGGCCAAAGAACACCCTCACTGTGAAGGGCAATCAATTTCAGCCTTGAGCTATAAATGCCAAGTTGGCATTAAACCACACACAATCCTCTCACTCTGAACAGTCACTTTCCAAATAAAATGTACAGAGAGTAGGAGGTAACTCCGCTTCACTCCCTGAGGGTGGGGAGCTGCTTTCTAGCCCGTGGCTCCCAGCTGTCCTGAGTAAGGAATGGGGCGAGCTGACGCATCTGAGTGCTGGGGCCTCTGCTGCACCCCCACCTGCAGCGAGGGCACACAAACCCTTCTTGTTCTCCAAGAGGCATTCTGTGCCATCCACAGCCGGGTGGCCTCCCGACCTTGTTTACCAACCAGCCTTTACATGGCTCCAATCCCCTCCCCCTTGAAAGAACGTCCCCACCTAAACACAAACAGACTCCCACAAGGACACCAAATTCAACACTTCTATTCAGAACGCAGAGAAGTACAGTTTTGTGTCCCCACTCTCCCCGCCACCACCCTCCTCTCAAAATCATCCAGACACTTAGAAATCACTCCCTCAGATGCTGTTAATAAGATGTTTGTTCAGGTAGACAGAATGATTTGCTGCCTAAGATTTTTTTTCAGAAAACGGATTAAACGCTTCTCCCCTCTAGCCTGTCAGTCCAGGCGGCAGGTTTGGTTCCGGCCAGCCCAGACGAGACTAGAGGAGGAGACGGCGCATTTCAGGGATTCACCGAGTCCACTGGCAAAGCCCAGCAGGGGCATGCGGGCGGGCACGGGGCGCACACGACAGCATGCGCCACCGGGACTGCAAGAGAGCCAGGGCTTTAACTGCACTTTGTCAAGTGGAGCGTTCCTTCCCAAACAAAATTACTTCTTAAAAACCAGCATCTATAACGTACTTCTGTTCCGAGTTAGTAACTTTAAGACCATGCACCAATGCAAAACCTCCTGCCCTTCCTGACAGGTCCAGGGGACCCGACCCTCGTCACCCCAGGGCTGAGCTTACAAGGAGACTGCAGCCAAGGCCTCTAACTCAGCAAGCCGACCTCGTCCGCTCCAGTTCCTAGGAAAGTCACACTCAAACAGCAGAGGAGGCGTGGCAGATATGTAATGGGCAATACTTGGACTAAAAAGCCATTCCAGCAGCCTTTACAGATATAATCTATCTGGCAACTTCCACCTGCCCAGGTTTAAAGGTTCTGACATGTTCCTGAACAGACAGCTCAGATCTCTCGGGCTCCTTCAAGAATGAGACTGGAGACACCAGGAACCCCAGGACACAGCACAACACAGGCAGGCGCTGTGCACGGCAGCCAGGCCCAAGGGCCAGGGCTTCTAACCACATCAGAGGTGATGTCAGAGCCAAGGCTTTCAAGAGCAAGAGAGCAAATTCTCAGATGTATGCCTGTCAAACACACCCATCAAAACTTTATCTACCATTTGCGAAACCTAAGGAAATATTAGCAAGTTCTTTGAGCTGCATGAAATTTTCTGGCAATGTGAATACAGTCTAGAATTCTTTATCTTCTTATATAAATATCAAGCTATTAGTCTTGTCCTTATCTCCATTATAAAAACAATTTTTTAAAAACACCTGCTATAGACACCTGAACATAAAAAAATGCACAAAAAACAGTTAGCCCAATAAAGAACAGGTAAAGGTCAACAAGTTAACGCACCACATTTAAACTTGGGTAATACTAGGTAGGACAGCTGAGGATGGAAAATGGGCTTCACTCACAGAGTAAAATTATAAGGCCCATACCCTCGGTAAGAACGTATGCATTCTTATAGGGGTTCTTAACAGCTAAGACAGGGTGCTACTTACTTCCTCATTAAATAGTTTGCTAGTTTCTTTTTTGATTGGGTCTATAAGCTGGACTTGGCCTGCGGAAAAGCCCACTAGGAGAGAGACACTTTCTGCTGTGGCTGTTAGGTGGTTGAAGTCATGACAAGTAGGCTGTGTTCCTTTGTATATCCTTTTATCTATTGGTTTACTCAAGTCAGCAGCCTGGAGGAGAAAGAGAAAAATACACACGGTAAACAGCACATTGAGATGAGAACTCTAAGTTACACTATTTTATACTCCATTATGATGTTCAATCTTAAAAATTAAAATATTGAAATATTTTAATTTTTATAAATTCTTTTTGCAGTTTTCAGCATTTTATAAAAGCACTTTCACATACCTCAGCCAATATGATATTGTTAGACTGTCCATAATATGTTTTTAACTGTTACTCTCGCAACTTACTCTTCTTCACATATGTTTAATGAAGACTCCTGGACTTCAGGAGGAAAAAAATCCTTGGGATACTAAATTCAGTGCTTGTAAAACGTATTTCAAGCATTTTCTAACCACATGAAAGCTCGGCTTTCAAACACAGCTCCAGCACCTACAAGCTCATCGGTGAGTTTACCTGCAGCCCAGTCGTTCTCAAAGTGTGGGCCCCAGACCAGCGGAGGCAGCAGCAGTGTCACCTGGAAATTCAGAGACGCACCTTCTCCCGCCCCACCCCAGACCAAATGAATCAAACCACCAGGGCGGGCGGGTGGGCCCAGCAAGCTGCAGTTACAACGGTCTTCCAGGTGATCCTGACGCCTGCTCAGGCTGAGAACCAGGACTGCGGCCAGCTAACACAGAGGCAGTGACTCCCGCCCTGGGTCACAGTCTCTTCTGCGTTAGCTTTCAGGGGGCTTTCACTCATCGAACCCATACTCCAAGTCTGGTACAGGCATCATCTTAATCCTTATCATAATGCTTCAAAAGAGACCACATTTCCCCCCCATTTTACAGATGAGAAAACAAGTTCAGGGAAGTTAAATAACCCAGCCGAGGTCCCCGTACCTACCGAAGACGCGGAAGGGCCGGATGTGGAGCCCAAACCTGTTTTCCCGTAAAGGGGGCGGGGAGAAAACACACAGTACTCTCCAGAGTCTGACTTCTGACTTGGGCTAAACATGATTTTTCAAAGTGCCTCCCCTCTTTAAAAGCAGGATCTTTTTCCTCATGAGAAACCTTCTGTGCAATCCAGCACGCTGGGTGGTCATTGCTGAATGAAGGTGACCCGTCCCCTCCCCTGCCATCGGAGAATCACCGGTGGAGACAACTGAACGTCTCCTTGAAACACATGCTTTTGCCCCGTGTGCAATTCTGGGGCTCACAGCTCTGGTTCCTACGAGTGCGGGTTCTGAAGATCTCGTTCTTCCAAAGAGGCCTGGGACAGTGACTGAGTATCCAGGTCTGTCAGATTACTAGCAGTGTGTAAAAAAGAGGACCTCACAATGACAGGCTGAAAACCCGAGCATGGGCAGTCTGGAGCTGAGTGGTATGAGCGCCCCGGGAACCCAGGGCAAAGGAGTGTAGACACACACGGAGGACCCTCCCTGCCTCATCGCAGCTGGAGTGGGGGGAGCACCTCTCTTCCCAACCCCAGAAGGTCTGGGTTGGGAACCGGCTGTCTGGAAGGTGAGGCAAGCAGAGTGTGGTCTACAGAAGAAGTCCCAACTCTGGAGCAAGGGGCAGCGGGCCGTGCGCGGGGCCTGAGCATCCTGTGACGTGTGACGAGGCGGGTGCACGGCAGAGGCAGGGGGTCCGGACAGGAGAGGCCAGCTGGGGGTAAGCAGCTCCTGGGCTCAGCCCAAAGAGGGAGAGAAGTCGAGCCTAAGGGAACAACTCGGCAAATGACCTCAGTGCAAGGAAACAGCAGCAAAAGTAAAAACAGGCCAAAATATAAGACACACTGACAGCCAGAGTCAAAACTCAAACCTGAAATGAGAACCACTGAGCTACCCCATGATCTCTGCATCAGCGCATGCAACGACCGGGACTTCTTTTTTGCAGTTTGTTTAACAAACTACTCCATGAAAGAATATACATAAAATTATGCACCAAAACATAAAAAGCAACTCAGAGGCAAGCCAAATGTTAACAGAGAAAACAAACTAATACAAATTGAATGAGCAAAAGAAACAGTGATTCTCAGAAGAACAGCGGAAGTTTAAAGCACTATTTTTCCCAAGTATTTTGCTACTAGTTTTAAGCTCATGGGTCCCTCACAATCTCAGCCTCAGTTCTTGGAAGAGTTCTTCGGCATTCCTGCCCCTAGTAGGGAACCTTACTGAAAGATCTTGTCTGTCATTAGATTACACAAACACAAATCTACAGTATTTTAAATGCCAACTGAAAGACAATTTTTACTCTCGAACAATGTAAATATTCCAAAAGCGTCCTGTTTACTAACTTGCTTAACAAAGTTTCTTCCTAGATTACTACTCACAAAGTATACCAGACCATCAATAGTCTAGTAGTCTGCAGTCAAAATTAAGTAGACTGAGAATAAGCATTTAGAATGGCAATGTGACAGAGTGATTTTATACCCACTGAATCTAATAACAAAAAATCCAAGTTTGCTTCTTAAATGTCTTTTTCAGTTTCTTTTCCTAGTAATCCTTATTTTATTTTACACAAGTATCACTCCAAGGCCTTCCTGGTGGTCTAGTGGTTAAGAATCCGCTTGCCAATACCGGGAACATGAGTTCAACCTCTGATTCAGGAAGATCCCACATGCCAGGGAGCAACTAAGCCTGCTCACCTCAACTCCTGAGCCTAGCTCTAGAGTCCTGGGCCCACCTGCGGCAGCTACTGAATCCTGCGCCCCTGGAGCCCTTGCGCCTCGACAATCAGCCACCGAGATGAGAAGCCTGTGCAGTGCGATGGAAAACAAAGAGTAGTCCTACTCGCTGCAATTTTAAAAACTGGTCTTTCAACACTGGTGGGAGCGGCACTGTCCCAGAAGGCATAAACGCAGACCGAGGCCTGAGGAACACAAGCAAGCATCTCTCTTCCCCAAGGTCACTCCCCCTTCAGCCCCCAAAGGCACGGATGGCACCAGAACGCAGACACTAGCCAGGCAGCATGTCCCTCTCACCAGCATGACTCCTGTGAGCCCCGAAGTGACAACAAGCTTCCCAATACAGGAAACTATCCTTCCGAGAAACCTGGGAACTCCAGCCATGGTGCCTGAGCTTTCTGAAGCCTGAACCCAAGTGTGGGGAACGTAGGGACCACCAGTTCATGCCTTCACTTCCAGCTGCACCATCACCTCCAACTCACCTCGTCCTCTTCCCTCTGACAGCCAATCACCGAGTTCTGTCTCTTTTCCCACTGCTGGGTTACTATCTTCTTCTTCCTTTTTTCTGGCGAATCGGGCGGAACCCACCCACCTTTCAGTAACAGTGCCAATGACCTGAGCCAGCCACCGCTTCCCCATAGGGTCATCAGCCCGATAGATGGTTTCCCAGGTCAGGACAGTTTAACAGAAAGAGAACGAGCCTACACTTCGGAACCAGGCAGGTGTGGGTTCAAACCCTGCCTTCCCAAGAGGTGGCCGGGTGGCCCTGGGGAGGTGCGTGTCACCTCCCTCACAGCCGTGGAGAACGAAATCCCCCAGCTGCGCACAGGGCCAAGGAGAGGCGCACGATGTCGGAGATACAGCACCCAGCACAGCAGAGCAGGCAAACCTACCACTCCTGGTTTATCCGGTCACATCCTACGTGGGGCAGTGCTGCAGGGGCTTCCTAATTCCCGTCACACCAGAACATGACGACGCCCAGCAGTCTTGCCCTTCCATCCTCCTAGCAGCCGCAGCAACTGCGGCCCACTGCACACTTCCTGTGCACCAGCAACCTGACTCTCAGCATCGCTTCCCGTCTCGCAGTCGCCCCCCAGAGTCCGCGCCTATGCCATCCGCATTTCACTGCTGAGGCACCTGGGAAGCAAGGGAGGGGTCGAGGGCCGTGTCCCACCACTCAGCTCTTCCTGCCATCCGCCCACCTGGAGTCTGGGGCGGGCAGACGCCCCCTCTCTCCCGGCCTGAGTTGCCCTCTTGCTAGGATAGTCGCCTTTACCCCTGTTCTCAGGAATCTTACCCACCTGTACAAGTCCCATCACCTCCAGCAAGCGTTTTCCCAACTACCACTTCCCAAGCTGGCTCCTTTATCTCAACTCTCAAGTACTTAATTCGTTACACAAAATTTAGCATTTAATCATTTATATTACCACAGTGTTACTTTATGTCTGTTATCATCACTTACAACTAAAAATTATAATAAAAAAAATTATAATAAAAACTCCCTTAAAAAGCAGAACTACTTTATTAAACAGTTACCACTGTATTATTCTACAAAATTACTTCTGTTTTTCAGCTTTCTGGTAAATCCTTCATAGATACGTTACAGATACTTTTTTTTTTAGTGCTTCTGCATCCTAATTATTACCAATTATCTGAATTTTTAAATGTCAATTTATAGCAGAACAATTTATTTAAACTGGCAAGAATTCTTTTTTTCTTAAGAACTGGCAAGAATTCTAAGAACTGATAAGAATATTTGGTTATTCAGCTCCAATGGAGTATAGTATTTGTCACAAAAGGTCAGTATCTGTTTAATGAATGGAACTGTGATTTTTCAATAGTAAGATTAAATTTCATCATTATGCTCATTAGTTTCTGCATAAGGAGTTACTGACTACGAATAATTTATCAGTGTCTCATTCTCAACAGAAGAAATTTACATGGTGGTTTAAACAATTCCTACTAGAGAAACAGAGCTGGTTAACCAAAATCCTCAGTCAGTAAGTACAAACTTTAAAACGTTTTGTTTCTTTTTGCCTTGGACTTTTGATCCTTTAAAAATCCCTGGAATTCTCTTCATGATGAATACTGTCAAAATATGAACTCAGCTGGGTCAGTTCAGCAAGGCACTAACAAGCACTTATCTTTCCAGGACCACAGAAGTCTGCAGAAGAAACAGTTCCAACTCACACCTTCCCTCAGACCCCTCCCTGGCCCACAGGAAGGCTGCAGGGCCAAGAGGAGGGAGAGAACCAGGAACCTCCCGCGGGCGGTTGAGGGGCTCAGGGAAGGCGCCTGTGCCCGGCCAAGCCCTCCTCAAGGGAGCCTGGTGCTTCATACCCCTCAGGGCCCAGAAGCGCTTGATGTGGTGTGGAAGATAATCTCAGAAAGACCTCTTCTGAAAAAGGCATGCCAGATGATGGTACGTGGGGGGTGTGCAGTGATAAAGGTGGGCTTTGTTTTCCCTTAATGTCCCATTTTCCTTCCCCTTCTGAGATCCACCTCAGAGAGAACCAGTCTCACAGAGCTTGCCAAAAGAGAGTCCAGTTACAGGCATATCTTATCGCTGTCTAATACCCGCCCAGACAGGACGCTCACCCTGCCCACACCAGAAACGGCTCCCTCCTCCGGAGGCCCCTCTCCCAAGCTTCAGGCCTGCAGCCTCCGAGGTGCGCCCCCACCCCCGGCAGGTACCCCCACGCTGGCCCCACGCCCTCTGGCAGTGGCCCTCCTCCAGGCGGCCCAGCCCAGGGGCGGCTCCCACAGCTCGGCTGGCTCCTCCCCCCGTCGCCCCACCTCCAGGTTACCCTCCACACCTGCCAGATTAATCCTCACAAAGACTCACTAGCTCTGCCACTCAGAACCTCTGAAGCCCTGCCCAGCACACCAGTGGCTAAATTCCTCACCTGGCATCCACAGGCCAGGCACGGGCCATCCACGATGGGCCTCGACACACACACCTGCAAAGGCACATGTTCACAGCTGTCTGGCTGTTCACACCCTCCTGCCCTTCCTCTTTTCACTCAGAACACTCCCCCTCCTCCGATCACACAAATGCTGCCCACCACAGGGCCAGTGCCGTTTCCCCCCAGCCCACCCGGCGAGGCATTCTTTTGCCGGACCGCCACTGCGTGCCTATCCCTATGTGTCAGTTATTCGCGCTCACATGGGAACTGTATTTCATACACGGTGACAGTCCTTTTAAAAACAAGAGAAAGTCAGGAGGCTGCTGACTCACCTCACGGACAGCCTGAATAGATTAATCCCAAATAGCTGGAGCCGCCCCAGTGACATCAGAGGTCTCCATTACGCCACTTGGAAATCAAAGAGCGGCCGCAGGGCTGTGACCACGCCTTCTGACCGCAACTCAGACACCAAAAGAGGAGCCAGAGGTGCACAGGGGATTCCTTCCTGGGCCCACAGAGGATCGCCGACTTGGAGAGGGTCCTATCTCCAGACCGGGGATCCAAAATAAACCACATGACAGACTGTTCCTCAGTTTTTCCTGGGGACAACGTTTAACCCAGTTAGGCTTGGGTCTGGTGCCTGCGAGGGCTGAGCCCACAGGCTGGGGCAGGACCACACCCAGTTGGTCGGTCATCCTGGGGAAACGCTTCCGGTCCCAGGGCCGAGAAAAGGGGACGAAGACCACACCCAGCTGGGGGTCCTGGGGCAACGCTTCCCGGTCACAGGACTGAGGAAAGGAGATGCAGACCACTCCGAGCTGAGACACACTTGCTTCATGAACAAAGGTCAATGTCCTATTTAATACAAATCTTCTCCAACAGAGTGGAAAAAAACCTGCGGCCCTAATGACGAAAATACCAATCAGCGATTTGTCAAACACGCTCGCCGCCCACACCTGTGGGCAGGTGAGCAGTCTGACACTCAGGCACAGTCAGCTGCGAAGCGCCGCCCAGAGGCCGAGCCCACGGTCGGAGCCGCCGGCCCGTGGGGGGGACAGCCACACGATCCACCTTCCTCACGGTTTCCTCAGGCGAACAGCTGCACCGCTGGCATTAATGGTATTCAGGGTCTAACACATCAAAAAAAAAGATACCAGGGGTGTTAGAAGTCAGGTCTGGGATAACTTACACCAACAGGAAAAACAAAAAAGGTCAGTCAACTGTACACTCTCAGTGTTTCCGGAAGGACAAAAGCTTATCTCTTACTCACCACTCTATCTCCAACGCCTAATAAGGGCTGGCACACAGAGGGTATCCTCAAGCTTCTGTTGCAGGAATGACACATTTTTGAAAATGGGGGGAAAGAAAAGTAAAGGAATGGTGGAAACCAGAAGAAATCCAGAGCCAGACATACACACACATAATTCTTCTGCTGACCAAAAGCCCAGCCAACAACCAAGGCCTTCTTGGGCGCCCGTCTGTGAAGAAAACCACCCTCGTTGGCACATACCAGAAAGTCACTTGACGGCTTACAGAGCACCCTCAAGCATCAGTTCCTCCGGTCGTTACAGACCTGTGCCGTGAAGAACTATGGCCACTCCCATTTTCTAAACAGAGAAACAGAAACAGCTGTCAAAGAGAAGCAAGTGGTGGGGTTCGGGCTGCTGAATTCCGGGCCGGGTGCTCCCTCTGCTGCTCTGACAGGAAGTTCATGAGATAGCATCGGAGGTAGCACCTACCCTAAAACTCTGTCCCTGTGTGACTGCATGCTCCTGGGCTTGCTGAAGTGGGACTGAAACACTCGGGCCTCGCTCAGGCTGGCCCAGATCCCAGACCCACCCTCTCAAAGCATGTGCCTCGCAGGGCTGTTTTACTAAAACGGAGACCATCTGAAGCGTAACACCTGACACTTGAAAGGCACTTTAGAAAAGTTAGTTCCTCTCACTGAAACTCATTTCTCCTTTTGAATACAGAAGGAATTGACACTTATCAGAGAGGCTTTGAAATGTCTCATCCTTCATTAATACTTTCAAAGAAATATAAATAAAGAAAAACAGGGATATTTCTTTCTAAATTTCCCGGAGAAAAACAGCAGAAGCCAAGTTTAGGGGCATGTTTTCCTTCCAACAGAATTTCCTCCAAGATAGGACCTTCCCTTTCTCAGCCCCCACTCCTCCTCCATCGTCAGACACACGCGCACGCCCACACTTGCACTGGCACACCAGACCCACGCCCGTCACTGAAAACAACCGGCATGTCGCCCGCTCGCAGGCTCCTGACCGCCCTGACCCTGGAACGGGCACCCAGCACTTGGGTCCCAGAGGTCCTCCCCTGGGCCAGAAGCAGCGGGGCCTCGGGCAGTGAGTGGGACGGGGAGCTCCATGGAGGGAGGGGGAGAGAGGGACACCGCCCCCCCATCAGGAAACAGGCAAATGAGATGGAGACCGGGAGGGGTGCCACCTTCAGGTCCTTCCAACACGGGGAGGGACACAGTCGGAAGAGGCGTGTGTTCCAGGCAGCTTTCACAGGACAGCCTGCTTACTGGTCCCCAGAGAGAGATGTCCCCCAGGAGCCAGGCAGGCTCCTGCTTCGAGCGGGTGGGAGGAGCCCCCCAGAGGGCGGGGCTCCCTCTCCCGAGCCAGCACTGCCCATCATGTGTCTGCTGAAAAAATAAGCTTCTGCTGTCATCACATGCCATTTTCCCCAAGGCAGCATGTCACTTAAAAACAGCTATGTAAACTCAGCTCCTCTTCCCCCAGAGTGGTTTTTCAAAAATGAACTCAGTAAGCCGCTGACCTACGACAGCTCCGCCATCTCCTCCTTTCCGTTCGCTGCACGCCACGTTCAGGTTAGGCCTCTTCTCACAATGTGAAACACTACAACTGGTTGTCCTGGTGTTTCATTTAGGCTAATAAAATATTGATTTCTTCATTAAAGAAAAACTATGAATAAACATTAGATAAAATCAATCTGCACACATTCTAACACCAGATCTCATCACATTAAAATGCTGACATATTCAAATGCCCTATTTTTATTAAACCCTTCTGTTAAATATGCATAGAAATATGCATATCTATTCCCAAGGGAATACCAACATCTCAAGTGGAAGGTAAGGGAAGATGTTTTCATTTCTGCAAAAGATACTCATTTCAAATACTTGGAAAATAAATATTTTTAAAGTTTCTCCTAACAGGGGTGGGAGTGAGGTGGGGAGAAATTCTGTGGCCATCTGAAAGTGCTGTGACAACACCGGCCAACTGAAGGCCCGTCCCAGGCGGCGAGCAGTTTCTACATGCTGCCTAACGACTGCACTATTGCCTTCCTGACACTACAGCTCTCAAGCTTATGCCTGGCAGAGCACACTGATGATTCTTCAATTTTCTGACTCAAGATGCTGCACAGGCATCACTCTGCAGAGGAGCTCCTATCCTAGTCGAGAAATGCCCTAAATCTCCCACTGTGTAGAGGCCCTGCCAATTTTCTGACCCCCATTTCCTCATCCTACATTGAAACTGAGCCCAGGGAAAGGTGGTGATCTGCTCGAGGTTTCGCAGAGCTTAGAACCATGATTTCAATCACACCAAGCTGCCATCTTTTCAATCACCCAACCTCAGCTGGAACAATGAACTACTGAATCTGCAACGTATGAAATTTCGAAAAATGGCAATGATGTGTACCACTAATTTTACACCAAAGGACAGTATTCTGGAGTCCATATATTGCTGGGTAGTCAAATAGGAAGCAAGACAGCTAGAGAGAACATTAAACTTATCTTACACGAAAGGAGATCAGCCACTAAAATCAATGGGCAGAACACTGGATTTGGCCTCTGTAATTCAAATAGTTATTCTCTAATCCAGCCAGGCCTCAAGGGAAGATAGCAACCTCAAAACCAGGGCAGTAAGAGAGCTGAGCCATTCTACATAAGACCATGAAGAAAAGTCCTGCTTTCTACTTCCTCTAAAGTTTCATAGTATCATGGGAACTACTTGTTCACTTGGCACTTCTACTGTCTGTCATTTGTCATATGTCTTATCTCCCCAACTAAGCCAAATCTTTTTTAAGACATAACGGCCTGATAGGCGACCTCCGTAACAGCCACTCAGACATTTCTGATGTTTTTCTCCATGCCTTTTTAGGCGCCTGAAGTGTCTTCTGCACTGGCACAGCGGTGGCAATGCAGCACCACCCCATCTCAGAAGGGACCAGTGAGACCAGCACGTGCAGGAGTGCGGAGGGACAGGCCCCGCCCGACGGTGACGGGAACGTAAACTGGCACGGCCTTTACTCGGGACAGTCTGGCAACATGGAGCGAAAGCCTCCTATCCTTTAAACACAAATTCAGCTCCCAGGAATTTACCCTTAGAAAGTATTTTCCAAGTGGGCAAACAATCTGTAGCAGCCCAGGGCGGGCCCAAGCACAAATGTGCATCCATACAGGCTACCCAGGCAATACTAGCCATGCAAGGGCCACGCACCAAGAAAAACAGGGAAACACCCCCTAAGATAATCTTGAGTGAGAGGAGCTAGATACAAAAGCAGCATAGGATATATGAAATAATTCTATTTACTTAAAATCCAAAAATAAGTAAAACTAGTCTGTGATGCTGGAAGTGAGGACAGTGGTCACCCCTTGCAGAGTGTGGGGAGGTCCCGGGAAAGCCAGGAATGAAGTTTCTCAATGAAACTCTGACTTCAGTAATAACTGGATTCAGTGATAACTTTGGATTCAGTAAGAACTGATTCAGCCAAAAACCATCAAACCTACTTTGTGAAAAATTAATAAAACTTTACATTTATACACATTTCTGTTTGGATGCTAATCATAAATTAAAAAATAATTTTAATGATCAAACACATGTACAAAGAGAGTCTCCTCAGGTTTGTTTCTAAAAAAACATTATTAACATCCTCTGTTATAAAAATGAAATGGGTAAATATATCACGTAGCCATTTAAAATGAAGACATTTACTTACCAGCAAAGAAGGATATTACATGCTATATATCATTAAGTGAAAAATGCAATTAAAAAGGATTCTAAAGACAAAAAGAAGTACGAAGTCTTAAAATGGTATTCATACTATAATCATACTGTTAGTAGTAACAGTGTATTGTTATTCTTAATGTCTTGTAAAATAAAACAAACAATCACGTGAATGTCATTAGGAATTCAGATTCTCCACAAAGAAGGTAGAAACGTATAGAAGCAATGACCAAGTGGCAACAGGAAGTCCCAGTGCCCAGACGGGGCAAAAGTGATTTGTCACAAATGCTACCTGTCACTTAAAGTCACCAAGGCGCCTATACACTTGATACCAGGTACAGGGCAAGAAATGGACAAGATGAACCTGGAACACCTTTCTGTACTGCTGAGCAAGAAAACTATGAAAGACCTCTGAGGCTGGGTCCAAAAGCCAGGGACAAAGCAGAGCAACTACCATTGGTCAGACATGGGACAATTTAAACATAAAAACAATACTCCAGAATTTTCATGGAATAAAATAAGAATCTGAGTTCATATTAATATCAATAAATGGGGAGGGGGAAAAAGGCTTTCCCTTACAGTAGACTAACACATAATAAATGTAGAAGGAAAGAAAAATGGAGTTTGAAAATCACCATTTTATAACCATCACAGTAATACAGTAATAACTGATTCAGCCAAAAACCATCAATGGCTGCTAAAACTAGTGGAGGAAGGTCTGATGAGTAAAAGGATATTTATGCAGCCCCAAAGTATCCCTTTGCAAATTATGTATCGATTACAAAGAGAAAAGTAGAACCTGACAATGGATTGATGTAGCAAACACAACCTTAACCAGTGTTTAAATCACTGCAGTGAACAAGCCAAGGTGGCCGCCTCTCTCCACTCCTGCTGCCCTGAGGAAAACGCAGCAGCAGTCCTGTGGTGCCCTGACTGTGATCTAAAACTGTGAACTAGACTATGAGTCTAATCACAAAAGTGTCAGACGAAGCCGAACTGAGATCCTACAAAACAACTGGTCTGAACTCTTCAAGATGTCAAAGCCATGAAAACAAAGAAAAAACTAAGGAGTCAGTCCAGACTGAATGGGATTGAAGAGCCTGCAACTAATTGTAGTTTGTGCACCTGGACTGGCTCCCAAAGCAGGGGCAAAAGGCTCTTAAAGGACAACATGCGGGTAACCACTGAGATTTTAATGTGAGCTTCAGATGAGATCAATGGTATTCAGATTTTGATAAATGTACTGTGGTAATATATGCGGAAATCTTGTTCTTGGGAAATAGAAACTGATGTTTACATGAATAAATGGGCATGATGTCTACAAATTACTCCCAAATGGTTTATATTATACATGTACCTATCACACACGGGAAGAAGGGAGGAAGGATGAGGAGAAGAGGGGGAGGGAAAACACATGATAAAACAAACGGGCAGATTTTAAACAGTCACCCAGGCGTTCTTTGTACTGTCATCACCATTTTCTGTTAAGTGTAAAATTACAACAAAATAAATTTTTTATTAAAACGAGACATAAAGGCATGCACACTATACACAATGTGTGGTCCCTGTTTGGAAGTAAGTTAAAATAAACCAGCTACAAAATGAATTTGAACAAACCGACTATAAAACACCACTTACTGTGGCAGTGGTTACGTGACTCTACAAGTGGGATAGCACTGCATGGAATACACAGACACACACCCACGTGAACACAGCGAAATCCCAATGACCAAGTGAGATCCAGACTTCACCAATGTCAACTTCCTGGTCTCCTACCATACCACAGTTAGGCAAAACATCACCACTGGTGGAAACCGGGTGAAGGGTGTATGGGACCTCCTTCCACATTTTTGCAACCTCTCATGAATCTGTAATTATCTCAAATTAACAAGTAAAAAATAAATAAGAAAAAGATCCTTATATGTCAAGAACCCAACTATAAAAATATTAATCTGTCAAAGAACAGACTTTGATCAAATGTAAATTTTTTACATGTAAAAATATGATTTTTTTCTCCAAACAGTATATGTATTGTAGAAAAAATATAGAAGAAAATATATGATGTTTGGGGTTTGTTTTAAAATAATACAGTATGGGTGAGACAGTAGATGAAATGAGACTAGCCACATGCTGACAAAGAGTGAAGCTGGGAGACATTCTCTCTGCTATTGTTAAGTTGGAAATTTTCCATAATTAAAAAAGTTTCATTCTGTTTGAGATACATATGTTTGCAAAGAGAAAAAGCTGAAAAGATACTTTGCAAAATATTAAAAATGTTAAAAGCAGGGATAGCATTTAAATGACTTTTTTTTCCCTAACTTAATGTTAAACTTTTCCTCAGTAATAATTACACTTCTTGTATAATTTTTTAAATAGAAAAAGAAGGAAACACAGGCCAAGAAACTGAAACTATCTGAAAATTATTCTAGCAGTTTAAAAGCATGTCACGGTCTAGCACAGGGTCACGGGCAAACACACGCCTGTGAACAAACAAGGGAACTTCACCATAAAAGGAAGCCTGCAGCTACACCAGGTAAACGTATGTGCAGGGGTGACATGTCACCAACAGGAGACGGAACTATCTGGAACTGGCCAAATCTAAGTTTCACACCCATCAGGACTGCTGGTGTCTGTTACGAATGTTTCTGTGGCACCAGTGATGCTCCTCGATGAGGTAAGACAGGAAAACCTTTTCCCGAAGCCAGCCATTCAGGGGACAGAGAAGGAGGCCCTGGCTGGCTCTGTTGTTTCCCTCGTCCAACAGTGCTACAGTGTGAGACGCATTCGCTGGTTCTCCTAATTTGCTACAGTGGCCAACAGAGATAACTTCTCCCAGAGTCCTCTTTGGGGAATTCAATCTGTTCCACATTTACCTTCCAATTTTTCTTCTAATGTGGATCTAAAATCGAAACCCCATCTTCCTCACAAGAACTGAACTGCAAGTTTATCATCAATCCCAGGCTTTTCTAGAGATTCTAGGCCCTGGATTATCCTCAATCCAGAAGAAATAGCTAAAAGGTCACACAGTGGAATCTGTCCTCTGGTATTCAGCAGCATTTTAACACTGAAAATCTGGAGGCTTGAAATAAAAATATTAGGCTCAAGAGAGACAGTATTGTATTTGTAGTCTCCATGGGGACAATACTGCATTTTAAATGTAGGTTAGCAGGCCAACCAGCCGAATAAGCAGTTTCAAACTCAAGGCTGAAATCAACCATAATCCAAAATTTAGCACTTGGCAACAACTGCACATTTGCTTCACTCTAAGCACTTTTCACTATCTCACACAATAAAACAAACATAATTTAAAAACTTGCAACTATTAGCTTAAAAAGTTAAATATAAAGCTATTCACAAAGATATGGACTGAAAAAGTAACTGGTTTCCCAGCATGAATGATTCTGTAACATATCTCTACCTACACTGGTCTTATCTGAACATAGGTAATCTAGGTCTCACATTCACAGAATCAGAAGCCAGAGAGGACCTTTTAAAAAGTCACATTTGCTCTCAAGATCCTGCAACTTAAGACAAAGGAAGTAAATTGTCTACAATCACAAAATCAATTCATACCGCAGCTAAACTTGGAGCGCTATACCCAGTAAACGCAGGAAAAGCACCAGAGGAGCACACGCCAAAGCCCTCATTTCCGCACCCTCCTTCACCTGTGGTCTTCTGGCTTCTACGTCAGACACTAACTAGTTGTCAGAACTTGAAATTATATTATGTATAACATAGAGTGAAGAAATATAGAAGACTGAGAAACTCATTAAGCTTAGCATAAACCAAGTGACACTCATTTAGTTGGCGCCAAGTCCCAACTGCTATAAGCCTTCTCCAGGCTGAGCAGTGAGGAGGGTGAGCCGAGGAGGGAGAAGGGCGCTGCTCACCTCCTGACAAGGAGCCGCGGGTCCTGAGCAATGGAGGCCCGTGCCCACGCCCACAGCGCTCTTCAAAGCTCCTGACTGCCTTTCAGAAAACCTTCCCTCTGTACTGTCTACTAATAAAATTCTGGCCAGCAGGGATCTATTCAAATTTTATATGTAAATGCAAGAAGGATGGCAGAAACAGGCAGCAATTTTAAGTGAGGCTGCATAGCCATTGAAAGCGGAGAAATGCAGGCCTGCAGTTCAGCTTGGTGGTAGTACATACGGTTCTGACAAAGGCTTAGGCTCCAAATACTAGCAGATCCCATCAGCAGCATTTTTAAGTAAGTGGCCATAACTAGAGCTGAAGCTCCAACCCTTTGGCCACCTGATGCTAAGAACTGACTCATTAAAAAAGACCCTGATGCTGGGAAAGACTGAAGGCAGGAGGAGAAGGGGATGACAGGGGATGAGATGGCTGGATGGCATCACCGACTTGATGAACGTGAGTCTGAGCCCACTCTGGGAGTTGGTGGTGAACAGGGAAGCCTGGGGAGCCGCAGTCCATGGGGTCGCAAAGAGTCGGACACGACTGAGCGACTGAACCGAAGTGGCCATTAACTAGAAAGCAGTCTTCAGGGAGGTGTGCGAAGGTCTCCCGTCTCCTCCATGTAGAGCGCTGCTGCTACATCTGTCCTTAAACCAGAAGAGACGCACGGCAGCAAGGTCCCCAAAGCTTCTTGTCCACAGCAAACCGGAGTGTGCGCGCTCGGGTCCCACAGCGCCCGGCCTCGGCACACACACGCACGCCGAGTGGTGAGAAGGCACGGCACGCGCGGGCCCAGAGAGCGAGCCCGGCCCAGGCGCGGGGCCGGCCGGGGCCCGTCCTGCGTGGTGAGGCTGGACCAGGCGGCCCGAGCCCGTGTTCACGCCCGGGACGTCCTGCTCCACGCCACCCGCCTTCTTCACAGGGCTTCGGCCTGTGTCCCCAGCACACAACTCAAGTGCTTGTCTAATCTATTTGTCTATGGAAATTCACACACCAATTCCATCCTCCACACAGGTCCTAACAGGGAAACACAAATGCTAAACAGGGTGCCATTTCACAAGCGCACAGTGGCACACCCAGAGGAAGCGCTGGCTGAATCCCGCTGTGAGAACCGACGAGCAGCAGACTGGAGCCTGGACGCCTGTGCCCGACCCAGGTTCTGCCCCTCCCAGCCCTGTGAGTGTGGACAAGCTATCTGCCTTCCACAAAGTGGGGCGATGGGAATAATAAGACAGTTCCTACTATACACAGCGTCTGAGGATTAAGGAGTTAAGATACATAAAGTGACCGGAGTAGTGCCCACAGGAAGAGCTACCTACGTATTAGCTGTTATCATGATTAAATAAATAACATCAATTCACATTTGTTAATGCATTCAAACCACAAAATATAGTGAGAGTAAACACTTAAATAGTGAGAGTAAGAAATAAGCACTTAATTCTGTGTAAAAATTTAAAAAATAAATGAATTTTTCTATTTAACTTCCTGTTCCGAAACGTCCGAGGAGGGGCAGGCGTCTGAGAGGGAAGCGGGAGCAAAGAAGGCCTAGGCAACGAGCCCTCTCCCTGAGCCCCCCTCCCCGAGACAGCAGCTGTCCCCGGTCACGGCGGCGTGCAACCTAACACTTGCTCACGTCACTTTCCTAGCACAGCTGGACTAAGGCAAAGCCAGCAAAAATACTTTTTCTGACAAATTAAAATTTTTCTAAATTCGATGTAGCATGATTTTTTAAAGTTGTAAAAATAACATAAGTGCAGGGGCCAGAGCTGTGGCATATACCAGCTTATATGGCAACAAAAATACAAGCTGATTTCTGAGACAAAAAATAGCACATATAATGTAACGGCTAGATATGCAAACATGTAGAGGCTGGACTATGATCTCAAAGTCTCCTTTACCTCCCAACTCTCTGATATACTGTAAGTGAATGAGTATTAAGAAAACAGTCCGTTTCTACCTTTAAGAAAACAAGCTGGAAGGTTGCCGCTTAGTAGATGGGGTTAAGAATGTGAGCGGGAGGTCCAGAAAGGTGGGCACACAGCCACTTGCGACACGACCGCAGGACAGCCACGCACTCGTAGGCACTCTCTGGGAACAAGGCTCACCCGAAAGGCCGTGTCACGTGCCAGAAAGGACACTGGGATCCGCTTAGCATCTGACGGGCCCACTGAGGCCTCCCGCTGCCATTCACAGCTATGCGCCGCCCTGGCAAGTTACTGCATCCTCCGACCCTCCCCGTTCTCATCTATATGCCAAGTGGGAAACACCACTCCCCACTGTGCAAAGTGTTTGTGACAATGAGACAATGTGTGTGAAAGCACCTCGTTTAGTGCCCAGCACTGAGTAGATGTTCATTAAACGGTAACTGTGATGACAGACACATTAATTAATGGCTATTAATATAATCCACAAACTAAATGGCCAATACGCTTTTAGGGAGTGTTTACTACGAGGAGAGCTCTGAATTAGATCCCGTAAAGCAGTGGTCCTCAAACTTCAGCACACGAGTATTAGGGGCTTCCCTGGTGGCTCAGACGGTCAAGAATCCGCCTGCCATGCAGGAGACTGGGTTGGATCCTGGGGTGGGAAGATACCCTGGAGAAGGGACTAGCTACCCACTCCAGCATCCTGGCCTGGAGAATTCTACGGACAGAAGAGCAGGCAGATAAACCCAGTGAGCTAAACACCGCGCTGGGCCACACCCCTGGAGCTCCTGTTTCAGCTGGTCAAGATGGGGGCTTGGAAACCTACATTTTTACCAGTTCTGAGGAGCTGCTGCTGCTGCTGCTTGAGGATCACATCCAGGAGAACCTCTATACAAGGGAAGAGGGAGGGAACCGGAACCCAACATTTTTGGAGAATGTGAGAAGTCGAATATTTAGGCAATGGCATGGCTGAGCAGAAAGGTGTGGGATGGCACTTGAGGAAAGAGCGAGACGGAGATAGACCAAACAAGGGTGCAGGGGCAACGGGGGGTCAGCTTGACCAGTTAAGTATCTCATTGTGAGACCCAACACAGAGAGTCTGAAGAGGCCATGGGTAGGCTAACTTTTTTTTACTAGGTCCACCTTGGATTTTTTGACAATTTAGTAAAGCGAGCCATTACCAACCTTGAGAAAGTTAACCATGTGGTAAAAATGCCACCTGGCCGCAGAGATGCAACAGGCCAGGTGAAGCAGCATGGAAACAGAAAAGTGTGAAGGCCCTCACTGAGCCCGTGGGGACCCAAGGGAGCACAGGCGGTCAAGGCCCTCGCCGAGCCCGTGGGGACCCAAGGGAGCACAGGCGTGAAGGCCCTCGCTGAGCCCGTGCTGGTAACCCCAAAGCCGCCTCTGGCACTACAGCCAGGATCTTCAGGACTGGCATTGTGCCGATGACGGTCCATAAATGGAGTCTACGAGACACGAGAATCAAGCCCCAGTAAACTCTATTTATTAACTTGGCAGAGCCAGGCATTAATCAAGGGAGCTAAGAGACCTCAAACATGATTCACTCAAATGAGGGGGTAAAATCTCTTATTTCTTTACTTTTAAGTCATTTTACTAAACATGTTCCTTAGGTGTAGTACATAATTAGCTATCATTACATCTATTATTACTAATCTTTATTTACCAATTGAAAATTCTACAAAATTTATCTCAAAACAATGCTCACCAATAGACTGAATCTCAATCATTATCTTAGGTCCACACTGGTAAGACAAAGATAACAACTTGAGAATTCCCTGGCGGTTCAGCAGTTAGGACTCGGCGCTTTCATGGCTGCGGGCCCAGGTTCAAGCCCTGGGAAGGGAACCAAGTTGCATGGTGTGGCCAAAAAATAATAATAATAAGTACAATTTATAACGAAAAATTACACAGGTCAACAAGATCCACTCAGAGTTCAGCAGAAAACTTCTGACAGATTAATTCTCAAGCAAGATATAAGACATTCTAAAAATCCTAAGATCTTAAATAAAAGGGGTTGAAACTCCATCTCACATCTTATTCCAGAAAAAACTTGAGCAGTATCAAAGAGATAGCAAACGTAAATAATGAAACCTCAGAAGTATAAGAAGACATCATGATGACTTTAAAAAATAAAATTATAAGGGCTAAGTATGACTTCAAACCCATAACCAGCAAGGAAAAGATGAGCATGCTTTCCTATAAAAGATAAAATTTCAAAAAAAAAAAAAGATAAAATTTCTACCTAGGAAAAACCACCATGAGGAAAATCAGAAAACAACTGGCCAATGGAACCAAATGTTTGCAACTGAGATCACAAATAAAAGGCCAATTTTACATAAAAGAAAGCTCCTACAAGCCAATTTTTAACAAAAGAGCGACACAGATCCTAGCAGAAAAATGGACACAGGACATGGACAACTCACAAAATGACTTAATACAAAATACAAATGACTTAAACATATGATGACACTTACATCACTTTTCACCTGTCAAATTGGTAATGATCAAGTAACAGCACACTATGCCAGAGGTAAAATTGGTATAACCTGTGGAAGATAAGCTGTGTCCGTCAAAAGTAGAAACACTCATTCCTTTGATCCAGCAATTCCACTCACAGGAATTTATTCCTCAAATTACTAGCAACATGGCAAATGATATACGTACAAGGTTATCAATATTGACTGCAGCATAGTTTGTAACAGCTAAAGACTGGAAACGTCAGTGTTCATCAAAGAAAGAACCACAATACAGTCACACCATGTGATACTGTGCAGCTGTTCACAAATAAAGAGCTTTTTACATGCTGAAAAAGAATCATCTCCAAAATGCGTTTTATAAAACAAACAAAACAGAAAGAAGGTACCAAACAGCACAGATGCTAAAAGTTCCTTTTTTCTTAAGGAGGGAGGAATACACCTGTGATTTTACATGCAGAACCACAGGCTGTCTCTGGAAACATACACATGAACTTAACACTGGTTACTTCTGAGACTGGGCACAAGGGGGCCAGCGGGCAGGGTATGAGGGACTTTTCATTGTGAGCCATGTGAATTTTGAATCATGTGCATGCATGACCTATATAAAAGATAAAATATGCCTATGAGACATCACAATACCTATGTTTTTTACTTTTACTTTATATTGGAGTATAACTGATTTACAATGTGTCCATTTCAAGTGTAGAGCAAAATGACCCAGCTCATGTATATATGCGCACACACACACAACACACACACACACACACACACACACACACCCCCCACACTTGGACCACGATGAAACAGCAGAGCCCCCTGTGCTACACGGCCCCTGTCGGTTACACACACACACACACACACACACACACACACACGATGAAACAGCAGAGCCCCCTGTGCTACACACACACAATGAAACAGCAGAGCCCCCTGTGCTACACAGCCCCTGTCGGTTACACACACACACACACACACGCACACACACTCAATGAAACAGCAGAGCCCCCTGTGCTACACGGCCCCTGTCGGTTACACACACACACGCACACACGCACACACACTCAATGAAACAGCAGAGCCCCCTGTGCTACACGGCCCCTGTCGGTTACACACACACACACACACACGCACACACACTCAATGAAACAGCAGAGCCCCCTGTGCTACACGGCCCCTGTCGGTTACACACACACACACACACACACACACACACACACGATGAAACAGCAGAGCCCCCTGTGCTACACACACACAATGAAACAGCAGAGCCCCCTGTGCTACACAGCCCCTGTCGGTTACACACACACACACACACACGCACACACACTCAATGAAACAGCAGAGCCCCCTGTGCTACACGGCCCCTGTCGGTTACACACACACACACACACACGCACACACACTCAATGAAACAGCAGAGCCCCCTGTGCTACACGGCCCCTGTCGGTTACACACACACACACACACACGCACACACACTCAATGAAACAGCAGAGCCCCCTGTGCTACACGGCCCCTGTCGGTTACACACACACACGCACACACACTCAATGAAACAGCAGGGCCCCCTGTGCTACACGGCCCCTGTCGGTTACACACACACACACACACACACACTCAATGAAACAGCAGAGCCCCCTGTGCTACACGGCCCCTGTCGGTTACACACACACACGCACACACACTCAATGAAACAGCAGGGCCCCCTGTGCTACACGGCCCCTGTCGGTTATTTCACACACAGTGGTGTGCTCTGGTGGCTCAGATGGTGAACAGTCCGTTTGCAACGCAGGAGACCCGGGTCTGATCTCCGGGTTAGGAAGACACCCTGGGGAAGGGAATGGCAACCCACTCCAGTATTCTTGCTGGGAAGTCCCACGGGCAGAGGGGCCTGCCGGGCGACAGTCCCTGGGGTCCCTGGCACACAGTGCGTGCTAATCCCGGGCTCCTGACTGACCGCCCGCCGCACCGCCGCCCTTTGGCAACCACAGCTTTGTTTTCCAAGTCTGTGAGTGTGTTTCCGCTTTGTAAATAAATTCATTTGTATCATTTTTTTAAATTCCACCTATAAGCGATATCACATGATATCTTTTTCTTTTTGACTTACTTCACTTAGTATGATAATTTCTAGGTACTTCCATGCTGCTGCAAATGGCATTACTTCATTCTTTTTTATGGCTGGGTACTGTTCCATTGTATATATGTATTAATTAAAATATTACATCTCTATCCACTCATCCGTCGATGAACATTTATTTAGGTTGCTTCCATGTCCTGGCTACTGTAAATAGCACTGGGGTGATGTTCTAAACACACCTATGTTCTAAATGTTACTTGAGAAAATAAATCCCTTTCACTATCCAGTTAATATCTACTGAGTTCTACATGCGCCAAGCACTATTTTAAGCACCGAGTCTCAGCAAAGAAGAGAGAATAAACCCCTCCTCTCGTGGACTTAGGAGGGATATCGCCAGTCAACAAATAATCTAAACGAGTATCAGAGAGTGGAAAAGTCTATGAAGAAAGTCCAGCCAGGAAAGGGGAGAGGTGGGACTGAGGTGGAAAGGTGATTACAGAGCCTTTCGGGTAGAGGTAACAGAAAGCTTCTCTGACAGGAAGACACTTGGGCAGAGACGTGAAGAAGTGAGGGAGCCAGCCCAGTGGCTGCCCAAGGTGGGCAGAAGGAACCCAGATTCCTGTCAGAAGGAAGAGCACACACAAGGGCTCTACGGGTGGGAAGGGCTCCTATTCAAGGAGCAGAATGGAGGGGAGTGACAGAGAGAGTGGCGGAAAACCTCATGAGTGTGTGCGGAGGGAGGGGGTACCAGATCATAGTAAAGAATGAAGGTCTTATTCTAAGTGATATGGAAAAGCATTAGACATTTTAAACAGAGGAGAAATGTGTTTTGACCAATAAAAGCCTGCTCTGGCTGCCACAAGGAGAAGAGGCTCTAGGAAGCAAGGGTAGGCGCGGGGAGCCCACTGGACGATCCAAATGAGAGACGGCGTTTCCTGAAACCAGGAAGGTAGTCATGGAGACAGGACGTGATCAGCTTCTGGATATTAAGAAGGCAAAGCCAACAGACTTTACTGAAGAGTTGGAAGTAGACTAAGAGAAAGAAGTCATAAGTGACTCCAAAGTATTTAGCCCAAGCGACTTTTTACCATGATCTTAACAGGATCATTTTTTTAAAAAGTCTCACACTCATACAAAGCTCAACTATTCTAAAATGGGTTATAAATACCATCAACAAGAAGCAATCCGTAGCTACATACCAAACAGAACACACACCTGGGTACATTCTCTAAATACTTAATGAGCATTTACACTGCGCCATGCACAATATTAGGTACTAGGGACCTCAATTATGCTTAAAATATATAACTGAGCACCTCAAAAAGGACCAGGAGGAAAAACACCAAAATATTAACAGGTGGGATAAGGGCTTTTTTTCTTCCTTGATATTTTCAAATTTTCTACCGTAAACATATCTTGCTTTTAACTTTAAAGGGAGAAAAAATCTTTCCAATGAAGGAAAAACTCCTACGGGACAAACTCATTAGTAATATGAATGATCAGCAGAGCTTCCTTCTAAGAAAACCTTTTAGGGGTTTCCCTGTGGTCCAGTGGCCCAGCTGCCAGTGCAGGGAATGTGGGTTCAATCCCTGGTCCGGGGAGACCCCACACACCACGGAGCGACTAAGTCCGTGCACCACAACCACTAAGGCCGCGTGCCTAGCGCCTGTGCTCCACAAGAGACGCCTCTGAAATGAGGAATCCACTCACCGCAACGAGAGAAGCGCCTGTATGCAGCAATGAAGACCCAATGCAGCCAAAATAAGTAAATAAAATAAATTTTAAAAACAAAACCTTTTACACTGAACAGGATTCTCAATTTTCTTTCCTGCCTTTACCCGATGCCAGTGCTCAGGTAAGGTGTGTGAGGACAAAGGGGGAAAAGATGGCACTAAGTCAGAGGGAGATGGGTACAGCTTGCTATTCTTTAAATATATCTCACAAAACATGATGCGAAAGGTCAGAGTATTTAACCAAATGCCAACTACATACACGACAACATGCTTACCATAATCTACCCACTGTCAATGCACACATGGCAGTCATTTACACATTTATCCGATCATTCAAGTATTTGTAGAGTGCCTTTAACGCATCAAAGGCACTGAGTTAGACAAGGGGGCTGGGAAGGAATTAGATGAAGGCAGCCCTGCTGAGTGCACAATCTAGTTTATGTGGTGGGAAGAAGGAGGACATTAAATTTCAAAATCAATTTTCCTCTAAATGATTGTGACATGTGCTAGAAAGACGAAAGACCTGATAGGGGATAAACAGGAGACCTGGCCTAGGCAGCTGTCAGGGTGAGAGGCTTGAAAGAAAAGGACATGTGAGTTAACATTTGAGGAGGAGGAGTTAAAATAGGTGAACGGGCAGGGAGTGGAAGCAACCCATGCAAAGGAAGCTGGCATATAAGAAGAATCTGTGGCAAGAAAGTAAAGCTAGTCCTAAGAATTAAAAACCACGCCAGTGAGTCAGATACAGTAAACGGGAGAGAGGGTGATGAAGTAAGCCAGAGCTGGCTCACGCAGGGCCCAGTGGGCCATGTTAATAATTTTGTTTTTCATGCTTAAAAGCAACAAGAACCAGTGAACACATTTTAACATGGAAAGATTTTAAGCCTGGGAGCAACAATCAGATTTACATTTTTTAAAGATCACTCAGGCTACTGCACAGAGGATAAATGAGGGGAACGAGAGCGAAGCAAAAGCCCAGCCAGGGGTTGCCTGGGTCCGGTGGTTAGGACGCCTGTGTGCATGGCGCGATGCAGGTCAGAACTACAACCCCGCGTGCCCTGGCGAGGCAGCCCCGCCACAGAAAAGACCAGTCAGGAGGCTGCATGTGCCCGGGTGAGATGAGTGAAGGCAGTGAAAACAACAGTAGATGGACTCAAGACCTGTTTTGGAGATAAAACCAACAGAAATTCCTGACAGAGTAGGTAGAGGAAGAGAGGCAGAAAAGAAAGCGTCACAGATAACGATGAAACAAGAACATTTCAAAGAACCAAAACATCAAAACCAATCTACATAAAAAGATGAAAATAAGAGATAGGAAAACATTCCATGCCAATATTAACAAAAATAAACTGATTTTCCAACCCTCAAAACAGAATTTTGGAAACAGAATTTCCAATTCTGAAAACAGAATATCACAGTGAGATGCTTAACGCACACCTATCAAAAATTGATAAATAAAGCAGTCATAAAAACTGTAAAGATATGGGCAATGTGAACAGCATTAAAACCTTTATCAAACACACATACAGAGATATGTCACCCTGAGCCTAACAAATAGAGGATATACATTGTTTTAAAAATGCATGAAACAAAAAAATAAAAATAAAAATACATGAAACATTTTAACTAGGTTACAAGGAAGAAAGATCATTACCTTTCAAGTAATTGACATTAAAAAAAAAAAAAACATTCTATGACGATATCACGAGAATAAGTTAACTAATAACAAAACTAAACACCGTGAATAGAAACTTTAAAATGCCTGTTTAGAAATTCAGGGTTAAAGAGAAAATAAAAATGGAAATAGCAAAATATTTAGATCTTAATGACAATGATGAGGAGGGCACGGCAACAACTCCAGGATTCTTGCCTGGAGAATTCCATGGACAGAGGAGCCTGGTGGACTACCGTCCGTGGGGTGGCAAAGAGTCAACCACCACTGACGACGATATTACCACATACACATAACGTACGGGGGACAAAGTAATGCTGAGGAGGGAATTCTACAGTTTGAGCACATCATTAAAAAGCAAGAAAGGCTAATAACCTATGTTTTCAAGCCAGAAATCTAGAGAAAGAACAAAGAAAACAAAGGAGGTAAAGATAGATCTTATTAATAAAAAACAGAAAGCAAAGAAATACCTGATTCTGTGAAGCAAAATTTGACAAACTCTTACAAGTTTGTTCAAGAAGAAAGTAAAATATGAACGAAGGGTGCCGCTCCAGCTGGCGACTGCAGCCAGGGGCTGTCGAAGAATGGCAGAAACATGGGTACCCCAGCAACTCCAGAGCAGGTCCCCGCTCTGCAAAGGGGCCACAGTTCCACCCGGGGATGGCCATATTCATGATGGCTGACAGGTGGTCTGGAAAGCTGAAGAGGAACTGGCAGAAGTCACTATCAAGGAGGCTCCAGAGAGGACAGTGACAAAGATGGAGCTCTGCTGGAGCGCAGGCCACACCAAGGAAAGCCATAATCTGTTTAATTGCCTTAACAAACAGATTCGTAAACAGATTTGTGCTCCCTGGAGTATACCCACTGGATTAACTTGTTGCAATCAATACTCTTTTCCTTTTGGGGGGTGGTGAGAAAAGGCATAAACAATTTTAGAAACAAAAGATACAGTGAAGTATCTGTAGTCCACCTCATGGGAGTAAGAAAAGGAAAGGGAGCAGCACTGAGCCACAGGGAGACCCAGTTAAAGACCAGGAAGAATCAAAAGAACAAAGGTGAAACAGGGTGGCCAGAGAGACGTGGTCCAGAGAAGGAGAAAGAAAGTCACGGTTAAAAGTGTCACGCATGACAAGGAGGGCTCCAATGAAGAGAAGATGATCAACTGTGTCCAGTGCCGCCGAGAGGTCAAGGAAGTTTTGGCTGCGTGGCGTCCAACGGTTTTGGCAGTGTGACGCTGAGTCACCTATATGCTGGAGAAATCAAAGAAGTGGGAGCCAAGGTCACACTGGGACAGAAGAACAACTGTTTCTATCTAGATTAGTGATTCTGGAGCTAAAGCTGTTTCAGCTGATGACAAAGCTCAGAGTGTCACTTGGAAGCGAGTGCCAGAGGTGGACACGTAAGGCAAGAGATGGAGGTATCACGGTGCCTGATGGACTATGCGGTGGACAGGAACCCACCCAGGATGGTGACCAGAACTGGAGTGGGAGGGGAGGCCGTGAGGCCGGTGCCAAGGTGTTCAATGAGCAGACAGCAAGGCAGTCAGCTCGTGGCCACGAGGAAGACAGAGAAAGGGGGCCTGAGTCCAAGGGCAGAGACGCCAGAGGGACGCCAGGAGGGCCGGCAAGCGGACGGAGGCCTGACCCAGAGCCTGCCGTGCAACCCAGCAGCAGGGCCTTGACGAGCCCTTCCGGCTCAACCTGTGCCGCGCCCTCTGAGAGCTCTCGGAGTGCAAACTGCAGCCACACCAAGGAGAGCCCCAAGAACAACCCCCATTATTTTTAATAGCTGAGCTAACATTACCCTCAGTTTTGCTAGCTACCTGTACACCTACCTATTCCAAAATCCAGAAGTGGAAAAGAAAAAAATGTAAGGAGTTGTGTAATTCCTAGAAATGAATGGGACGTAAGAAGGGACTGGAAGGGAGAGTGTGAGCACTTCTCCAAGACACCAGGACAAGGAAGTGGTTGCTTCCGAACAAAACGCGCTCCAGGCAATCAAGACACCAGACAACTGCCTCCTGGGTTAGCCTGCAAGAACTCTTAACAGCACAGGATCCGAGACTGTGACTAATTTCTCAGAGCCTCTCAACCAATGCAAATGGGGTTGGCAGGCCTACCTCTGTGAGCTTTGGCAACAAACACGAACCAGGCCTGTCTTGTGACAGGGATTTTGAGAGATTACTGAGTTTACTCCAGTAAGGCCTTAGCGGAGGGCAATTTCAACCAACTCATTCATTTAAAATCGAACACAATGTGCCTACCATGTATAGGCTTCCGGAAAAAACATCTACTTCTGCTTAATTGACGACGCTAAAGCCTTTGTGTGGATCACAACAAACCATGGAAAATTCCTAAAGAGACCGGAGTACCAGATCACCTTATCTGCCTCCTGAGAAAGCTGTAGGCAGGACAAGAAGCAACAGTTAGAACCACACATGGAACAACTGACTGGTCCAAAATTGGGAAAGCAGTATGTCAAGGTTGCATGTTGTCACCCTGCTTATTTAACTTATTTGCAGAGTACATCACGAGGAATGCCAAGCTGGATAAAGCACGGGCTGGAATCAAGATTTCCAGGAGAAATACCAATGACCTTAGATATACAGATGACATCACCCTAATGGCAGAAAACAAAGAAGAACTAAAGAGCCTCTTGATGAAGATGAAAAGGAGAGTGAAAAAGCTGGCTTAAAACCTGACATTCAAGAAACTAAGATCATGGCATCTGGTCCCATCACTTCATGGTAAATGGGGAAAAACTGGAAACAGTGAGAGACTTTATTTTCTTGGGCTCCAAAATCACTGTGGATGGTGACTGCAGCCACGAAATTAAAACATTTTTAGTCTGCTTGGAAGAAAAGCTATGACAAACCTAGAGAGCATATTAAAAAGCAGAGACATCACCTTGCCAAGAAAGGTTCATACAGCCAAAGCTATGGTTTTTCCAGTAGTCATGTATGGATGTGAGTTGCACCATAAAGAAGGCTGAGTACTGAAGAATTGATGGTATTGCAGAAGGCTCTTGAGAGTCTGGACTACAAGGAGGTCAAACCAGTCAATCCTAAAGGAAATCAACCCTGAATATTCACTGGAAGGACTGATGCTAAAGCTGAAGCTCTAATACTTTGGCCAGCTGATGCGAACAGCAGACTCACTGAAAAAGATCCTGATGCTGGGAAAGATTGAAGGCAGGAGAAGGGGACAACAGAGGATGACATGGTTGGATGGCATCGCCGACTCCATGGACATGGGTTTGAGCAAGCTCTAGGAGATACTGAAGGACAGGGAAGCCCGCCGTGCCGCAGTCCATGGGGTCACAAAGAGTCAAACACAAGTGAGTGACTGAACAACAATTACAGGCACTGCAGTGGATATAAGATGAAGAAGATGATTTCTGCCCTCACGATTCACTGTTCAGGGGAGGAGACAGAGAGTCATACAAAAATCTCCAGCACTGTGAAGAGGTGGGAGGACACCCATAGCAGTCAAACAGCAGGAGCAAGGGAAACAGAGGCTCCTGGAGCATGCAGAAGCCCTGCGCAGCCCAAGCCCTGCTCAGCATGCAGCTACAGAGTGCTGTGTTCCCTGCTTTCCTGATTCATCCCACTGTGAGCTCCTCTCCAGAGGACAGAGCTGTGTCTACTACATCTGGGTCACCTGACTTCAGTGTAGCCTGCATCTCTTGGTTGCCCACCCTGTATCTATCTATAGACCTATTCTCCTGTCTGGAATCTACTCACACTGCAGCTCCAGAGCAATCAGGATATCATATAATCCAATCCCCTTAAGAAAGCCGTGAGTTAATCAGGACTCCCAGTTGAACACTGCATATTTTCTTGGCCTCAAGAATGAGCTGGTAACCCAGTTTGGTACAAGAAGTCAAAGGAAGTTTGCTGAGGGCTTCTATGAAACAATCCTCCTTATTCTGAGAAAGTGATTAAAATTGTTTATTCTCATCCTGGATACTGGCTCTCACTGTGGGCCAGCGGTACAGAAATCTGAAGCTTGGAACCCCTATCACTATTCTGCCACGGAAGCCAGGATGACACACAGTAGACAGCAAAACACACAGATGAGCAGCAAAACGGAGCGGGCGTCCCAACCAATTCACATCTGAAGTCCACCTTACCTCTGGAATTTTCAGCATCATAAGCCAACACATCCCCCTTTAAAGTTTAAACTTGCGCTGGGCTTCCTGCTACTTGCAAAACAAAACATACCTAACATTATAATATATTCAAGGTATGCTAAATCCTAAAACTAATGGTAAACAATTATCTGTATCAATTTCTGGTACAACACACTCTAATGTTCATCTCTTGCTTCCAGCATAGACTTTGTTAAACCTAAATTTTAAAATGTAAAACTTTTCCCATCTTATTTAAACCTTGGAGAATAGCAACTGGTTAACACCTAAATAATAAAACTGTGGCTCAAAATTATAAAAAATCATAAAAGTTTACAAATTTATAAAGTTAACTACAAAAATACGAAAATTCTTTATGGCAAAAACAAATACAAACACGCCCTTAAGCAAAGCTACAAGACAGATGACAAACTGAGACAGAAAAAAAATGTTAATTCACTATCATAGACAAAGGACACACCTCCTAATGTATAAAGACTCCCCTTTTAGAAAAATCAAGATGTCCAAAAACCCAAAAGAAAAATGGGTACGGGATATGAAACAGTTCATAGAAGAGGAAATCATTTCACCCTAAATAAACAGAAAGATGCTCAACCTCACTTGTTACAAGGAGAAAACAAACATACTAATTTCTCACCTATCATATCAAACGCAGAAGTCTGGGGACACACTGCTGCTGAGTCTGTGGTGCAGTACAATCAGCGCACGCCCTCCCTACAGAGGCTTGAAGACATCTATTAAAAACATGCACATCTATTAAAAACATGTACATCTATTAAAAACATGTACATATTTACCCTCTGGCTCAGAAGTAACTCTTCTGGAAATACATACTACAAATATACCTGCCTCGATGCAAAATAATACACATGCAAAGTTATTCACTGCAGCCTTATTTGTAATTTAAGAAACATTAACAGTTAAGAGTCATCTGGTTAAATAAATTAGGGTACATCCACAGCATGGAGTATAAAACAATGACAAGAAAGAGTGAAGCTCTAGATTTACTAATATGGAAAGATCTCCAGTATATGTCATTAAGCAAAAAAAAAAAAAAAAAAAAGATGCAAAATACCATACATAGTAAGCTCCCTCAATTCCTTCGGATCTCTGCTCAAATGTCATCTTATTCTTATGATAACAGAAAGATGAGTCAGAAATGAATAAAGTGATTATAGGGAGAGGAAGGGAATGGAGTAAGGGGTCAGAAAGAATTGGAAGCTAGAGGTCTCTGAACATAACCATGTTTTGTAGTCTTGATATTAGAGCCAGTAAATGTTTACGTAATTAAAATATAAAAATAAATGTATTTCTGACAACTTTATAAAGGTATAACTGACATACAAAGAACTGCATGTGTTAAACATTTACAATTTGATGAGCTTGGGTAGCCTTCTCCAGGGGATCTCCCAACCCAGGGATCGAACCCAGGTCTCCTGCACTGCAGGCAGATTCTTTACCACCTGAGCCACAAGGGAAGCCCAAGAAAATTCCCCAGTGGATCTTCCTGACCCAGGAATTGAACCGGGGTTTCCTGCATGGACACATGCAAGAACCCATAATACCATGACCACAATCAAGGTAACAGACATACCTAACACATCTCAACATTTCCTTATGTCACTTCATCTTTGTTTTTTTGTGGTAAGAACACTTAATATGAGATCTCTCTTAAATTCTGACTTACATGATATGTATTGCTAACTACAGACACTATACTGTACACCAGATCGCTATAATTTATTCATCCAGCACAACTGAAACTTAAGTACTAACTGTGTATGTGCTTAGTCATGTCCAACTCTTTGCCACCCCACTGAACTGCAGTCTGCCATGCTCCTCGGTCCATGGAATTTTCCAGGCAAGAATACTGGAATGGGTTGCCATTTCTTACTCCAGGGGAGCTTCCTGACACAGGGATCAAACCTGAGTCTCCTGCATCAGCAGGCAGATTCTTTACCACTGCACCACTCTGAAGCCCAACTGAAACTTATACAAAATTAAAATTTAAAACAATCTCTGAAGTACTAAAAGTGGATTATAGTAATCATTGCACAACTTAGTAAGTTTACTTAAAAAAACAAATCTCAGTGAATTGGACACTTACAACAGAGAAAAGGAAGAGAGAATAATTTGACTGGATTAAGTGTTAAGAGACAGTGGAAGAATTGGAGCGAGTTGTAGTGACCACACCTCTCCAACTTTAGTGAGCACATGCATCATCAGGTGGTTTAGTTGCTCAGTCGTGTCCGACTCTTGTGACCCCACGGACTGTAGCCCGTCAGACTCCTCTGTCCACCGGGATTCTCCAGACAAGAATACTGGAGTGGGTTGCCATGCCCTCCTTCCAAAGGATCTTCCCAACCCAGGGATTGAACTCAGGTCTCCCGCATTGCAGGCAGATTCTTTACCATCTGAGCCTCCAGAGAAGCCCAAGAAGTAGCTGAGATATGGGGCTGAGATCTCGTCAAGAAAATCAGAGATACCAAGGGAACGTTTCATGCAAAGATGGGCTCAATAAAGGGCAGAAACGGTATGGAGCGAACAGAAACAGAAGATATTAAGAAAAGGTGGCAAGAATACACAGAACTATACAAAAATGATCTTCATGACCCAGATAACCATGATGCTGTGATCACTCACCTAGAGCCAGACATCTTGGAGTGCGATGTGAAGTGGACCTTAGGAAGCATCACTGCGAACAAAGCTAGTGGGGTGATGGGATTCCAGTTGGGCTATTTCAAATCCTAAAAGACGATGCTGTGAAAGTGCTACATTCAATATGTCAGCAAATTTGGAAAACTCAGCCGTGGTTACAGAACTGGAAAAGATCAGTTTTCATTCCAATCCCAAAGAAAGGCAATGGCAAAGACTGTTCAGACTACCATACAATTGTATTCATCTCACATGCTAACTCAAAATTCTCCAAGCTAGGCTTCAATAGTACCTGAACTGAGAATGTCCAGATATTCAAGCTGGATTTAGAAAAGGCAGAGGAACCAGAGATCAAATTGTCAACATCCACTGAATCATAGAAGAAGCAAGAGTCACAGAAAAACATCTGCTTCATTGACTATGCTAAAGCCTTTGACAGTATGGATCACAACAAACTGTGGAAACTTCTTAAAAGCGATGGAAATATCAGACCACCTTATCTCTGCCTCCTGAGAAACCTGTAGGCAGGTCAAGAAGCAACAGTTAGAACCTGACATGGAACAAGACTGGTTCAAAATTGAAGAAGGAGTACATCAAGGCTGCATATTGTCAAGTTGCTTATTTAACTTCTATGAGGAGTACATCATGCAAAATGCTGGGCTGGATGAAGCACAAGCTAGAATCAAGATTGCCAGAAGAAATACCAATAACCTCAGATATGATGACACCACCCTTATGGCAGAGATTGAAGAGGAACTAAAGAGCCTCTTGATGAAGATGAAAGAGGAGTGTGAAAAAGCTGGCTTAAAACTCGACATTCAAAAAACGAAAGATCATGGCATCTGGTCCCATCACTTCATGGCAAATAGATGGGGAAACAATGGCAACAGTGACAGATTTTATTTTCTTGGACTCCAAAATTACTGCAGCCATGAAATTAAAAAACGCCTGCTCCTTGGAAGAAAAGGTATGACAAAAAAGGTATGACAAGTGCGTTAAAAGCAGACACATTACTTTGTCAACAAAGGTCAGCAGAGTCCAAGCCATGGTTTTTCCAGTAGTCATGTACAGATGTCAGAGCTGGACCATAAAGAAAGCTGAGCACTGAAGAACTGATGCTTTTTAACTGTGGTGTTGGAGAAGACTCTTGAGAGTCTCTTGGACAGCTAGGAGATCAAACCAGTCAATCCTAACAGAAATCAAGCCTGAATATTCACCAGAAGGACTGATGCTGAAGCTCCAATACTTTGGCCACCTGATGTGAAGAACTGAGTCACTGGGAAAGACCCTGATGCTGGGAAAGACTGAAGGTAGGAGAAGGGGACGACAGATGATAAAGTGGTTGGATGCCATCACTGACTCCATGGACGTGAGTCGGAGCAAACTCTGGGAGATACTGAAGGACAAGGAAGCCTGGCGTGCTGCTGTCCATGGGGTCACAAAGAGCTGGACAGGACTGAGCGACTGAACAACAACAGGCTGCCCCAGACAAAGAACCTGTAGGGAGCGGGCGGGGCCAGAAAGGGTTCTCCCTTCCTTTCTCAAGATGGCGGGGACAACAACATGATTGCTGCAGAACTGGATTCAATCAGGGCTAGAACAGAGTGTGTGGGCAAAGGGAGTTAAAACTATTAGTCCCAGCATTTAAGACAGGAGTGTGCTGGAGAGAGCAGCAGGGTGGCAGGAGTTAGAATCACTGAGAACTGAAGGCAAGTGGGGAGAGGCCAATGAGGCCTGGCATGACACAATCTGATGGCTTGAGTCCTGGAAGAGGATAACACTCCAGGAACTGTAAGAAGGACTAACTGAAACAGGAATAATACGTTCCTGCAGAAGCAGTATCAAAAGAATGAAAATACAGTAAAAAAAAAAAAAAAACTTTCAAAAAATCATACTGAAAGTCCTGGAAGTTAGGATATATCCAACATTTAAACCATCAATCACTAAGGAAGATAATCCTATCCTCCCAAGACTTGCACAAGCTTCAACCCTCAGGAGCCACTCACCGCTTTCAGGAGGAGCCATCAACTGCCACATTCTCCGGCGCTGGACTCCCAGGCCCCTCATCAGAATCCTCTCCATCTTCAGCCCACCCACCCATCAGAACTCAGCCCAAATGTAACCTGTTAAAACCTAAATTCCCACTGCATTTGAGACAAGTAAACATTACACTGTAATCATCTACTCCAGGAACCAAAAGAAACACAGTCCGTCTTGTGGAACAGTTCTTGTACCTCCCCCTCTATTTAGGGCAGAAGGGTGCAGAACCACGAGGAGGACCACAAAAGCAGCACACAACACTGCCACTCAGAATTCCAGACACTCAGCTGCTGAGAGAAACACCGCCCTCCACAGGCGCCACAGAGACCTCTTCACGGAGCAAAAAGGTGCCCTGACAGAAGCAGCCAGTTATCCTCACATTTAATCACACATACAATACTCTCTGAAGGTCAGCCAAGATTATCTAATCAGTATGCTTAAACTTTCTGTACTCATAAAACTTTCTGATTCCTCATAATAATGTTTTTAATACAGAAGAGTATAAAGGAGGGACTTCCCTGGTGGTCCAGTGATTAAGAATCTGCCTGTGACACAGGGGACATGGGTTCGATCCCTGATCTGGGAACTAAGATCCCATATGCCCCATGGCAACTAAGCCTGTGAGCCACAACTACCACGTCCACGAGCTCTAGACCCCATGCTCCACAACAAGAGACGCCGCTGCAACGAGAAGCCCACACACCACAACTAGAGCGAAGTCCACGTGCAGCAACAAAGAGCCAAAAAAAAAAAGATTACAAGGGAGACTGATTATAATAAAATGGTAATCAAAATGGTTATACTATATTGAACAAATTTAGGATTTTTTAAAGTTTATTTCACACTGAATAATGGGGTTCTAGTACCAGATCCACTAACTACTGTAATTTCAAGGTAGTGATGAGTACAAATGATATTTGATATGCCTGCAACAACCATAATGTGATATGCAAACACCTGTGATTTTCACTGGTGATAAAGTCACAGGTCTGTTACTATGTGATTTGTTGCCTATGTTCATAATTGAAGAACACATTAAAACTCAGAAGTTCAGTTAAAAATAAAGATGTAAAATATTTCTTCCCATCTAGGTTGACATACCTCCTAAATTTTAATCAGATTAAGAAGCCCCAGGGAATTCCCTGGCAGCCTAGTGGTTAGGACTCTGTGTTCTAAGTGCCAAGGGCCTGGGGTTCAACCCCTGGCCAAGGAACTAAGACCCTGCAAGCCTCACACTGCAGCCATAAAAAAAAAAAAAAAGCCCCAGTAAGTGAATATTGTCTAAAATAGCAGACACCATACACCTCACCCCTATTTGTTCATCAATCTTAACACCTGATTACAGTCACATTAGGCCAGGGACCATGTCTTATTTGTCTTTGGGCGTACAGGTCCAATACATGTTAGATGAAGGAACAAGCCACTTATCATCCTACTGGACTGTGGGCTCCCTGACCGCAGAGATTCAGTCTCCACAACAATGTAGAGCAGGCACTGGAATCTTGAAAGAGTAAGTGTGTGAATATCTTATCTCCTTGGTTGGATGATAATCCTCCTGGGCTCAGGGATCAACTCACACTTCTTTGATTTCCCAGAGTCCAGTATACTGCTTCTCACATAAAAACCACTCAAAAAAATTTTTTTTGATGGCATCACGCGGCATGTGGAATCTTAAGTTTTCCAACCAGGGATCAAACCCACATCCTCTGCAGAGCAAACTTGGAGTCTTAACCGCTGGACCCACCAAGAAAGCCCCTAAAACCACTCAAACATTTACTAAATGAAACATTAAGACAAGACAGAGCCTCTGAAACAAAAATTAAAGTAGATAATGAGCAACTGGACCAGTTTTGTTGTAGCAAGAACACACATACACACACACAACCCACCCCACCCCACCCCACCCCACCCCGCTGCAGTGGCGAGCCTGGCTATGAACCAACCGACAGAAAAACAGTTTAATGTCACAGGGATAAACTACAATGTGGTTACTTGAAGATATGTTAAAAATATTCCCATTCTTAATTTAAAAATATAAAAACCTTAAAAATTCCTTCCTCATGAATGGTTCTTGCTTCTTTCTCATAAAAATCTACAGTTTCAAGTACATTCTCCTTCTCCGACAAAACAAGATAAAATGTAGCACAAGACTTCCCTGGTGGCACAGTGGGTAAGAACCTGCCTGCCAACGCTGAGGCCACTGGCTGGGTCCCTGACCCCGGAAGAGTCCACATGCCGCAGAGCAACTAAGCCCATGCACCACAGTGACGGCCTGTGCTCTGCAACCAGAAGCCTGAGCACCGCACCAAAGCACAGCCCCTGCCCGTGGCAGGGACGGAAAACCCTCGCAAAAGCAACAAAGACCCAGCATAGCCAAAAAACTTAAAAAACAAAAAACTAACAACATTGTAAACCAACTATACTACATAAAAAATATAATAAAACAATATAATTTTTTTAAAGTAGCAAGGCTGATTTGACTTGTTTTTAGTATTAATACAATCTACCCTACTGTTCAAAATTCCATACTACAAAATAGAACTGACATTACTCAGTTTACATGTTACCAATTAGCAGAGAAGCAGTGAAGTTGGTAAAAATGCTGAAAGGTAAGACTGGGGGCAGGATAAGCTGGGAGGTTGCGATTGACATGTACACACTACCAAACATAACACAGCCAACTCACAAGGACCTTTTATACAGCACAGGGGACTCCGCTCAATACTCTGTAAGGCCTATCCCGGGAAAGAATCTAAGAAAGAGTGGACACATATGTAACATATCCACTTTGCTGAATACCTGAAACAAACCACTGCAATTCAACTACAGTCCAATAAAAATTTTAAACTGATAATAATAAATAAGTGGAAAGGGTTAGAAAAGGTAAGAGTAACTGCCAACTAAGGCTCAATCAGAAATGAAGACAAAGCATTTCCAAAATGAGAAATACAAGACTATACATTTTGGAATTTACACATTTCAGGACAAATCATCTATTGGAAATCCAACCCAGAATTCTTCCACTAGGCAGAGAAACACTTCTCCACTTCACCTTTACCCCTTAATTCCATCTGATTCGTGTACTGCTTATGCCATGTGCCGAGCAGACACTTTCTACTTTTATTACAATTATCAAGACAAAAATACAAGCTCCGTACAGATAGGAAGTATCTTAATTTACCTTCATGTCACCCACAAGAGATAGTAGTAACTTGTATATAGCAATTCAGCAGAAAACGCTTGATGAATAACGATCATTTTTTTCAAAACAAGACATATCTTGTACTCATTATGAAAAACAGATGCCAAATGTTCAGAGGATAACCTGTCATTGATACTCTCAATTTTAAATGCCCTGAAAATTAAAATTGAGAATGTCTACCAAATAAAAGTTATTTCTATTTTTTATGTCTATTCCTAAATAACAAATAGGACCACATTTCGTATTTCTCCACAAACTAACCTAGCTGAGATATAAATTAAAATGGTCTCTAAGACAATACCAGACTATGAAAATCTTTATATTTATTTTAAAAATAAGGTTCTTTAGGCCTGTAGCCAAACTAGTCAGCAACAAAATCCACTACGTTTTGATTCTTGCTCAAGTTTTCTACCATAGTAGAATAAACATTTAAAGTTACTAGATGATTAACTCAATGATAATACATATAGGTGACAAGTTTCTTGAGGGCATAGACTTTGTCTATACTCAGCACTGACTCAATAGACATGAGTTTGAACAAACTCTTGGAGAGAGTGAAGGACAGGGAAGCCTGGCGTGCTGCAGTTCATGGGGTCCCAGAGTTGGATGTGACTTAGTGACTGAACAACAAAAACGTATCTAGCACCACGTATCTGGGAGGTACGCCCCACAAATATTTGCTGAAAGATTTGACAATCACCCTAGCTCCTGGCTCTCACTGACACGCTCTGGGAGCTTCTCACCACGGCTCACATCCACCCATGGAGCCTCTCCAAATATCAGCACCGTCCTCCTCTTCAAGGCCAAGGGGACCAGGGTATCACAGGCAAGTTTCTCAAGCCTGCTTTAGGCGATAAACATGCTTCCCCCTCAGTACAGATGATTCTATAGTCAAATAAATTAATCTTTATATGAATACCTCAGAAGTCATTAAGTGGCCCTTAATGGGGAAAAAAAAGATTTCCATCCAATTCCATATGTGCCCTACTAAACTAAGTACAAAATTTCTCAAAGTGAATTTGATATTAAAAAAAATTCCAAACTTCTAAGCCTCTTCTAAATAATAAATGGGGAGCAGAGCAGTGTGAAAATACAAATGGGGAGAAGGGTGTGAACATGACCTTCTTTTAGAGCAATCTAGTATCTAAGACCAGTCTGTGGATAAAAAGCTTTAAAAGGCACGTAGTTCACCCTCCCACATGAAGCATGAAGCCCCCGGTCACCAACAGGTGGTCCTGCAGTCTTTGACAAAGAGACTTTGGTATCTCCTATACAGAACACTCACTGTCTCTCAAGTCAACCCATAACTGTCCTGGATAACTCCATCTCAAAAAACATTTTGGCTATTATTATTAACTGACCTTCTGACCCCAGCTTCATCTCAGCATGGTGTACCTAAGCTTTTTCTAGCAATAAAGACCTAGAATCACTATATGTTCAACCACTTTCACAACACACCCCACTCTTCCCAATTCCCATTCAAAAAGTAGGCAATGAATCCAAGTCAGGAGACACCTCCCCAGTACAAAGATAAATTTTCATTTAAAAATCACTGAGCACAGAATCATACAATCTTAAGAAGTGAAAAGGCCTTGTATGTGTTTTAGTTGCTTAGTCCACCTCTTTGCAACCCCATCGACTGTAGCCTGCCAGGTTTCTCAGTCCATAGAATTCTCCAGGCAAGAATACTGGAGTGGGTTGCCATTCCTTTCTCCAGGGGATCTTCCCAAACCAAGGATCGAACCCTGGCCTCCTGAATTGCAGGCAGATTCTTAACCGAAAAGGCCTTGGGCACCATCTAAATCTACTTTTCATCTCTTGTAGGAATTGTTTCAATCTCTGGACAGTACATCTATGGCCCAGAATCTGAAGATGGCAGGCAAAATGTAAAGGCTCTTTGCTTTGAATGTTAAGTAATTCTGAATGTAGCTTTAAAAACTTGTTTGATTCAATTTAAAAAGAAGGAGGACTTCCCTGGTGGCCCAGGGGTTAAGCATCTGCCTGCCAATGCAGCGCAGAGACACGGGTTCCACCCCTGGTCTGCGAAGATTCCACATGCTGTAAGCCTCCGAGCCGCAGCTACTTCTGCAAGAAGAGGAGGAGAAGTCAGAGCACCGTGGCTAGAAAGGAGCCCGGCTCAGAGCAACTAGAGAAAGTCCGCGCACAGCAGCCAAGGGCCAGAACACCATGCAACCATAAACAAACAAATGTCCTACGGGGGGGTCAGGAAGGCATAAATTGGGGTAAACAAGGTCCTCCACAGAGAACTACATTCAACAGCCTATAATAAACCATAATGAAAAGGACATGAGAAAGGATACAGGCATGTATAGATAACTGGATCACTCTGCTGTACACCAGAAACTAACACAATGCTGCCAATCAATCATGCTTCAATAACATATTTTTTAAAAATCTGAAAAGTTGTTTGACAGCACATAGGTCTGGTAGGTAACATGGTTTGATAGAAGCAGATCAAAAGTAACCTGCACCATTTGGCTGCTTTCCACCACTTCACTGTCTCTTGCTACATAATTTCCCAGTTATAAAGAGATAAATTTGTTACCAACTAACAATAATTTAAAACATCTTTTGAGGGGACTTCTTTGGTGACCCAGTGGCTAAGACTCTGTGGCTCTCAACACAGGGGGCTGAGATGTGATCCCTCGTCAGGGAACTAGATCCCATGTGCTGCAACTGAGAGAGCTGACAGGTTGTGACTAAAGATCCCACACGCCACAGTGAAGACAGAAGTCGTGGTCTGCTGCAACTAAAACCGGTGCAACCAAACAATAAATAAAAATAAATATGAAAAAATACTTTCAGTTTTTAATAAAATAAAACATCTTTTGGGAATCCCTTGGCAGTCCAGTGGTTAGGACTCAGCTCTTTCACTGCCGGGAACCTGAGTTCAATCCCTGATCAGGGAACTAAGAACCTGTAAGCTGTGTAGTTCAGCAAAAAAAAAGTTTTTTTTTAATTTAAAAAAATAAAATAAAAATGTCTTTTAAAAGATATGAGCTACTAAAGACACCTGGTAATTTTGGGCCTAAAACTGAATATATCTTCCAGCACCTAAAGATCGTTCTTTAAACTAATGTATGTGGCTGCATTAGTTGCCGAATGCAGGATTTTTTGTTGCTGTGCACGGGCTTCTCTCTAGTTGTGGCATGAGGGCTAAGTTGCTCCAGTTTACATGGGATCTTAGTTCCCGGACCAGGGATTGAACCCAGGGCCCCTGCATTGCCAGGCATATTCTTAACCACCTGACCATTAGGGAAGTCCCTAAGGATCTTTTTAAAGTAGGACATAGATGGACATGGACGCTTTACCCAGTCATTCGCTCAACAAATTTAACTGTAGGGGTCTACTCCATGTAGCAAAACAGAGAAAACAGAAAAGACATCCAATTCTAAGGGAGCTTTGTTTCTAAAAGAGATAGAGAATTACAAATTGAGAAAAGTTCTAGAAAGGCAAAGTACAGGATGCTATAAAAACGTATAATGGGGAAAACTGATCTAGACTGAGAATTCAAAGAAGGATATGCTGAGAAGTGATGCTTAAGCAGGAATCTGAGTGGCGGCATTCACATTTAAGCTAAAACAGATCTCCATAAAATCAGAGTTGGTACAATAAGCCCAGTACCTTGGCATCTTTATACTGAAACCTCTTTTTTTAAAAAAAGGAAACCAAAGTATGCCATAAAGAAAGCTAGTAGCTGAAAGTTCTTGGGTAGAAGGGTAGGGTCTCACTCGTCTTTCGGTATCCCACATTGCCTTGCCGAGTAGAATTATCATCATAGCAGTCACTTAAATCTTCGCTGAAACAATGAGTTTACCCTCAGTATTAAATCAGTGCCCATATTATTTTTAATTCAGCAAAATAAATTTATAAAACTAGGTGTTTTCACACAAGAAACCCTACTCGGAACTTTGGTTCTGAAAATAAATGATGCTTTTATCTACCTCACAGGATTGCAAGATTCAATAAGCTTACACAGGGCAAAATGCTGGGGTAAATTATGAAGAGCTTTAAGTATACAGTTATCTGTGCAACCAAAAAGCTAGATCAGTCTCTTCTCACTAAGACAGCTGTTTAGATTCAGTTGTGCTTCTTTGTCATGAATTTTTTACCTCGAGAAAAAAACTGATTCACAGTTTGCACATCCTCTCTAGCCTTGGCTTTCTCCAAAGGGGTGCGACTCCATAAACTGAAGGTCCCTTTCAGCTCTAGCAACTGACCTGTGTTTTCCCAGGGCCAAGATTACACTCCTCAGCTTAGGTCTCTGACTACCTCCTCATTTACTCTAATTCCCCAGGACTCCACACTTGCTTTCAGGAATGACAGTACAGAGTTCACAATTTAAGGTTTTTAAAAGACCTAGTTTTGCAGCAGTGTGCATGGGCCTAGGGAATATTACACTTAGGGACATAAGTCAGAAAAAGACAAATATTGTATGACATCACATATTACATATGGAATCTAAAAAATCATACAAGTGAACATCTATGTAAAACATAAACAGACTCACAGATAAAACAAACTAGCAGTTACCAAAGGGAAGAGGGAAGGCAGAAGGGGCGAGTTACGGGTACAGGATGAGAGACACAAACGACGTATAAAATAAACAAGAAACAAGGGTATACTGTATGGCACAGGGAATTACAGCCATTATCTTATACTTTTAACGGAGCATAATCTGTAAAAATACTGAATCACTATGCCTTACACCTGAAACTAATATTATACTATAAACCAACTATACTTTAATAACATTAAAGACCCACAGTCAGATTTAAGTTGAATGTATTCATCCAATTTAAATCTTCTAAATGACATAAATGATCTGATTGTTGTAAAACTTTGTATGCCCCAAAGGAAAAAATTTTTAAAGAGTTAAAACAACAAAATGTCAAAAACAGATTTATAACTCCTAACCCCAAAAAGTAAAATTTGAAGTTTTTAAATTAAGGTTTAATTCACCTTTAATTAAGGTTTTTTAATTAAGGAAAAGTATCTGCTATGTTTTAAAATCAGAAAACGGAGTCATAAAAACAATCAGTTATACTCAGAAATAACAGAAAATAAATGCAAACTCATTCATGGACATGATTTTTTTTAAAAGTTACAGTGGCTAGAAAAGAGCTTAAATGTCCAACATATAATGCAAATGTATCCACAAGATATTACCACATGAAAATGAAATTTTATAGAAAAGTTAATGTGCTCAAGTAAATTACACAGCTGAAGGCTCATTTACATGTTTAAGATTTGTCTTGTTTAAAATCATTTTTTGGTGTAGTTTTGAAAAGATCTTGTAGTTTATCCTTCATTGAGTAGGACTAAAAGTAGGCACCATTATGATACTTCCAGGCAAGAGACCTATTTTTATGATGCAAACCAGAGATACCAGGTACAGATACAGTTTCCCACTAAAATGCTTCAGAAACAGCATATTTTAGAAGGAAAAAAATTTTTTAAAGGTAATGTCTACACTAGTAACAATATATTTAGCTTTTAGACACTTTTAAATTATTTTGTAAATCAATTTAATAACAAAATTCTAAACTTATTTTCAGAGAAAAAGCTGATCCTTTCAGTCACTGCATCAATGTCAAGATAAACGCTCCTGTTTGACAGATGCTCTTAACGCTTATTTGAACTGTATTTCACACCTACTGAATGTTTTGGGCCTTTAAAGTTCATTATAGTCCTGATGCTAAAAATCACAACAGCTGTACCGCAATACTCTCTTTTAAAGAGCTGCAGATAGAAGTTAAGTAACTCGTCAAAGGTCACCCAACAAGTCAGTGACAAAGTTGAGGGTATGACTAAAAACTTCAACTCCTAAACTACTAACTACTTCAGACTTCCAATTCTGTAAGAGAACATAGTCAAGCGATTTACCTGCAGTAATTTATAACAGGATACCTCAAACACAGTAATATACTTAGCACAGACACTAACAGAAAGGCTCACCTAGAACAAATGAGACAACTTGCTCTATCTCGATACCACTGCCACATTCCTAGATCTTGTAACCAAGCAAAAACCCACTGCTTCTGGATACAGTATATCCTGGGAAACGTTCACCCTTCAATACATACAATCTATTTTCACACTAACTGACCATTTATAAATTAATCTGTTAACACCTTTTCCCACGCCCAGGTGCTGGCGGGGGCGGGGGCGGGGGGGGGCGCTGCTGAGGGCATTAATTTCCTCATTTTTCCAAGAGTCAACTCCCAGACAGCGTATCTCAAAAGTAAGCAGTTCTCAATGAGAACACAGTTACGTAGTCAATGAAAGAAAAGTTCTAATAAGTTCCTTCTTTCAAAGAGATACTTCAAGAGGATGATTACATGCTTGCCAGAATTACTGTTAAAATCGCCCGCCCAGAATAATGGTTCTTGTGAAGCAGCTTTTAAGGCATATCCCTCCCTTGCTGGGCACATACAGTCCGACTTGTTGGACGAGGATGGATCTGGGCACGCTCCTACAGCATCCCTAGGAAGCAGCTCAGTTCATTGAAAACATCTCCTCCACTCCCAAGTGTGGTCCTCATTCCGTTCCATACTGTAAGGGACAAGATGACCCCTCCCTTAACAATCTCTCAGAAGGAAGGTTCCCTCCGCGGAGACAAGTTGACAGCCGGCCTCCCTCGGATGATTTTTTTTTTTTTTTGGAAACGGCCAAGTGTTAACAGCAGATTCCTAGTGAGCGGCGGTGCGGCAGCAGGTGAGGTGGCCCTTGGTGCCGAGCCGGTCCGTTTCTGACCGAGTCCTCCGCCTCCCGGCCGGGTTCCGCCTTACAAATCTGCCCCCAGCTGCCCCTGGTCTCTCACCCAGAGCCGGACTCGCAACCCGCCCCGGGAGGCGAGGCGGCCCAAGCCGCGACCAGACGGCCACCCCACCTCTTCCGGGGACTCGCAGGCCCGGCTCCCCGGCCGTGTCAGAACCTGACAAACCCTGCCGGAGGGGCGGCAGCCGGCCCCACACGTTCCCGGGGGCCTCCCGGCCGGAGCCCCACACCCGCGGCCCCTCTCCACCGCCCCCGCCGCCGCCACTCTCCTCCTCCCGAATCCCCCCTTCCTCAGGAGCACTCCGGTGGAGTTACCGGCCCACTCCAAAGTGAGAGCGGTGGCCACCCCGGCTGCCACCTCGGCCTCCCGCTGTCACCGCCCTGCCCCCGACCTCTGCCCACGCCGGGGCGAAGTCCCGCTGACGCCCCCGGTCGGTACCTTGCGGACCCCCTTGTAGATATAGAAGTAGAGCTCCCGGCCCACATTGAAGCAGAGGCGGTCGCCGTTACCAGACTGGTCGTTGAGGTTTACGAAGGAGACGCGGACAGGGTTAGAGCCCTGCGAGTTGAAGGGCACCCGGTTGGGCCGGCTGTACTCCGAGTGCGGCAGCAGCTTGTACAGACCTTCCCGGGTGGTGAATTGGGTCTTAATCTCGTTCATCTCCTTCCCTCCTCCCTCCGTCGCCATCTTGGAAAGCAGCGTTCATCCTGCCCTAAGTGCCCGGATCACGCCCACCGCGCAGGCGCCGTCCCCGGGCTCTCGCTCTTTCCTCCCTCCCCCCCCCCACGCCCCCGCCCCTTCCTTCTGGCCCCTCCCACCCGCGAGCCGGCCCCGCGGAGGCTGGCGAGGAGAAGGGGCGGGCTTGTTTACGGCCCGACTGCGCAGGCGTGCTCACCTGGCGCGCTCCACGCGGCGGGGCGTCCGCAGGCTCCTCCCCCCGCCGGGCGCGGCCTCGGCGCGACCCCAGAAGCGCGCAGGTGTTGGGGTGTGGGGTAGGGGCCGGTGGGCTGACTGGACTGAGCCGGCTAGCGAAAGCCGCGGCCGGGTGAGGTTTTCGGCGCTGAGGGAAACTCGGGCCCTGCCCTGAGAGGCCCCGAGACCTTTAGGGGCTGAGGAGGGAGCCGCTTCAGCAGCCGGCAATTCGGGGTCGGCGCGTGGGGTGCGGCGAACAAGCGCGGAGGCCCCAGTGTTCTGACCCAGGGGAGGGCGCGGCGGAGCCCCGAGTCTGGGAGGGGGCGGGCCCTCTGTCCGGATCCTCCGCTAGGCTGCCCCGCGCGACCGTCTGGATGCGCGAGTCGGGAAGCCCCTCTGCGCTTCCCAGAGTCCGTTCCGAGAAGGTGCTGAAGGACCTCAGCTTGCCGCTTCATCTTTTTCTTTTTTTTCCTTTTTTTAGACGGATTGGCGGGGAGAGGACGTATAGATACGTAACATCTGTGTTTGCTAGTCAAATATCTGCATACCTATCTGTGGTGAGCGTTGGCTAATTTCAGGAGAGCAGGTTGCGTCGGCGCTTCTGTTTCTTAAGTTTGTCTCCACCAGGTGTTTAGAGCAAAGGGGAGGGGTCGGGGCGGGGAAATGACTTTGGGAACCAGATACTGAATCGAAGCAGGATTCCCTTCTCTTGCTCCAGTTTATTAAGAGCTCTCCATAAAGTTGGAGGCTGTTGATTTTTCTCTCAGGCTCAAGTGGAATCTGCAGAATGGTTTACTCCGCGTAGTTGTGGGGATGTATATACTGTACTCGGGCTCGATTGTAAAGCAGGCTCGCGGATTAAACCGTCACCCTTTTATCCCTGGGTTTCTTAGCATATTGCACTAGAGTAAGAGAGTTTCTCAAATGAGAAAACATTCAGATAGACTTTCGCGGAGTTGGAGTGCGAGGCCAATATTTGTTACACCGACAATGTTCTGTTCCCTCAGTACAAATCATAGATGGAGGGTCACAAAAGAAGTAGAGGGAGGTATGTTGTAAAGAGGAGTTTAAATCATAAACATTTTACGTATCACAAAGCAAGCAGATGCCAGTGCAGACGGCGTCACTGATGTAATAATGCGTTTGACGCTGACATCCCGTAGCCGATGTGCATGTTGGCAGAAAAGCTCTAGAGTAAAATCCTACTTAAAGAATAGATTCCTAAAGCACCTAAAATTTTGTGTTACAATTGTTTTGATGTTATGTCTTCTGCTAAAAGTCAGATAGGTATCAGAAGTCTTTATAAATGCCACAATGTATTCTAGTTCCCATGGATTTACCCCCAATTTCCTATAATTATGTTATTTTACGTTGAAAATGTGTATAATCTCCTTGAAGGGTAGTGACATCCTGAATCTTCTAAAAATAATTCAACTGTGTTCCTTAGTTACCGGGGGGGGGGGGGGGGGGGGGGGGGCGGGGAATAATAATAATACTTGGAGAAGAAAAAAAACCTAAGCTAGCAGAAATTAACCCACAAATTAACCACAACTTTCAATTACCAATAATACCTATAACCTTAGGGTTCTATTAAGGTTTTATTCTATATAAATTTAACATTTGATTGTGATCATAGTAGTAATAGGTAGTTCACTTTGTCCCATCCAAATCCTTTGGAAAATTTAATAGTTTTCCTCTTTTCATTTACCCTGCCACACACTCAACTCAATAAATAACACCAAATTTATATAACTGGGCCTGACTGATTTTCAGTTTCAAACCAGGCATTTTTACATGGATTTGTGCCTCAGATTCATCAGCCTCTAAATCTTATCCATATCTTCAAAGTTGAGTCATTATAGCTTCTTGCATATAGCTTTCCTTAGCAATATACCTCTCCATTTCACTTTTTTTCTCTCAACTTTCCTGGAATAGACAACTACCAAGATAATTTTCTTAAAACAATGCTTAAGATACTACATTATCTTGCCCCCCAAACTCTCAATGACTTTGATTATCCATACTGTTCTGTTTTGCATGACTCCTCCATTCCACTCAAACTCTTCTGCCATCGCCCTTAGCTCTTTGCCCTACCATGGGAAGATCTAGGTAGAGCTGACCAAGCAGAAGGAAAAAATCCCACAGGGTACCCAAGGCAGGAGTATGCATAGTGTGCAAGGAATAGCAAGACAGCCAGTGTGGCCAGAGCAGAGTGAGTGAGGAAGCCATTGCAGGCCTTAAGAATCCATTTGGGAAACTTCCTTCATGGTTCAGTGGTTAGGACTCCGTACTCCCAATGGAGGCGATCTGGGTTCAATCCCTGATCGAAGAACTAAGTTCCTGCATGCCATGGCCAAAAAAAATTTTTTTAATTAATAAAAACTAAAAGAATCCATTTCCTTGCTGGTTTGAGAGTAGACTCAGGGAGACATGAGTGGACAGGGAGGCCGCTTCAGATGCTAGTAGTATTCCAGGCCAAGGACGATGGAGGCTTGGATGAGAAGTGGTGGCAGTTGAGGTTAAGAAAGACTAGAGAACCGTAGTTACATTCTGAAGGTAAATTCAATGCGATTTCCCAGCAGATAAGAGGTGACTAGTGGGAGATATGGAAGAGTCAAGAACGACCCCACGATAGGCAGCTGGAGGATGGACGTACCATGAACTGAGATGAAAAGGCTGGTTAAGAGCAGGTTTTGAAAGGAGGATTAGGGTTTCCCTGGTGAATCAGTGGTAAAGAATTCACTTGCTGGTGCAGGAGACACAGGTTCAATCCCTGATCTGGGAAGATCCCACATGCTGCAGAACAATGAAGCCCATGAGCCACAACTATCAAGTCTGTGCTCTCGAGTCCACAAGCCGCAGTTCCTGAGCCTGAGCACCTAGAGCCTGAGCTCTGCAACAGGAGAAGCTCCTGCAGTGAGAACCCTGAGCACAGCAGCTAGAGTAGCCTCTGCTGACTGCAACTAGAGAAAAGCCCGACCAGCAACGGAGACCCAGGAGAGTAAACAGAGTTCTAAAAAAGGAAGACCAGGAGCTCAGTTTTGAGCATGTTGGGTGTGGGGTGTCTATGAGGCGTTAATAGGAAATGTCCAGGAGGCAGTTGAATAATCGGGTCTGGATAGAAGTCTAGCCCACTGGCATGTGCATGTATTCAGCAGTCCTTAGTTGATAGATGGCCTCTAAAGCCTGGATCCTGTCACCAAGGGAGTAAATGGGCACAGTGGGACAATCTAGGAGGTGGGAGAGAAGAGGAATATTTGTTGATGAGAAAGAGCATACTATTTTTTTTTTTTCCAACTTAGTACATAGGAGTATTCACTTTAGACCAAACATTGTTTTTTCCAACTCAGAGTTTGGTTCATTAAGATGCTGAAAAGCAGTGTTTTGGTTTTTTTTTAACCTTGAAGAGAAACAGTGTTTACCACAGTGACCTTGGGCTTCTCAGATTGCCGGGTAAAGAACCTGCTTGCCAGTGCAGGAGTCCCAAGAGATGCGGGTTCAATCCCTGGGTCAGGAAGATTCCCTGGAGGAGGAAATGGCAACCCACACCAGTATTTTTGCCTAGAAAATTCCATGGACCGAGGAGCCTGGCAGGCTATGACTAGTCCATGGGGTTGCAAAGAGTCGGACATGACTGAGCTTGCATGCACAACCTTATAAAGAAAAATGGGTACAGACAAGCGTCTTTAGAAACTACACTGGAGTTCTTTAGTGACTCATTATATACAGTAACCAATCTCTCAAATTTAGCTTGTTGATGAGCTTATTCTATTATTAATTACATCATGACTTGGTACGTTCTTATAACACTGTCATGGGAATGGAAAACAAATTTGGAAAACAGCATGTAACGTAGTGTCCTTAATATACCACTCCAACTTTGTATTTCAGATGTGCAGACTGGTTAAACTGACACACCATTGGAATTGTTCAGTTATGATATGTACAAATTGATCTTGTGTAAAGCATCTTATTCTCTAAATAACTTATCAAGTGGATGCAATATTTAATATTTCACACATGCTTTGCAATAAAAGTACTTTTTAAAGAGCTCTTTTAGGGTTTTCTAACGGGCTTCCCTCATGGCTCAGATGTTAAAGAATCTGCCTAGATGCTGGAGACTCAGATTCAATCCCTAGTCAGGAAGATCCCCTGGAGAAGGTGCTGAAGAAGACTCTTGAGAGTCCCTTGGACTGCAAAGATATCAAACCAGTCAATCCTAAAGGAAATCAACCCTGAATATTCACTGGAAGGACATGCTGAAACTCCAATACTTTGACCACTTGAGCTGACTCATTGGAAAAGACCCTGATGGTGGGAAAGGCTGAGGGCAGAAGGAGAAGGGGGTGACAGAGGATGAAATGGTTAGATGGCATCACTGACTCAATGGACTTAAGTTTGAGCAAACTCCGGGAAATAATGAAGGACAGGGAAGTCTGGCACACCGCAGTCCATGGGATGGCAAAGAGTTGGACACGACTTAGTGACTGAACAACAGTGCCGCTTAAAGGAAGTGCCTACTCTGTGGGCATTTTGCCAAGTGCTCACACACACCTTGGTCTTCATGTACCACCTGGTGATGGAGGTACCCTTGTCTCCTGTCCACACAGGACAAAAGAGAGCAGTGAAGTGACTTGTCCAAATTACTACTCTACAATTAGGTATTAACAGAAACAAAACTTGAATTTAGATCTTAAAAGAGAAGCATCTTGGAGTAAAGTAACAACAAAATATACTCATCTTTAAATCATACATTACTGAAGGGGGAGGAATAGCAGTTCTGATGAAGCAAACATGTATTTGTAAATTAAAAAAAAATTGAAGTATGGTTGATTTACAATGTTGTGTTAATTTCTACTGTACACCAAAGTGATTCAGTTATATATGTATATGTATATATACATACATATATGTATATATACATATACACATTCTTTTTATATTCATCTCCACTGTGGTTTATCACAGGATATTGAATATAAATCCCTGTGCTATACAGTAAGACTTTGTTGTTTATCCATTCTATGTATAATAGTTTACATCTGCTAATCCCAAGCTCTCACTCCATCTTTCCCTCATCTCCCTCCCCCTTGACAGCCAGAACTCTGTTCTCTAGCAAACATGTATTTTTTTTATTCAAAAGTTTTTTTAAAAACTCAAAGCTAGAAAACACAACCCAGAGAATAGAAGAAAATACTTGCAAATCGGGTACCTGATAAGATAATTATGTGTGTAATGTATAGACAACTCCTACAACTTAAAAAAAAAACCTAGCTTTTAAATGGGCGAAGGACTTGAATAGACATTTCTCCAAGAAGATATACAAGAAGGCCAGGAAGCTTCTTACTTACAGTGATGATGCTCAACCTCACTGTCATCAGACAAATGCAAATCAAAGCCACAGTGAGACCCCACTTCACACCCACTAGGATGGCTATGCTCAGTAAGACGTAATACCAGGGGATGAGTATGTGGAGAAATCCAAACCCGCATATCCTGCTGGTAGGAACAGAAAACAGCGAAACCACTTTGGAAAATAGTCTAGTGTTCCTCAAAAGTTTAAACAGTTACCAATGACCTAGCAATTCATGTCCACACAAAAACTTTTACATGAACGTACATAGCAGCATTAGTCATAATAACCAAAAATTAGAAACAATCCGGATGTCCGCTAACTGATAAATGATAAACAAAATGTGGTGTATCCATGCAGTCAGATTTTATTCAGCCACACAAAGAAATGAGGTACCAGTGTGTGCTACAGCATGGACGGACCTTGAGAACGTGCCGAGTGAAGAGGCTGACACAGAAGGCCGCGTGTCTTATGATTCCATTTATAGGAAATGTCAGGAAGAGGCAATTCTATAGAGACGGAAAATAGGTTAGTGGTTGCCTAGAGCTGGAAGGGGGAGGGGGAAGGAGGACTGGCTGCTAGTGGGTTTGGAGTGTCTTTTTAAGGTGACAAAATTATTCTAACATTGCATAGTTGCCTAGTTCTGAATATACTAAAACCCACTGAATTGTATACCCTTTACATGAGTAAGTTGTACGTGCTATTGAGTCAAAACTAGAGCAAGCTACACAGGGTCCAGTTTATTTTTCAAACAGCTACTAAATTATTAGGAATAAGTACATGTTAGGCTGTTTGGACTTAACCTAATAAACAGCTGTTAGGTGTTTTCTTCTAAGCGGTGACGGGTGTCGTAAAGAGATTACTGATACGCTCACACTGAGTACCAAGCAAGTTTGGGAATCTCCACCATAAGGCATGAGCCTCCCCCAGTCTCCAAGTTGTACCTGCATTTTTCTCTCTGTGTGCCTCTCCTTTTCAAAACAAATTTCTTCCCCTTGCTCTTGTAGGGAGTCCCTCTTGTGTGCTCAGGACAGCATGCTTAATTTCCCTGGCTCCCGGGCACACTGCTGCCTCCACTGCCTCCTTCCCGGCAGTGTGAACTTGCTGAGCAAGGAATACTGGTCAACAGAGGTGCTCTTTTTCTCTGCTTAAAAACAAAACACTCTATCTAATGCCCAGTCTCTCAGCTCCCAGCCTTGAAAGACTCACAGCTGTGTCCCCCACCTTATATAGATATTCAATTCCACGCATGCTGTTTTAAATGTTTTAGACTCTCAGGATAAGACAGAAATGTGGATTTCAAACCATAGTAATGAAGGAAAAAATACAGGAAGAGAATGAGAGAATTGTTTGTCACAAGGCTGTGACATTCTCTTTGTCGCTCACAGACACAACCGGTGGAATGATTTAAGGCATTCTTAGAACTGCACCCAAATTAGAGCATCAGTTTTTTGCGGCTGGAGCTTGTGCTGGCTTTGTTTTTCATTATGAAACTCCTCCGGTTGCAGGTTCAATGACAGCCTGTCCAAGCTGCCCAACAAACGTATTTTATCTCTTAGAGATTAGAGCAAGGACATTCAAGCTTAATAGCCTCAATAACAATTTCTGATGTTTTCTGAGAACCTTAAACAGGAAAGAGAAAAGGAGATCGAACAAAGAGTTGGTATGCTATCTGTAAAGAAAAAATTAACATGCTGCTAACTCATGATTGGAAGAACTTGTCAGTGACTCTTTGGAGAGCCTTGTCAACATTTTATCAGGCTGTTGAGAAGCAGCCAGCAAAGCTGAGTGATTTCTAGCCATCGGCTGCAGTAAAGTAGTGGTTGGGAGCCTGTGGTAGGAAGTAAGATGCATTTGTTGATTTAAAAATCCATGGGACTTCCCTAGTGGTCCAGTAGATAAGACTCTAAGTTCCCAACGCAGGGGTCACGGGTTTGATCCTTGATCAAGGAACTAAGATCCCATGTGCCTCACAGTGCAGCCTTAAAAAAAAAATTCATTTTGGGGAATTCCCTGGTGGTCCAGTGGTCAGGACTGCACTTTCACTGCAGTGGCCCAGGTTCAAGCCATGGTTGAGGAACTAAGATCCCACAAGCCTCACAGCATGGCCCTCAATAAATAAAAATCCAGTTTAGGAGTTACCGTTGGGTAAAGCAAAAATACAGTTTATATTAAAAAGATCTAGTTTCAGACAGGGTAGAGAGTATTCTCTGAAAGATTATTGTTAAGGACGGATATTTCTGTTATCCATTCAGTTAGACTCCGAGTTGACTGAGAGGACAAGCCATTCATTTTCCTCTTTAGGATGAGGAGGATCCCCTCTTCCTCATATAGCATGACGCACATACTCAGTGAATTTCGAGCTTTCTCCATGCATGCACGCTCAGTGACTAAGTCATGTCCAACTCTGTGAGTCTATGGACCATAGCCCACCAGGCTCCTCTGTCCATGGAAATTTCCGGGCAAGAATACTGGAGTGGGTTGCCATTTCCTTCTCCAGGAGATCTTCCCAACCCAGGGATTAAACTCTCATCTCCCGCGTTGGCAGGCAGGTTCTTTACCACTGAGCCGCCTCAGAAGCCTTCTTTTCCACCGTCCTCATATTTTTGTCTTTATTTTTTCTTTCTCTTCCTGGTGTTTTTTCGCTTACACACCTTCCCTCCCTGAGCTGTGATACTTGTAGTTCCTCATACCTGTCACACCTAAGCTTTCGTGCCTTTGCACAAGCTGGAGTCCCTTCCTCCTCTGCTTCTTGGAGGGGATAGAAGGCCGCCTCGTCCTGTGAACCTTCGCTGGGAAACCGCCCCTGCCACGGCGTGCTCTCAGGTTTCAACTTAGAGGCTGCTTCCTCAGGGAGGCTTCCTAGATGCTGCAAATTGAAATTATGGCACCCGATTCTTTTCTGAAGGGCTTTCCAGGTGGCTCAGATGGTTAAGAATCTGCCTGCAATGCAGGAGATGTAGGTTTGATACCTGGGTGGGGACGATCCCCTGGAGAAGGGAATGGCAACCCACTCCAGTATTCTTGCCTGGAAAATTCCATGGACAGAGGAGCCTGGTGGGCTACTGTCCATGGGTCGCAAAGAATTGGACACAACTGAGTGACTAACACACACACACAGACTGTTTTCTGCACATCGTTACATCCTTCAGATGCAGGGGTCCCCAGCCTTCAGGATCTAATGCCTGATGGTCTGAGGTAGAGCTGATGTAATAATAATAGAAATAAAGTGCAAAGTAAATGTAACACACTTGAATCATCCCCAAACCATCCGCCCCGTCCCCAGTCTGTGAAGAAACTGTCTTCCGTGAAGCCAGTCCCTGGTGCCAGAAAGGCCGGGGTCCACTGCTCTAGAGCACCTATCCCAATTTCTAATAATGCATCCACACATATTTACGTGTTTACTCCCGGCTATGTAGGCTGTTTGAGAACAGGGATGCTGTCTTCTTCATCCAGCGTTTTGTGTCCAGGTTGGGTCCTCACACACAGGATGCACCCTGCGTAGATTTGCCAAGTGAATGCCTCACCCACTTTGAGAAACAGCCTCTAACTTTTAACACCTGATGGTAATACTTAACTTGATTATGACATTTATTACACTGCAGTCTCATCCCACCAGATAGTTAGCTACACATGACTGCGGCTCACATGCTTGAAAACATGCTCATTCATGCTTTCTTTACCCCCAAGGTTAACCCTTACCCCAAGGTTAAACTCTGCTTCAGGGCCTCATCGCGTCTGCTATCCGTTACCTCTGCTTCCAGCATCTCAAGGGAGATTGGGTCCTTTGTTTCCTTTCTGCGTATGGCTTTCAGGTGAATATCGATCATGCCCTTTGGGCCACTTCCCTTTCCTCAAAAAACAAAAGCAAAACCCTGTCCTGTTTTTGGAGAATAATCTTTCTTTAGGGTCACATTTCTATTTAGTAGGATAGAATACTGAATTTGTCAGAGAGGTTTTTAACAGCATAAGAATCATCAACTGGATATTTACTTAGATCTCTTTATTGGGATAAGAAAAGATTATGAACTAGAGCACTGAACAGTTTATTTTTCTTTTTACCGTATCTTTCTTGTATAGAATGATGCTTTTCACGTAACTGGGGCTTAGCAACCATTTAATGAATTGAATATGTACCTGAAAAAGAGCCTCAGGACTGAAGGTCAAAAGACCTGATATGAGTTCTACACTTGATCCCATCACTTAATACTGTATTGGAAGTGTTAGCCAGTACAGAACATAAAAGTCCAAGGTGAAATCATCATTAGTTACCATGATGACATGTTGAAAACCTAAGAGGATCAACTGAAAAAGTGGAGAAACAACAAACGTGGCAGGTTATAAAGTGAGTATTCAAACATCAGTAACTTTCTCATGTCAAAATAGTGTCTAATTTAAATATAGCAGAAGAAACTATCACACAATAAGAAAGTAAGGTGCAGAAAGGAGCTCCTGACGCGGTGAATAGGATCCTCAATCGTTGACGTCAATGTGAATGGCGCCCCCTGGGGTTGAACTGTGCAGTCTCAATATATTCAGAAAGTTTTCAGAACTACTTGAAGAATACTATAAAACTCTATGAAGAAACTGAATAAAATAATTCAAGGTGAAAACATCTTGTTCCTCTGTAAGAAGACTCACCAATGTAAAAATGCCAGTTCCTTCTGAATCAGTATACGTACTGAATACAACCTAAACCAACAGAATTTTCTTTAGAACTTGTCAGAATTAGGGACTTCCCTGGTGGCCCATCGGTTCGATCCCTGGGTTGGGAAGATCCCCTAGAAAAGGGAAAGGCTACCCACTCCAGTATTATGGCCTGGAGAATTCCATGAACTGCATAGTCCATGGGGTCGCAAAGAGTCGGACACGCCTGAGCAACTTTCTCTCAGTGCCTTCCCTGGTGGTCCGTGGGTTAAGAAGCCGCCTTGCAATAGCGCAGGGGATGCAGGTTCGTTCCCTGGTTGGGGAGCTAAGATCCCGCATGCTGAGGGGTAACTAAGCATGCACACTTGCAGAGCCCTCGGGCCACAACTAGAGAGTCCATGCTCCTCAAGAAAAGATTGGGAGAGGTGCAGCAAAGATCCCATGTGCTGCAACTAAGACCTGATGCAGCCAAATAAATAATTTTTTTTAAAAAGGGACTTGTCAAAATTGTTCTAAGTTTCACTTAAAAGAGTAAATAAGAATCACTATGGAAAATTCTGAAAAAGAAGAGTAACGTTGGGGAATGACTTGCGTTGCTCTAATGTGCATATTCAGTTCAGTTTAGTTCAGTCACTCAGCCAAATCCGACTCTTTGCGACCCTATAAACCTCAGTACACCAGGCCTCCCTGTCCATCACCAACCCCCGGAGCCCACCCCAACCCATGTCCATCGAGTTGATGATGCCATCCAGCTATCTCATCCTCTGTCATCCCCTTCTCCTCTTGCCCTCAATCCCTCCCAGCATCAGGGTCTTTTCCAATCAGTCAGCTCTTCACATCAGGCCCAAGTATTGGAGTTTCAGCTTCAACATCAGTCCTTCCCATGAACAACCAGGACTGATCTCCTTTAGGCATATTAGTACATGTTGTGAAACCTCTTTAATTAAAACGTCAGTGGGGCTTCCCTGGTGGCTCAGTGGTAAAGAATCCGCCTGCCAATGAAGGAGACCCGGGTTCGATCCCTCATGTGGGAAGATCCCACATGCTGTGAGCAGCTCAGCCCATGTGCCACAGCTGCTGAACCTGTGCTCTGGAGCCTGGGGAAAAGCCTGCAACTGGAGGAAAAGCCTGCACAGCTAAATGACCCAGCACAGCCAGAAATAACTACATTAGTTTAAAAATCAATGAAGTGCAATAGAGAATAGAATTAGACTCCCATAAAAACCGACATATGAAAAAAAAAAAAAAAAACCGACATATGGTAAAGACGGGGTTAATTTAATAACAGGGATTGGAATAATCAACTAGCCAATTAAAGTAAATATGGATTCCTAATTCCTTTCTCAATCCAAAATAAGCTCCAGATGGATCAAAGACTTAAATTATAAAAATTAACCCAAGAGTCCAAAAAGAAACTACTTCAATAAATATTTATATTGGTAATCTTGAAATAGGGAAGGCTTTTCTAAATATAGCCCCAAACTCAGAAGCCTTAGGCTATTTTTATTCTATATTTTGCATGGTACAAAACACCATTTAAAAAAATAACAAACTTGGAAAAATATTCGTAACACATATGGCAAGGGGATCTTATCCCTAAAAATAAAAATACTCCTTTAAATCAATGAGAAAGGAAAAATAATCATTTTTTTGAATATGTAGGCAAAAGACATAAATAAGCAATTCACAAAATTGCATTTATTAGACTTTTTATGACTTCTGAGTTTCTTGTCATACCTATAAAGAACTTCTCCACTCTAAGATGCTCAGGTTTTCTAATAATAAAAGAAATGCAAATTAAAACAAAGTGGTGTGTTTTTTTTTTAATGTCACATTGGAAAAAAAAAGTTATCAATTAAAAACTTGATAATAGGGCTTCCCTGGTGGCTCAGCGGTTAAGAATTGGGCACCAATGCAATCAGGGTTCGATCCCTGATCCAGGAAGGTCCCACATGCCTCAGAGCAACTAAGCAAGCCCGTGCTCTGGAGCCCAGGAGCCATACCTGCTGAGCCCATATGCTGCAACTCTGGAAGCCTGCATGTCTAGAGCCTGTGCTCAGCAACAAGAGAATTCACCGCAATGAGAAGTCCACACGCCACAACTAGACAGTAGCCCCCACTGGACGCAGCTAGAGATAAAGCTTGTGCAGCAAGGAAGACCCAGCACAGCCAGAAATTTAAAAACAACAACGAAAAACTTGATAGTAGTGCTGCCACAGATTTTGGCATTAGCAAAACTATGATATTGGCACTTTTAGTCTCCATTGATTAGAGTGTGAAGTGCTATTATTTGGAGGGAAATTTGATAATCACTGTCAAAATACCTGATGGAGTTATGCAATTTGACTCAACAAATCTCCAGTTCCTACACAAATGTACAAAGGGTATGTATATCAGGATTTTCACTGAAGCATTTTTCCTAATAGTGGAAAATTGAAAATTACCTGAATAGTCATGAATAAGGAATTAGATAAATTATGGAAATGCCATACATTGAAGTTGTTAAAAAAAAATAGATACATAAACCCATATGTAGCGAAAGATGTCCAGAATATACTGCATGAAAAACAAGAAGTCGATAAGTGTATACAATATGATTTCATATTTGAAAAGCTAAAGCACATATATACGTATATGTATATTTTTAAAGGCCTGAGTTTAAGAACTGACTTGTTATTTGCTTTTTCACTTGATAGTAACCTCTCTGAATCTACTTTCTTGTGCCTAAAACTAGAGTATTATATACATACCTGTTACATATGTAAAGAGGTTCAAAAGATGAAATGTATGTAAAAGCTGTCTGTAAACGGCCATACACTGTACAAGTACATGCTAGTCAAATGTCATTAAACATAGATGACTTCCATAATCTACAGTATAATAGAACTTTAATTTTTTGAACTTGATTTAATAACATAATGCTTATTACCTTTTTTGTCTGCATGAGTAAGTCTTAAGTTTTTAGGGGGTGAAAGACCCCTGTGGAAGTCCTATGGATGTCCTAAACCCCTTCCCCAACCCAAGTGCATACCTGTACCTGATCTCACATACAACTTTAAGGGTTTCATAGACACTTCTTCAAAATGAAAAACCAATTCCATTTATTTCTGCTGTTAACCCTACTCTTCAAGGTGCATCAAGAAGAGATAAACAGGGACTTCCCTGGTGGTTCAATGGCTAAGATGCCACGCTCCCAATGCAGGGGCCCGGGGTTCCATCCCTGGTCAGGGAACTAGATCCCACGTGCTGCAACTGAGACCTGGTTCAGTCAAATAAGTTTTTTAAAAAGAGGAAATCATTTCAGTGCTGTTACGGGTTGACTCGTGTCCCCACTAAAGAGATATTACAGTTCTGGCCCTCGCTGCTTGTGAATACGATCTTTCTGGAAATACAACCTTTGCAAATGTACTTATTAATAAATTATGATGACACCATTAGGGTGGGCCCTGATCCAAAATGACTGGTGTCCTTGTGAGAAGAAGACAGACACCGATACACAGAGGCAGTGAGCAAAGTGCTGCGGCTGCAATTGGAGGGACCCCAGGATTGCCAGCGAACCCCCCAAAGTAGGAAGAGGCAGGAAGAATCCTTCCCTACTAGTTTCAGAAAGAGCAGACCCTGTCTGTACCTCAGGTTCAGACACTGAACTTCCACATCTGTGAGACAGCAAATGTTTTAAGTCACCCGATTTGCGGTTCTTTGTCACATTAGCCCTAAGAAATGAATACAGATGCTATGGGTAATCAGAATATCTAAAAACAAGTGAATTTTAGATCTGAGAAACATGCTAGTTGGGGAAAAAAAGGTTAAGTTATCATTATTGACACATGATATTTGTTTGGAAAGTGCAAGAAAAATAAATGAAAAGGGACTTCCCCGGTGGGCTGGTGGCTAAGATGCCATGCTTCCAGTGCAGGAGGCCCAGGTTCGATCCCTGCTCAGGAAACTGGGGCTTCCCCAGTGGCTCAGATGGTAAAGAATCTGCCTGCCATGCAGAAAAGGCATTAGACCCAGATTTGATCCCTGGTTTGGGAAGATCCCCTGGAGAAGGAATGGCAACCCACTCCTGTGTTCTTGCATGGGAAGTTCCATGGGCAGAGGAGCCTGGCAGGCTGCAGTCCACAGGATCGCAGAAGAGTCGGTCACAACTGAGCAACCAGACAACAGCAGCTTGTTGCAAGGGACACACCAAGGTTCAGTTCAGTTCAGTGTCCGACTCTCTCTGACCCCACGGACTGCAGCACGCCAGGCCTCCCTGTCCGTCAGCAGCTCCTGGAGCTTCCTCAAACTCATGTCCATCACGTCAGTGATGCCATCCAACCACCTTGTCATCTGTCGTCCCCCTCTCTTCCTGCCTTTAATCTTTCCCAGCATCAGGGTCTTTTCCAATGACTCAGTTCTTCACATCAGGTGACAAAGTATTGGAGCTTCAGCTTCAGCGTCAGTTCTTCCAATGAATATTCAGGACTGATCTCCTTTAGGATTGACTGGTTTGCTCTTCTCACAGTCCAAGGGACTCTCAAGAGTCTTCTCCAACACCACAGTTCAAAAGCATCAATTCTTCGACAGTCAGCTTTCTTCACGGTCCAGCTCTCACATCCAAACATGACTACTGGAAAAATCATAGTTTTGACCTTTGTCGGCAAAGTAATGTCTCTGCTTTTTAATATACTGTCTGGGTTGGTCATAGCTTTCCTTCTAAGGAGCAAGTGTCTTTTAATTTCATGACTTCAGTCACCATCTGCAGTGATTTTGCAGCCCCCAAAAATGAAGTCGGTCATTGTTTCCCCATCTATTTGCCATAAAGTGATGGGACTGGAAGCCATGATTTTAAAACCACAAAACCCAGACCCTTCTCCCATGATAACAGAAGACACAGGGAACACGGCTGCTCAGATGGACTGTGTTTCTGGGGTGTTAAGTATTGACTATGGCCTTGCTTATGGAGCCTAGTAGAAGTGATGTGCTGCTTCTGGGTCTGGATCTAAGGCTTTTGAGTACCTCCTCCATCATTTTTACCCCCCATTCCTGCCAGCTGTCACCTAGACGTATCAATGACACAGCTTCAACCGATGGTGAAAAGCCCTGGTGCTGGTGGAAAACAAAACTGTAAGGAATCGGGTCTCCTGAATGACCACGTAGACAAGCGCTCTCCCACCAACATGAACTGTTCACCTTGGACTGGCATGGGAATGATTTATTTCTTAATGTAGTGTTGAATATCTTTATTTCAGCGCTTTATTCTCTCCATATCCCAACTAATGGAAAATGATAACACAGAAGACAAGGTGGTAGCTCCCTCAAGGAGAGGCACATAAGGAACTTCTAAGATCCAATAATACTCTGTTCCTCAACCTGAGTGATGGGTGTACTGGTATTGATTGGTTTTATTCCTTTAAAAATTTTTATTTTTTATTTATTCATTCATCTGGCTGCACCAGGTCTTAGTTGCAGTGTCTGGGATCTAGTTCCCCCACCAGCGATCAAACCCAAGCCCCCTACACTGGGATCACAATGGGGTCCTAGCCACTGAACCACCAGGGAAGTCCCTGGTTTTATTCTTATTCTTTTAAATGCACACTCTTTTGCATGTATATGTGCTTGCATGAATCAACCTAAAGTTCTAAAAAGTTAAAATAGAGTGATAATGAAATCCCTTTTGATGCCTGCTGTATTGGTAAACATTAAAAACTCTGATCGCTCACCTCGAGCCAGACATCCTGGAATGTGAAGTCAAGTGGGCCTCAGGAAGCATCACTACGAACAAAGCTAGTGGAGGTGATGGAATTCCAGTTGAGCTATTTCAAATCCTAAAAGATGGTGCTGTGAAAGTGCTGCACAAATGCCAGCCAATTTGGAAAACTCAGCAGTGACCACAGGGCTGGAAAAGGTCAGCTTTCATTCCAATCCCAAAGAAAGTCAATGCCAAAGAATGTTCAAACTACCGCACAATCGCACTCATCTCACACACTAGCTAAGTGGTGCTCAAAATTCTCCAAGCCAGGCTTCAGCAGCACACGAACCAAGAAATTCCAGATGTTCAAACTGGAAAAGGCAGAGGAACCAGAGATCAAATTGCCAACATCCGTTGGATCATCACAAAAGCAAGAGAATTACAGAAAAATATCTGCTTCTGCTTTATTAACTATGCCAAAGCCTCTGACTGTGTGGACCACAACCAACTGTGGAAAATTCTTAAAGAGATGGGAATACCAGACCACCTGACCTGCCTTCTGAGAAGTCTGTATGCGGGTCAAGAAGCAACAGTTAAAACCGGACGTGGAACAACAGACTGGTTCCAAATTGGGAAAGGAGTACGTCAAGGCTGTATATTGTCACCCTACTTATTTAACTTATATGCAGAATACATCATGCAAAATGCTGGCCTGGATGAAGCACAAGCTGGAATTGAGGTTGCTAGGAGCAATATCAATAACCTCAGATATGCAGATGACACCACCCTTATGGCCGAGAACGAAGAGAAACTAAAGAGCCTCTTGATGAAGATGAAAGAGGAGAGTGAAAAAGCCAGCTTTTTCACTCTTAAAACTTAAATATTCAAAAAACTCAAAACTCAACATTCAAAAAACTAGGATCATGGCATCCGGTCCCAGCACTTCATGCAAATAGATGGGGAAACAATGGAAACAGTGACAGGCTTTATTTTCCTGGGCTCCCAAATCTCTGCAGATGATGACTACAGACATGACATTAAAAGACCATTGCTCCTTGGAAGAAAAACTATGACCAGCCTAGACAACATATTAAAAAGAGAGACATTACTTTGCTGACAAAGGTCCGTCTAGTCAAAAGTATGGTTTTTCCAGTAGTCATGTATGGATGTGAGAGTTGGACTATAAAGAAAGCTGAGTGGAGAAGGAAATGGCAACCCACTCCAGTACTCTTGCCTGGAGAATCCCATGGACAGAGGAGCCTGGTGGGCTACAGTCCATGGGGTTACAAAGGGTTGGACACTACTGAACTGAGTGAGCACACACACAAGCTTTCATATAAAGGAGAAAGCAATAAAAACATACACTTAAACTGAATAACATGATAGAACTCAAAAGCAACACTAAATTTGTCTGCAAAGCTATTTACTTTGTTTTTCTTTCCTTAACCTATCCTTCCTTTTCTGTCTTTGTATAATGAAATCTATTAATTCTTCTTTTATCAACTAGCCAAATTACTAGTTCTCTTTTCCAGTTCAAAATGTACTAATATGTTCATTTTAGTAGAATTTATTAAATAAGTATCAAGTTGCTGCACAACTAGTAGGGAAAATGTAACATAAAAATAATAAGATACTTTTATAAAAGAAATAAAGCATTATCCTTCAGTAAGCAAAAAAAAAAAAGAAAGCTGAGCGCTGAAGAATTGATGCTTTTGAACCGTGATGTTGGAGAAGACTCTTCAGAGTTCCTTGGACTGCAAGGAGATCAAACCAGTCAATCCTAAAGGAAATCAGTCCTGAATATTCATTGGAAGAACTGATACTGAAGCTGAAGCTCCAATATTTTGGCCACCTGATGTGAAGAACTGAGTCATTGGAAAAGACCCTGATGCTGGGAAAGATTGAAGGCGGGAGGAGAAGGGGATGACACAGGATGAGTTGGTTGTATGGCATCACCTACTCGATGGATGTGAGTTTGAGTAAGCTCCCGGAGTTGGTGATGGACAGGGATACCTGTGTGCTGCAGTCTGTGGGGTCACTAAGAGTCGGACACAACTGAGCAACTGAACTGAAAAAGTCTGATAATATTCAACATTGGAGTGTGTATGGCAGAACTAGCATCTTCCTAAATTTCAATAGAGAGATAAATTGATATAAACTTTTTTTGAGTATAATTTTACATTATGTATGAAAATTTTACATATATAGAGAAAATTGACAAGAAGAAGACAACCCAATTTTTTAAAATGAGCAAAAGGCTTGAACAGACACTTTACAAAAGGTAACATTCCAATGGCCAATAATCTATGTGAAAAGGTGCTAAATGTCATCATTCATCAGGGAAATACAAAATAAAGCTACAGTAATACTCTTGCACTCACAACAGAGTGGCTAAAATTAAAAGGACTGACTGAAAAACCAAGTGTCGGAGGAACTGGAAGGAAATGGAACAACTGAAAGTGTATATTGGTTACAACCACTTTGGAAGATGGTTCTGCAGTATGTGCTAAATTGAGCACAGGTATGAGCTAAAACTCTGGAGGAGGAAATGGCAACCCACTCCAATCTTCTTGCCTGGAAAATTCCATGGACAGAGGAGCCCCGCGGGCTACAGTCTATGGGTTGCAAAGGGTCAGACACGACTGAGCGACTAACACACACATGAGCTAAAACACACCTGCCCTATGACCTAGCAGTTCCACTCCTGGATACAGGCCTAATTAAGATGCATACACACGTTTTTACAGTAGCTTTATTTATAATAGTCAAAACTGGAAATAACCCAACGTCTATCAGCAGTGGAAATGGGTTGCGGTATATTCATATATTCCTGTGGAATCCCACATAGTGATGAAAAAATAACCAGTGCTACACACACAGCATGGGTGATTTCACAGACACAATATTGAGTGGAAGGAGCTGACGCAAGAGTAGTATTGTATAATGCCATTGCTATGAAGTTCAAAACCAAAACTAGTAAGTGGTATCAGAATAATGGTTATCTTTGAGGGAGATAATGATTAACAGGAGATACATGGACCCTTCCAGGGTGCTGGAAATTCTTTTTTTTTTTAATTTTAGCTTCACTGGGTCTTGGTTGCAGCGTGCAGACTTTCTCTAGTTGTGGCTGGCGGGGGGCGTCTCTGGTTGTGGTATGTGAGGGCTTCTCTACTTGCCCCGAGGCACGTGGGCTCTTAGTTCCCTGACCAGGGATCGTACTGTCTTCCCCTGCATTGGAAGGTGGATTCTTAACCACTGGGCCACCAGGGAAGTGCCATGGAAATTCCGTGTTTTGATCTGGATCTGTACATTTGTAAAACTTTATCAAGCTCTACACATAGGATTTGAGCACCGTACGTTTACTTTAATAAAAAAAGTTAAAAAAAAATAAATCCAACGGTCTAATTAAAATAAAACATAACATCCATAACCTTACTAAAGTTAGGACAAAAAAGGATGGGGACTCCCCTGGTGGTGCAGTGGATAAGAATTTGCCAATGCAGGGGACGTGTGTTTGAACTCTGATCTGGAAAGATTCCATATGCCTCAGAGCAACTAAAGCCCGTGCGCCTAGAGCCTGTGGTCTGCAGTGAGAAGCCTGCACGCCCCAACGAGGAGGAGCCACTAGTAGCCCCGAAACTAGAGGATCCTGCACATAGCAACAAAGACTCAGCAAAACCAAAAATTAATCAACTAATTAATTTTTTTAATAAGACAGGAATGGCCGTCAACTGTACTACCACTTACAATGGTGCTGAAAGTATTGACCAGAGCAATCAGAAAAGAGGAAGAAATTAGATGTATGGAAATTAGAAAAGAGGATGTAACACTTTTACTATTTGTTGATAATATAATCAAATACTTAGAAAACCCAAGAGAATCGACTAAAAAGCTGCTGTTCAGTGAAATGACAGGGTTTAAATTATCTACAGAAGTCAGAAAACTTCCTGCACACAAATACTCCAGGGCTTCACCGTGAATATCTTTGTGTGTATCCTCTTAGGGGCCCATGTGACCATTCCCCGTGGGTGAGTGCCCGCGAGCAGGATCCCTGGGTCAGAGGCTTCGTGTGTTCTTCATTTGATTGACACAGCCAGATGGCCATCTGGGACAGCTGTACCAGCTGACAACACCCACCAGCGTCCTCGTGAGTGTTTGCCACGTCCCTAGAGAACGTGCTTCTGCAACGTGGGGGCTGAACCGAGAGAGGGGATGACCTGAGATCCAGGAAGCAAGGATTCTAACCCAGGATTGTGGGGAAAGAAATTCCCAGGATGTGTGGCAGGTTGGAGCAAGACGATGTGAGGCTGTGGGAAAGAGGCTTCCAGGAAATTAATAGTTGAGCCACTGCATTTAAGTGGTTTGAAAATATTATATTGATAGGTATTTGAAGAAACTGTTGGAGACTTTGGGGAAAAACTGGGGGTAAAAAAAAAAAGACAGTGCAAATGTAAATACAAGGCAATCATTGGTGGAATAACTCAAAGTTATCAAAGACGGGAAGGAGGCAGGAACTTCCCTGGTGGTCCAGTGGTTAAGACTCCGTGCTTCCACTGCAGGGGCTGCTGGTTCAATCCCTGGTCAGGGACCTAACCTGACCTAACCTGACCAGGTTGGCTTCAACCAAAGGGGAAAAAAAGACACTGTTGCTGAAAGTGAAAGTGTTAGCTGCTCAGTCGTGTCCAACTCTTTGCAACCCTATGGACTGTGACCCACCAGGCTCCTCTGTCCATGGGATTCTCCAAGCAAGATACTGGAGTGGGTTGCCATTTCCTCCTCCAGGGGGTCTTCCCAAACTTGGGGCTTCCCAGTTGGTGCTAGTGGTAGAGAACCCGCCTGCCCTTGCAGGAGATGCAAGAGACATGGTTCAATCCCTGGGTTGAGAAGATCCCCAAGAGGAGGGCATGGCATCCCACTCCAGTATGCTTGCCTGGAAAATCCCATGGACAGAGGAGCCTGGTTGGCTACAGTCCATGGGGTCATGAAGAGTCAGACACGACTGAAGCATTTGGCATGCAGGGATAGAACCCGAGTCTCCTGCATTGCAGGCAGATTGTTTACCTTCAGAGCCACCAGGGAAGCCCTGTTGCTGACCTACCATCAGATGTTTTCTTTATTATTTCATCTTCTTTCTGCTTTTTTTGTTTTCTGTCTGGGAATGCCCTGATTCTCATAATCTTCCTTGTCTCTACTGCTTTAAGGTTCATTATCTGTTTTTCTTGGCTGTCATAATTCTTCTCTTTATCTTCATGACTTTGACCATAAGAAGTTTTAGTGTTGTGGTAAAATGATACCTTTTAATGTTCCAAACTTTCTGTACCTGAAGAAAGGTATTTAACTTTCTTTCATTTTAGGTATTTCACGTCCTCTAGGTTATCTCCTTACCATATCTGAGTTTTGATGTGATCAACAATTCAGAAAAAATCTATAAAATTAATCTGAAATGAAGTCATACAAATGACAACTCAAACGTGTTTCAGCTGCTGTGATGTGTTGCATCCCATTATTATCATCAAACTGTTTGTATACTTCATACATTGGTGTATACTTCCATACTCATTGATGGAAATGTGTGGGAGCCTTATCTCAGAAACACTTGTTTCTGTGGCTCTTTTGCTGCCTCGGGGATGGTTTTGCCAACCGGACTTCATCAGGATAAGGTGCATCAGATATGCAAATGTGCATTCCAACAGACTGGGATGTGGGCTTCCCAGGTGGTGCTAATGGTAAAGAGTCCATCTGCCAATGCAGGAGACATAAGAGATGCAGGTTCGATCCCTGGTTTGGGAAGATCCCCTGGAGAAGGAAATGGCAACCCACTCCAGTATTCTTACCTGGAGAATCCCATGGACAGAGGAGGCTGGCGGGCTACAGTCCATGGGGTCGCAAAGAGTCAGACAGGACTGGAGCAACTTAACAGGGCACACTGGGATGCAGAGAACACACGACACGACCAGTCCACACGGGCGGACTTGGCTATTTGTCATATTGCTGCCGGTACTTGGAGAAGACACGGGAATTCTGATCAAGTCTCTTTCATGTTTTTCTTATCAAAACGGAAAAAAAAAAAAATGTGTGATGTGTTTGTAATTGTTTTCACTGCATGCCATAATGTATCCCTACCAGAGGAGACCTCTGTTCTGACCAAGTATTGATGAGAACTGAATCCTCCTTTGACATCTCACACCTCTGGTTAACTGGAAGAATTTTCACCAGCAAACTCCTGGCTTCGTGTATTTCCGATGTTGTTTCTCCCCACGTCACACGCGCTTCTGTTGCCAGGCACTGTAGGACTCATGGGAACTGCTGGTCCTGAACCCTTGACTCACAGGGCGAGCTAGTGACCCCTGACTTCTCAGAGAAGTGACCCAACCGTATCCACACCACCCAGGAACCCAAACCAAGGGTAGCGCTCAGACACGGGGCAGAGGGCGACTGTGGAAATGGAGCAGAAAGGAGTCGGAACCATTTGTGGTGATGTGGTTTAAACGTGCAAAACCTACCAAAATGTGAGCGCATCACTAGGCCCATCCAAGGGGGCCCTTGCAAGCGAGGGACCTTCATGGTGGGCCCACCTCTGCTTAACTTCTGCCCCATGATTGGCAGCTGTTCTTGAAAATGTGCCAGACCCCATCAACTCCCCATCAGGAACCCACGCCCACGTCTAGACCAGGAGACTCCTCTTCCCATCGCCTCCCTTCTCTGCGCTCTGCTCCTCCTTCTCTCCCACAGGCGCCGCTTCCCCAGGACGGAGCCTCCGTGTCGCCCTGATCGGGCCTCCCGGATCTGAACCAGCCATGCGGCAGCGGCAAACGCTCTGAACATTTGCCTTAATAATTCCATTGTTTTGAGTCAAATGTTGCTTCTTTGTAACTTCGACTCATTCGTCCTCCTGGTTCAGATGAGAGCCCGTCAAATAGTTCCCACCTGTCTCATCCCTCAGTCTGGGTTCGTCAGCCGGTGGTTACATAGGTGCTGGTCAAGGTGCCGGTCTACGAGAAGAGTTTGCAAACCATCTTCACTCCTGCGTGCTCGGTGAGTTCAGCTGACTTTCTTTTGTAGCAAGCGCTATCAAGGGGCTTCCCTGGGGGTTCAGACGGTAAAGAATCCGCCTGCTGTGCAGGAGACGGGTTCAGTCCCTGGATCAGGAAGATCCCCTGGAGAAGGGACAGCTAGCCACTCCAGTATTCTTGCCTGGAGAATCCCATGGACAGAGAAGCCTGGTGGGCTACGGTCCATGGTGTTGAAAAGAGTTGGACATGACTGAGTGACTAGTACTTATCAAGGAAGCAGGGTGTTGAGTCTGTCCTGTGGCAAGCAGTCAGGTAAGAGTGTGTGAACGGGCAGCCGGTCCACAGGTCATACTTTGAGCAGCACCATCTTTGAGGAGATGATTTACAGTCTCAGGAGGTTTGTAAATAACCTCTTGCTTCCCTGCCTGAGTTCAGAATTACTTGAGAGACACAGGACTTGGATGGGTGGAGATTAAGCTATTAGCTTTATTACTGAAAAGCTGATTAGAAAGATGGGTTATACATCTGTGACCCAAGGCACTTCACTCTAAGTTCAAATTCCCTTTGAACTCATTTCACCCACCATGTGCCAGTCTGGTGGGACCATAACTGACCCCTCCCCAGGGCAGAGAGCCAATCAGGAGGCATGCAGCATGCAGGTAGGTGATCAGAACAGGATTGGTTCGAAGGTGTTCAGTTCTCCTCCCAAACATCACCCATCGTTTCCTCTGAGAGCGGAGGAAAAGGTACAAGGTAGGGTGGGATGAGAGGGCCTAAACCTGCCTCCATGGCTTCTGAGTGTCTGTGCGATATTTTTCCAGATAGTCTCTAGTAGGTATTGTGGGCACCTTGACCAGATCCCTTTAGCCCCAGGGCTGCGATGAGTGTCGTCTGTTACTCACAGCTGCCCCCTTCTCTGTGATAACAGCCAACACTCACCGCAGCCCTGGGGCTAAAGGGATCACAGCTGCCCCCCTTCTCTGGGCTTCCCAGGTGGCGCTCGTGGTAAAGAACCCACCTGCCAATGCAGGTAGATGTAAGTAGACACAGGTTCAATCCCTGAGTCAGGAAGATCCCCTGGAGGAGGAAATGGCAACCCACTCCAGTATTCTTGTCTGGAGAATCACATGGACAGAGGAGCCTGTGGGCTATAGTCCATAGGGTTGCAAAGAGTCAGCCACGGCTGAAGTGACTTAGCAGGCATGCAGGCCCCATTCTCTGGTTAAGTTTCTTTGGCCATAAGGGAGCCCCAAGCCACAGAGGCTATACTTGCCCCCAGGAGGGGAAGCAGACTGCATCAAAGGCTGCCCCCAGCCTCAAGGTGGGAATAAGCGTGTAAGTGGCTCCTGACCCAGGGCCTCTCCTGAGGTCAGGCTGGGCTTACCTGCCGCTGAGAACACCATCCAGCTTAGTCCTCCTCCCCAGCCTGCGCCTGCTCCTCTCAGTCTCTTTCTCCTTGGAGCCCTCCCTCCAAAAGTCACTCGTACAAGAACCCCTGTCTCAGGCTCTGCTTCCAAGAGCTTGACCCAATTCAAGGCTCATTAGCTCTCATCAGATTCTGAAAGTGGTTTAAGATCCCGTAGCGGGTTGTTTATGTACGTGAATGCGTGCTTAGTCACTTCAGTCGTGTCCGACTTTGGGACCCCAGGGACCGTAGCCCGCCAGGCTCCTCTGTCCATGGGATTCTCCGAGCAAGAATACTGGAGTGGGTTGCCATTTCCTCCTCTAAGGGATCTTCCCGACCCAGGGATGGAACACAAGTCTCTTACATCTCCTGCACTGGCAGGCGTGTTCTTTACCACTAGTGCCACGTGGGAAGCCCAGTGGGTTGTATATATATGTCCATATATATATGTCCAAAGATATATGTCCATATCCTGAACCCTGAAACCTGTGAATGTCACCTCGTTTGGAAAAAAGGTGTCTGTAGACAAGTTAAGGATTTTAAGATGAGATCATCCTGGATTATCCTAAATCCAATGACGAGTATCCTTAAAGAGACATACAGAGGAGAAGCCACGTGAAGATGGAGGGACTGGAGCAATGTGGCCGCGGGTCAAGAACACCCAGAGCCATCAGAGGCAGGGCGAGGCAGGCGGAGGGAGTGAGGTCCTGCCCACACCTCGAGGTCAGACTCCTGGCCTCCGGAAACTTCTGATTTATACCCCCCGATCATGATAATTTGTTACAGCAGCCACACACAGCCCCCAAAAGTTAAGAACTGCATACAGTTATTGAAGCTGAAGTCCTTCCCCATGAAGCTATGAGAGTGCTGTGACTGACCATTCCCCACCAGCAGCGCTGGAGTTTCCAGAGTCCCCATTCCCAGATTTTTCAAAGTATTCTTTGTTCGTTTTGTCTTTAGACTGCTTTACAGCATGCAGGATCTTAGTTCTCCAACCAGGGATTGAACCCATGCCCCCTGCATGGGGAGCATGGAGTCTTAACCACCAGACCGCCAGCCGATTTTGTCAGGGGAAATGGCCTATACTTTGCCGAAATAACTGCATAGGACAGCAGCTTTTCTGTCCCTGGAGGTCAGCATCTCCGCCTTCTCTCAGCATCACTCCACTTGGAACTGTCCCCTCATCATCCCTCCTTTGTTCTTCTTGCTCTAAGAATAACTTTGACGACCTTTTCATCTTCCTCAGGGTTTCTGGCAAGCCGCAGCACTTCCCGACGGTGTTTTTCAGGGATGGTGTCATTTCCCAGGACCCATCTCTGTATTTCCTTCATCTGTGTTTTGTCCATCTTCTCATATCAGGCAGCTCAGGCTGGCAGGCTGATCTCTACTACAGCTTCCCTCTTCTCATCTTCACCATAATTATTCATGATTGCATAATCAGGATGGCTTTTTCAAGAAGCTCCCTACTTGCTATTAGCTGACAGAATTAAAGGTTCTCCATTAAAGGGTGGCTCCTTTCTGCTCCCTAAAAGGCAAAAGCTAATGAAATACTTTGGCCAAAATGAAGACAGCAGAAAATGTCCAGGAGCAGTTGAGCGGCTGTTTGGGTGGATGCTTTCAGAGGTCAGGAATAATTGATCCAAGGGCTGTAATGGAGCCAGTAAGGGGGAAGGCAGACTCGGCTCGCACCCGGGCACACGGATGTGATGTGTGCCAGGCGCCGAGTTCATGGGACTCTCGCTTCTCTGGCTGGGCCCTGGGAACAGCTTCCTGATGGTCTCTGGGCGTCTAACCAGTGCAGGGATCATGCCCGCCCTTGTGTGTATACAGCTGGGCACCAACATCTGTACCCTCACCTGATTCCAAAGAGTAAAGTGCCTTGTTTTCCGTACAGCTTGGCCCCTAAGTCACATTAACCACCCCATCCAGTGCTTAAAGAAGAACCAGCACTAGTTCCAGGGTGGAGCAAAACCCATAGCACACATCTACAGACAGACACCCTCCCGGGGGGGCGTTTCTAGAGGGATTGCCCCCCAGGTCACCAACCGTGTGGCCCAAGCAACCTTCAGACGCTCCAGTTCAGCTCCCCTACACCGTCCACAGTGCTGCTCAGAGCCTGGGGAAAGAAGCCCCAGGCTCCAGCTTTCCTTTGGGCCCTCTAGCCCAGCCCACGACCACCAGTCAACAGGCCGCCTTCCTGGAAAGTGGGAGTTGGGGACGAGCTGACCATCTTTGAGGTCACCCAGCTCCCTGTCCTCTGACTCCGTCCGCCTTTCGGACCCCCACGGTGGCTTTCCAAGCAGGACGAGAACACGCCACGTGTTTTAATCCCTTAGACAGTGGCAGGCTTCTAAGGAAGCCCAGCGTGTCCTGCCTGGCAGGTCCGAGCTCATCTTGTGGCCCCACAGGTCCTGGCAGGCAGCAGGTGCTTGGCACGTGTGTGTCGATGTGTTTCTACCTCATTCAGGGGGTTCCCTCCCACGAAGCCTCTCTCACCTGCTGCTTTCTCCCGCCAGTCCATGTCTGGGTGACTTGCCGGCTGCTCCCCGGGTCAGCTTCCAGGTGTTCATGTTGCTGCCGCCGCTGTTGTTTTGGCTCAGACACCTTCCCTCCTGACACCTGGAGAAACGCTGGCTCCGATCTCCCCTGGGCTCTGCCTTTGCCGAGAGCTGACTGTGCAGGTTTGGCCCGGAAGTCAGGAAGATGGTGTTTGTGTCATCAGCTCGGGTGCTCGGTCACTCGAACCCAGGAAAGGTCCAGGGACTTGCCTGTTGGTCCAGTGGCTAAGACTCCACACCCCCAATGCAAGGGGCCCAGGTTCAACCCCTGGTCAGGGAACTAGATCTCACATGTGGCAACCGAGACGGGTCTAACCAAATATTAAGAAAAAAAAGGCCTGAGTGTCCCCGGGCGTGAGGCATATATGTCTGGGTCCACCACTCTGTCTCTGGGAATAGCCCCCTGCCCAGGTCACTGGGCTCCCTCGGGAGAGACCCCCTCGCAATGAGGTGGCCACCATTTGTACTGTTACATGGTTAAGGGTGAGGGGACTAAGGTTTACAATTCCTATCCCAAGCATTTCTGGTCAGCTCCCCAGCCCTCCACGCCACACTCCGTGAGAGGCGAGGGTCCCAGAATGCAAACCTGTTTTTCCCTGTCTGCCCATTCTTCCTTCACTGCACCAGTATCTCCTTGGGGCCCACTAGGGCCCAAGCAGTGCCCAAGAGGTGCCAGGTCCCTGCCTGAGTGCAACTGGCAATCGATCACAGTACGGGGCTAGAGAAGAGTGCTGGGGGCGAAGGGGAAAGGCATGCGACCCCTGGGCTCTAGGGAAAGCGCAGGGGTGGCTGGTGGGGGTGGGAGTGGGGCGGGGGTTGGAGTGACCGGATCTTGGGAGGAGAGCGGTGCTGGCAGGAGGTAAGTGGGGGAGGAAGGCAGGGCCTGATAGGTGTGCTGAGGAATTTGGACTTGATCCCAAGGTCAACATGAGCCCTGGAGCAGGGATTCAAATCCATGACCAGTAAAGACGTGAAAAGATACGACTACTGGGACTTCCCTGGTGGTCCAATGGTTGAGATTCCAAGCTTCCAACGCAGGGGGCACAGCTTTGATCCCTGGTCGGGAAACTAAGATCCTACAATGCCATGCGGTGTGGCCAACAAATTAAAAGGATATGATTACTAAACCAGGAGATGCAAATTAAGATCACAATGAGAAACCACCACACACCCACTAGACTGGAAAAATGTTTTACTATGTCACAGCAAGAGTTACTGATAATGCAGAGCAACTGGGACTCTGCTGGGAGTGTCGACTGATAACATCATCGTGAAAACAATCTGGCTGTGTCAGCTAAAACTGAAGAGTTCAGCACCCAATGAAACATGGAAACATGATTGGAATACCCACAGCAGGACTACGGTAGAGTATTACACAACTGGAAAAGGGAATAAACTAGTTATTCAAGTCAATGTGAATAAATTTCACCATGTTGAGCAAAAAAAAAAGAAGTCAGACTACATATGATAACCCCTTATTTACATTCAAACACATCCATCATTTAAGGACACACATACATATATGGTAAAACAGAACACTTCAGCCTGATTGGTGGGGAATTCTCTGGTGGTTCAGTGGTTAGGACTCAGCCAAGGGTGCACGTTCAATCCCCGGTCAGGGAACTAAGATCCCACAAGCTATGTGGCTCAGCCTAAATAAATAAATTTATTAATAAGTTAAATTTTATTATAAAATTAATTTATTGATGAGTTAATGGATTTGTTACAAAATTCAATAGTAAATCAATTTGTCATTAACAAGTTAATAATAAATGCATTTATTAATACCAAATGTATTTATTGACAATAAATAATTAAAGCTTCTTTTTCAAAAGGCCATAAATTGATGGTGTTGAAAAACATTCAGCAGGGTGGCCCTGCATGACTCTATTTCTCTGTTGAGAGTCTCACCATCACTCTCTCCAGCTGGTGAGTATACATGATAGGTCAGTATCCTAAGAGAGGTCGCTGGGTCTAATGCCCCTTACCGCTGGCACCCTCCCTAAAACAGGAGATACGCTCGGAGGCTTGCCAGCCCTTCTGTTTTAAAGGGGAGGGGGAGGTGGGTTTAATAATGATTTCCTTTATAGATTTTTTTTTTAAGAGACAGAGTTAATAACAGGAACACCTAGGCCTCTGAGAACAGGGGGCAGGCTGCTAACCCGTGGCAGGGTGATCGTGACCGCCTGGCCTCCTGCCCCTGTGAACAGCCCGGGGTCACCAGAACAGGTCATTCTTCACCAGGCCCTTCATACATTTGTCAGTTGTTTTATTCCCTAGTTGTTTTATTTTGGATAATGAGATTGGACGCTGACTGAAATGTGCTGGGTGGATTTACTTATCCAGTAGTTTTAAATGAAATGCCAAGTTGTTGGAAGGGCTTTGAATTTACAGGGCAGCGTCCTGTTGGTGTGTTGCTCAGAACACTGCATTGGGAAGTAGCTTAGAAATTAGAAGCTTCTGGGGCTTCCCTGGTGGTCCAGTGTTAGGATGCCTCGTTTCTACTGCGGGGGCGACGGTTCAACCCCTGGTGAGGGAAGTAAGATCCAACATGCTATGTGGCTCGCCCAAAAAAAAAAAGGAGAAAGAAAAGATTCTTATTATACATCCCTTTGAGGCTTTCCTGGTGGCCCAGATGATAAAGAATCTGCTTGCAATTCAGGAAACCCGGGTTCAATCCTTGGGTTGGGAAGATCCTGTGGAGAAGGGAATGGCTACCCACTCCAGTCTTCTTGCCTGGAGAATTCCATGGAATGTTCCTGGTAGGCTTTGGTCCATGGGGTCACAAAGAGTCGGACACCACTGAGCAACTAATGCACTTTCATACATCCATTAGCAACTGAACTGCAAACTCAGTTTTATGTCACAACATATTCATTGGGACATGACTGTTAATTAACACCCTTACATACGCTTGTCTACCCTAACTTCAGATAAAGCAGAGGGTGTTTGCAAAGTGCAGAAGTTTCCAGTAGCTCGCTCACGCCTTGATTCTGGGTAATAACACACATGTGCCCCAGCTGATCTGTCCTTGAGTGAAAGAATTTAGAACCACATAAAGACAGATTGGAGGGGGTGGGGCTTCCCAGGTGGCGCTAGAGGTAAAGATCCCGCCTGTCAATGCAGGAAATGTAAGACTCAGGTTCCATCCCCGGGTCGGGAAGATTCCCTGGAGGAGGACATGGCAACCCACTCCAGTATTCTTGTCTGGAGAATCCCATGGACAGAGGAGCCTGGTGGACAGCTCATAGGGCCGCAAAGAGCTGGACAAGACTGAAGTGACTTAGCACCCACTCACCCACGCAGGAAGACAGAAGGAATCTGTTCCAATTGTCCTGTCCCTGCCCCCGTTCTCAGGTAAGGAAACTGAAGCTTCAAGAGATTTGCCCCAAAGTCAGCAGAGGAGGCACAAAAGAGGGACAAAGCAGCAGACATCACCTCTCACTGGGCAGGGAAGGGGTTGATCTGGCTCTTGAAGGAGTGGGCGTTTTCCAGGCAGGATGAGAAGAGAAGGCAGGACAGAGGTGTGAACAGCCAGGAGGCTGGGGCGGGGAGGTGGAGCCCCTTATTGCAGGGTGTTGAGTGGAGTGGGGAGCGGGGGCTGGGGAAGCAACAGGACTGGCCTTCCGGAGGGCCTGATCGGGACCCCTTTATGGGTAGTCAGTGCCAAAAATGATGACCCAAGCTGGCCAGACCTAGGTGCCCTCCCTCCGGGCCACCTGGGCAGAGTCCTGACAGCCTGCTGACCCCTGGCTCCGTGCAGATGCAAAGGAACTATCACCTCCCAGGCCCGCCAGGAACATCACACCCGCTTGTCCCCTTCCCAGTTTCAGCTTCTGACCCACCTCACCTCATCTCGGGGTGTGTGAAGATCAACAGCAGCTGGCCTGTTCTTCCACTGGCTGAACACGAGGCTGCCCTTGGGTGAGTCTCAGCCTAAAGGCCTCTGCCCTCGTGTTGGCCAAGACAGAGAAGCGAGCAGGGAGGGCAGAGCTGCCCCCAACCCGCCCCCACCCCCCCAGCTTTAGGGCCACAACCCTGGGATCCCAGGAGGTGCCAGGGAGGCCGAGCGGCCCAGGGAGGGCCGGACGCACAGCTGACTCCATCCTAAGGCTCAGATGGTTTGAGGTTGGCATCTTTTAACCCTCCGATCTGTCTTTATGCATATGGGGTTTTAATGAAGAAATACACACACACACACACACACACACACACACGCTGTTGTTGTTTAGTCTCCAAGTCGTATCCGAATCTTTGCAACCCCATGGACTGCAACATACCAGGCCTCCCGGTCCCCCACCATCTCCTGGAGTGTGTCCAAGTTCATGGCCATTGAATCGGTGATGCCATCCCACACACACATATACAAATTATATCTAATTTAACACATATGTATATATATAAATTTTTTAATTTATAAAAGTTGCCTCCAGTTCTCTCACAGTTTCATTCCAACTCAGTGACAGGTTGACAGCTTTGTCACCAACTCTGAAGAGTGAGACCTTTATGATAGTGATTGAGGGATTTCCCTGGTCGTCCAGTGGTTAGGACTCTGAGCTGTCACTGCCTAGGGCCCAGGTTCAATCCCTAGTCTGGGAAGAATTTGCAATCCGATTTTTTTGGCTGTGCAAAAAAAAAAAAAAAAAAAAAAAGTGCGTCTCACATAATTCTCTTTTCTCTTTCCTAACTCTCCAGTTGGTGAGAATAAAGAAAAATGAAATTCCTAAACTTCAAGGCCACTTCCAGTTGGAGGCCCCAACCACAACCAATCACCTATCTGGCCCTTAGATGGAGCCAAAGGTTCATCTGCCTTCGAAGGAGAGGGGTCCTACCCGGCCCCTTCCAACTCTCAGTTACTCTTTGTGTGTGGAGATGTAGACAGCCACCTGCCCAGGCCTGCTCTTGAGCTGGGTTTGAGGGATGAAGAGAAAGACGAAACCTGCTCTTGAGCTGGGTTTGAGGGATGAAGAGACAAGAAAGACGAAACCTAGTTTCAATTCCTCCCTGTGGATTAGAGCGTGGAGGAGGCACCCAGAGAACACCGCAGGAGGAGGTGATTTCTGGGCTGAGCTGAACTCCACACAAGTGTCACCTGGAGAAGAGGGTGTCCAGGAGGATGAGCTGACCCGAGTTTCCATGGGGATCCCCTGCCCTGGGGTCACTCCTGCTGTATCTTCCCCCTCAACCCCCGGGGGTGGCTCTAGGAGGGGCTGGAGAATGGAGGTGTGAGGCTGGAACAAAACCAGAAACCACCACCACACTTTCGGTCTTTCCTTCCTCCCTCTGGACCTGTTTCTCTTGCCATTTTCTTCTTACAGATCACCTGGTCAGGGTTGGTGTGGTAGGGCCCCAGCCTCAGACAATCAGCAGGCCTCTGGGCTGGGCCTGCGGGTCTGCAGCCAGCCTGGTGGGTCTGAGAGCATCTAGGTCAGGGGTGGGGATGGGGGAGGGTGTGGGCTGAGGTCAGAGCGAGTGGTCTAGGAGGAGTGAAGGGCCAGCGGCATGAGCAGCGCCTGGAGTGTGAACACCTAGACAGGGCTGCTGGCTCGGGGTCCAGCGAGCCCCGGGACTTTTCTGCACGGGGAGGTGGGACGGTGAAGACAGGAATGCAGAGCAGATGAATCCAGGGAGAGTCAGGTGACCACGGCATAGAGTCTGAGGGCTGGATCCAAGTGGGACTCTGAGCAACACCTCTGCGGACTTGGCAGCTTCAGAATGTGGGGCCTGAAGGGTGAGTCAAAGGTGACTTGGAAGGCCTGAAGGTGAGTTCAAGGGAAGATGGCAGAGCTTCCGGAAGACGTCTGCATTCCCGTCCAGGACCATTGATTCCTGTAGGAGTCAAGAATGGGCCTGAACTCGCACTATTCCTCCCCCACGAAAGTTCTGAAGGTCAGGCCTGGGAGTGCCCCAGGCACAGCGCACACGTGTCTGCCTGACTTGGGCGCAGCACAGACACCAGGGAGGGCTGGGTGGGGGACGAGGAACCTTCCAGGAGGGTGTGCCCCCCGGCCACATCCCACACCGGGCCCGCCTCCCCCAGCAGCTGACCCCAGGCCCTCTGCCTCCCGGCCCCAAAGCTGCACCAAGGCTGCGGTCCTCGGGAAGTCCTGCTCCTGCCCTCACTCATCCAGCTCCCTTCCTGCCCAGCCAGCCCCTCCCTGCCTTCTTGCCCACATCTCAGCATCCGCTCTGCTGGACGCTCGTCCTCTTGGATGCCTCGTAGACATTTGCGCCCAACACGGATCACCCTGAACCGGTCACCTGCTGCCCCGGGGTGACGGCAGCCCCCCCACACACACAGGACCCTTTTCGTCACCCGACTGTCACTCTCTCCGGGTCTTGCCCACGCCTGCCTCGTCTCCACCCACCAGCTCTGCAGCAGCAGCCCTCCTCGGGTCTCATTCGCCCCACTTTCATCCACCTTGGCCAGAGTCGACGTAGGTCTGAGTGAGCCCCCGGGATGGCCTCCAATACCTCTCATCCTCAGGCCACATTCCGGGTCAGCTGGCCCAGCGCACTCACCCCTGCCTCACGCTGCTGTGTCCCCCAAACCCCATGACTCGGAAGGGCTCTTCCAGCCTCCACTTCCTTTCCCGCCTTGCCCTCCCCTTCTTTCCCACTGACTCCTTGTAGATTTCGCTTTGGCTAACCCCGTTTCTTCTCCTCCTCCTGGGTGCCTCTCCTCCCAGCCCAGCAGCTAACACCCACCCCGCCCCCAGCTCTCAGAGCTGCCTCCAGCGTGCCCACACCCTGCCATCTTTATGAATCCACACCAGCCCTCACTGTGAGGGCAGCGACCCAATCTCCCGCCCAGCGCGTCCCAGGCCTGCACACGGGCTCAGTAAACGGGCTTTACGTGAACGATGCTCCTTAAACAAGACACCCTTTCGTCTAGCAAGACGGTGCTCACAGCTGGAACACCACAGGGGTAGAGAGTGCATCACTGCGAAGATGAGCTGATGAGGAAGTGGCCAACCCCTCCCAGACCCCCAGGGGTGGCTGCCCGACGTGAGCCTCGAAGGTGAGTTAAGATTTGCCAGAAGAACAAATGTGGTACCAAAGTATCCCCAATCTTGCAGTCAAATGGAAAACTGGTTCGCTCTGTGGAAATGTACCATACAGCAGACTCAACCACCCACACGGCCAGAAACAGAGGGCGGCCCCGTCCCCTGGCCCCTTGGCCCGCAGCCTTCGGCCCCACCTTAGGGGTTCTACTGCCTGCCCTCCCGCCCCTCTCAACTCAGAGCTCAAACCGTGCAGGACAGATTCCTGCTGTGCTGTGAATGCCAGCGAGGCCACCCTGTCCCCCTGCTCGTCAAGGGAACAGCAGGGCGCCGTCCACGGGGCACCCGCTGTGTGCCAGGGGCTAAGGCTTCCCGGGGGTTAGCTCAGCGCATCCTTCCACGTCCTTGCTGTAGGTGAGACAAGAACGAAGCAGAGAAAGGTTGTATAGTCTGCTCAGAGTCAACACAGTCAACAACTGACTGTGGCACAACAGACAACCGGCTCCACGTCAACCGTACCGATCTCCAAAGCGTGGATTTTCCAACATAGTTATAACTTGATTGTGAACGTTTCTCCAAGGTCATCACTACACATCAGTTTTTTTAAAAAGCTTTATGAGATACACCTGATATGGAATAAAATGCGTCTGTTAAGGTATAATTTGATACCTTTCATCATTGGCATGCACCTGTGAAATCACTCCTACCATGGAGATGAGACAGTGAACAGACTCATCACCTTAAGTTTTCTCCTTCCTACTCCTGTCGGCTCCTCCCCCAGGCCACCACAAATCCTGAGGATTTCCAGTTCGCATTTTCTAAAATTTTATATAAATGACTGGCATAAAAAAAAAATGACTGGCATAAAAAAAATGACTGGCATAATTATTTTACATATAAGCCATTTACCAAGATAGGCCACAACCTGGGCCGTAAAACAATACATCTGAAAGAATTCAAATCATGCCACACCTTCTGTGACCATCGTGGAATTAAATATTAGATATCAATAATAAATATCTGGAAAACCTCCAAACATTTAGAAACTAACACATTTATAAATCACCCATGGGTCAAAGAAGAAATCAAAAGGGGAATTAGAAAGTTATCGATTTACATTAATAAACATGGGTACAGCAGTTACTGTGTGCCAAGTGCTGTCTTGGGCCATTTCCCAAAACAGAATGAGCTAATGTTAGGCCTTACAACAGCTCTGTGAGGAAGACACATACCCATTCTGCAGACACAGAACCCTGAGGCCCAGAGGGAGTAACGAGTTGCCCCAGTGCCCAGGGAGGCAGTGGCAGAGCTGGGATCTGAATCCAGGACACCTGCCCCCAGGGTCCGGGCCTGGTGTCTCAGCTTACTAATGGAGGGACATGGAAAGGTTTCAAATGGGGGAGAAAGATGGTCAGATTGCTCTGACAGCCAAGATCACTTTGGGATGAGTTCAACAAATACTCAGCAGCTAAGTCTGCAGGACTTGAAGATATATTACACATAGCACGGTGGAGGAAGCGGGAGAAGGCTGGGAGTTAAAGGAAGAAGTGAGTGGAGACCACGGGGGCAGGGCTCCGTGGGGCTCAGGCCAGGCGGGAAGGTGCCCACACGCTGAGAACCCATCTCTATCAGGGGACAGGCTGGGCCCGGCAGGAACGCACCGGCAGGAAGGGGCCCCTAAGGAAATGCCTGTGCTGAAGCTCCCCTAGAACACCGATTAGGAAAGACACCGGAGTTTCAGGTCGAGGGGAGGCTGTGTCCCAGCCCCGCGCAGGCAGGCAGGCAGCTCGCGGAGCCAGGGTTAGAGAAGAACGTGGCAGGGTGCGCAGTGGGAACCGAGGACCCGGCGGGGAGGTGGCGGCGGCGCCCTGCAGGCCTGGTCTGTCTCCCAGGAGGGATGGGGTGCCCCACAGGGTCTGGGGCGTGTGTGCGGGAGCGGGTGACGGGGCCAGATCTGGTTCTCACAGCTCGCCGCAGCCACGGGGTGGGGGACACACACCGGACACGCCCGAGCAGAAAGAGGCGCGAGGCAGCCACGCGGTTCTGGAGGTCTCACGGGTGAGCGGCGGCCGGCTGGGGACGGGGACGCAGGGACGTGGACGGACTCGAGGTGCCCGGGGGGCGCAGGCGGGGGGCGTGAGCGCGATACCCAGGCCTGGAGGCTGGAAGCACCCTGGTGCCCGAGAGGGGACGGGGCAGGAACGGCAGGGGAGAGGGGACCACGGCCGGCCCGGGCCATCGGTTTGGAGCCGGCGCCAGGAGCCGGGAGGGACGGGCCGAACCGTCCTGTTCTCGGTGACCGCGGCCGGCAGGCGGGCGGGCGGGCGGCAGGAGTCTGGAAGAAGGGGGTTAAGGCTGGAGCTTGCGGGGAACGCCGGGTCCACAAGTGGCCGCTGGAGGAGAGGAGACGAGCCCGGACACCGGGGATCTCACCGCCGGGGCTCTGAACGGCTCGTCTACGCCAACTCTTAAAACTTCCCGGGCCACGGCAGAAACCGGGCAGAAAGAAGGAAGTGGGCCGGGCCGCCGGAGGGGCGCCCGCCGACGGTGGCGACCGGGAAACTTCGGCGCCACCGCCGGGCCGCTCCGCTTGTCCTCCGCGCCCCGCCCCCAGCCCAGGCCGCCGGGGAAACCCGGGCCGCCTGCCGGGAGCTGCCACCCCTTCTGGGGTCAGGAACACGTTTTATTCTTTCCCTCAGCGGACGCTAACCACCCCCACTCACCCTCACCACGTGGCTGGTGGTTTCCGGTCTGTTCTCCCCGTTTTAAGGGGGCTCAGGACGCCCCGCGCTGATGTCACAGCCTCCCAAAGTGGGGCTCAAGCCCCTGTGTGAGAACCCTGTTCCTGGAAAAGCTGGGTTTCTCTGGGGACTAGGAAGTGGAGGGAGTCGTCAGTCAAGTTTGTTTACATCGTAAGGAGCTTCCAGATTGTTGGGGGGGGGGGTGCAGTGGTACGAGGCACTGGAGACAAAGGAGACCAGAGGAAGGGGATGGCGAACCCGGAGAGGCCTGGGCGCGGCAGGGGTGCATTGCTCCCTTCCTGAACCGGGAACGCCCCCCCACCCCACCCCACCCCCGTTATTGACCAGGCTGAAGACCCAAGATCCTACCCCACCCCCGGCCCCCCACCCCCCGCAACCACCAAGATTCCTACAGTGGTGATCTGACACTATTCTAAACACTTTTGGAATTCCCATTTAGAAATTCTCTTTTAAAGCAAGTTAACTGCCCATGCCATGAATTATATACTTCATGTGTGCCAGATATGTACGCAGTCGCTCAGTCGTGTTCGACTCTGCAACCTCTTGGGCTGTGTAGCCCGCCAGGTTCCTCCGTCCATGGGATTCTGCAGGCAAGAACACTGGAGTGGGTTGCCATGCCCACCTCCAGGGGATCGTCCCGACCCAGGGATGGAACCCAGGTCTCCTGCACTGCAGGCAGATTCTTTACCGCAGAGCTGTCCATCATACGGATATCTCAAATTACATGGAAGAGTAAGAGATGGGCCTTTTAACAAAATTATGATGCGTGCGTGGGCTGGGTCAGCATGCATGGTCACCAAGTCCCAGAATTCCAGACTAGGGCCTGCAGTGCATTGAAAGATGCGGTTTTAAAACAAACTCAAAGTAGGTAACAGGGAAGCCACCGGCTCAGACACGGTAAAGAATCCTCTTGCAATGCAGGAGGCCTGGGTTCTATCCCTGTGGTCAGGAAGATGCCCTGGAGGAGGGCATGGCAACCTACTCCAGTATTCTTCCCTGGAGATTCCCCATGGACAGAGGAGGCTGGCCGGTACAGTCACAGAGCCGGACACGACTGAGCGACTAAGCACAGCACGAAGTGTGTACAAATGCCCAAAGAACTAAACAAATGCTGGGAGAATTCGGGACTGTGTCCCTTTCAACTCTTCCCCCAACCTCGGGCACAATCGAGCCTAAGGACAGAACGAGGCCCCATGTTGGAGTAGAGGCCTGCGTTGGGGCGGGGGAATGGCGCTTTGTTCCAGGGCCCACCTCTGGTTCAGAACCAGCCAAACGGACCCACGAGGCTCTGGAGCTCCCCTCTGCTCCCCCTGCACATACGCTGGTCACCCCTCGCTCATAGACCACTGCACCCCACAGTCAGGCTGGGGCTCCGAGCCTCCGACAGGCACTTGTTGCCCGAATTCCTTGTACCCTGAACCCGTGACCGCTGCCCCTAGCAAAGAGATGCGCCCTGGACCCCATAATCGTTGCTGGGACCCCCAAACCCCTAACCATGGACTGAGCCTGCGATCAGTGTCCCGAGCATACACATGGGACACGGGACCGGGCCCCTCACCCCGGCTCTGATCCCCTAAACGCGGCCTCAAGGCTCAAACCTGGCCCCAGGCTAGCAGTCGGGGGGTCTTGATGCTTGGGGGATCTGGAGCGCACATTATCTGGGGACACGCTTTAACCACCAAGAGTTTACTTTTCTGGACTGCCCAGAGCCGCAGGCATGGGCAATCAGCCCCCGAGGCCTTGACAGAGGTTGGGGTGGGGGGAGTGTTAGGCCGACGCGCGCCGAGCGAGGGTGGCGGGCGCAGGGCGGGAGGCCGGCGGGGCGCAGACCGCCGCGCGCGCGGGCAGGTAGCGCCGGGAACAGTAGCCCCGGAAGGCGCCAGGCCCGCCCGAACACTCGGGCTGCGCAGGCGCACTGCGGCGGGCGTGGGCGCGCTTGGCACGCAGGCGCCGTGAGGGTGGGAGCGCGCGGCGCGGCCCCGAGGAGGGGGCGTGCGGCCTCCAGTGCGCAGGCGCAGGCGCGCGGCCGCGCCGGCGGTTGGGGAGGGTTCTTCCGGAAGGTTCGGGAGGCTTCTGGAAAAGGCGCCGCGCGCTGGGCGGGCCCGCCTCTATATAAGGGCGGCGCGGGGGCGGCGCGCCAGTTGCCTCTGCGTCCCTGTGCTGCGTCGTTGCGGAGCCCGTGCTAGTCCTTCAGCCAAGGTGAGAAGAGGCGCTTGTTGGGGGGACGCGGGGGTCCGGGGACGGGTGGTCGGCGGCGAGGGCAGCCCCCCGGGCCCCCTGAGGTCGGCAGGCCCGGGGCGGCCGTGGTTAACCCGGCAGGCCTTGGGCCTGCGGCGGCCTCCTCTCCCCTCCCCCCTCCTTGCCATCGGGAGCCAGTAGGCCCGGGGGCTTCGGGGAGCGTGCTGGACGGCGAGGGCCGGGGTCTGCGGCCCCGGAGGGGGGTACCCGGGTCGCGGGCGGGGGGCGCCCGGGCGGAGCGGCGGCCGTGCGGCCGGCGTGGGCTGCGGCGGCGCCCGGCCCCCGGAATGAGGTCATCCTTTGTCAGCCGGCGCCTCCCGCGCGCCCCGGGCTCGGGAGCGGGAGCGAGACGCGGCGGGGAGGGGGTCCGGCCGGCGGCCTCACGGGCTCCGCGTTCCCCCGCAGATGCCCGAGGAGACCCAGGCTCAGGATCAGCCGATGGAGGAGGAGGAAGTGGAGACTTTCGCCTTCCAGGCGGAAATTGCCCAGTTGATGTCACTGATCATCAACACTTTCTACTCGAATAAGGAGATTTTCCTGAGGGAGCTGATTTCAAACTCGTCCGACGTAAGTCTCAGTGCGGATTGGGGTGTTTGTGTCAAAGGGCACGGTTTTACGGGGGATGTTGTGCGTCATCACGTGTCTTTTTTTAAATAGGCTCTGGACAAGATCAGGTATGAGAGTCTGACCGATCCTAGTAAGTTAGACTCTGGGAAAGAGCTGCACATTAATCTCATACCGAACAAGCAAGATCGAACCCTCACCATCGTGGACACCGGCATTGGGATGACCAAGGCCGATTTGATTAATAACCTGGGCACCATCGCCAAGTCCGGGACCAAAGCGTTCATGGAGGCTTTGCAGGCTGGCGCTGATATCTCCATGATAGGCCAGTTTGGTGTCGGGTTTTATTCAGCCTATTTGGTGGCTGAGAAAGTGACCGTTATCACCAAACATAACGATGATGAGCAGTACGCCTGGGAGTCTTCTGCAGGAGGATCCTTCACAGTGAGGACTGATACAGGTAGGCACCTGAGAACAGGCTGGGTGCTGTAGGCACTGGAACCCCAAAGAAGCTGTGAAGTTTGTGTGGTGTTTTTTTTGTTTTTCTTTAAGAACCTGTTTGCCTGGAGGGTGGTAGTATGCACTTGTGGTGGTTTATCTCGGGCAAGGCCGTTAACTGCCCTTTTGTACTTTTACTAGTTGTTGTAACCGCAAGCTTCTGCTTAGTAGACTTTTCAAATAACTGCCCGGAGAGCGAAATAGTATTTTTCTTGCCTTGATCAGGCCGTTGTGATTGAAATTGGTCTCAATCTCTGGACTTTTTTCAGGAGAACCTATGGGGCGTGGAACAAAAGTTATTCTGCATCTGAAAGAAGACCAGACTGAGTACCTGGAGGAACGGAGAATAAAGGAGATTGTGAAGAAGCATTCTCAGTTCATTGGCTATCCCATCACTCTTTTTGTGAGTCTTCATATATTTTAACGTATGTAGGTTACTAAAGTGACTGAACTGAAATCCTGTTAGTCCTTCGAGCTTTCCATAAGAGATCCAAACTTGCACTAGTTTCCTGGGCTGGTCGGTAGAGCTCTGTCGACTCTTGTCAAGGTTCCCAGGGCTGTTCAGATCCTTCAGAAGTTGATAAGTAGCTTCCTGGCTACTACTGTTTCTCAGGTGGCATTGGTGTAAGTGCTGCAATCTCCTTTAGCTTTCTTTCTTTTTTTTTTTTTTTAAGTTTTGTGATGGAGAGGTGACATGATTTGTTCTCCTTTGAAGGTGGAGAAGGAACGTGATAAAGAAGTTAGTGATGATGAGGCAGAAGAGAAGGAAGACAAAGAGGAAGAGAAGGAGAAAGAAGAAAAGGAGTCTGATGACAAGCCTGAGATAGAAGACGTTGGCTCAGATGAGGAGGAGGAAGAGAAGAAGGACGGGGACAAGAAGAAAAAGAAGAAGATCAAGGAGAAGTACATCGATCAAGAAGAGCTGAACAAGACAAAGCCTATCTGGACCAGAAACCCTGATGACATCACTAATGAGGAGTACGGAGAATTCTACAAGAGCCTGACCAACGATTGGGAGGATCACTTGGCGGTCAAGGTGAGTGACTGCTAAGTGCTTCAAAACTATCATCCTTGTAGATGTTTGGGGCAGCATTCTGTTCCCTGATGCCCCATGCTTTGTCCAGAGTGATTGTTCGGTAACCCTAAGTGTTACATGTGGTGTATTTTGTTGGTGCAAGTTGTTCTCCTTGTGTTAATCTTGATTGTTTTATTATAGCATTTTTCAGTTGAAGGACAGTTGGAATTCCGAGCCCTTCTTTTTGTCCCAAGACGAGCTCCTTTTGATCTGTTTGAAAACAGAAAGAAGAAGAACAACATTAAGTTGTATGTTCGCAGAGTTTTTATCATGGATAACTGTGAGGAGCTAATCCCTGAATACCTGAGTAAGTATAGTCGGATATGAAGAACATCACTGTTATTGGTCAGAGATTCATCCTGTCAGCTCCTGGTTTTTAAACTAAACATGGGGGGAAATCATTTGTCTTTGGTTTTTTGGCTTCGCAAATTTGTCAGTTTTTGTCTTTGGAGTGACTGCATTTGGTCTGTTTTTCAGATTTCATTAGAGGTGTGGTGGACTCTGAGGATCTTCCTCTGAACATTTCCCGTGAGATGTTGCAACAAAGCAAAATTTTGAAAGTTATCAGGAAGAATTTGGTCAAAAAGTGCTTGGAACTCTTCACTGAACTGGCAGAAGATAAAGAGAACTACAAGAAGTTTTATGAGCAGTTCTCTAAAAATATTAAGGTTGGTTAGAAACACATTTGACTATTAGTATTAATCAGACGTTTTTCATTTGAAATAATTGAACACAGAAAGTCTGCTAAAGCTAACAATGTCTTTCAGCTTGGAATACATGAAGATTCTCAAAATCGGAAGAAGCTTTCAGAGCTGTTGAGATACTATACTTCTGCTTCTGGTGATGAGATGGTTTCTCTCAAGGACTATTGCACAAGAATGAAGGAAAACCAGAAACACATCTATTATATCACAGGTAATTTAAAGGCAATAAATGTGATAGTTGATCCTTGTTTTTGTGATCCCCTAGGAACAGTTGCATGTGTTTTCTACCCACATGGTGTTACACATAAAACTTTTCGTTTCTTAGGTGAGACGAAGGACCAGGTAGCCAACTCGGCCTTTGTGGAGCGTCTCCGGAAGCACGGCTTGGAAGTGATCTACATGATCGAGCCTATTGATGAGTACTGTGTGCAGCAGCTGAAGGAGTTTGAGGGGAAGACCTTAGTGTCAGTCACCAAAGAGGGCCTGGAACTTCCAGAAGATGAGGAAGAGAAAAAGAAACAAGAAGAGAAAAAGACAAAATTTGAAAACCTTTGCAAAATCATGAAGGACATTTTGGAGAAGAAAGTTGAAAAGGTGTGTGAATGTAGTCTTTATTTTCTGGTTACTGACCCTTCTTAGGGGTGTTAGGTGTCTTTTGAACAAGTCACGTATACACAGTCCTTAAGATCTTTAAAGACATGAGAACGTAAAGGAACTTTTAAAGCTTCGGATATCTAAATTTGCAAGTAGTATATGATTGATTAATACTCAAGTTGCTTAAAGATTCAAATAAACCTGGTAACAAGTACTGAGTATGGAAAGTCTTTATGCCCAGTTATCACTATATATATATATATTTGTTTTTTTTTTTTTTTGGGTGAAAGGTGGTTGTGTCTAACCGGTTGGTGACATCCCCGTGCTGCATTGTTACAAGCACATACGGCTGGACAGCAAACATGGAACGGATCATGAAGGCTCAAGCCCTGAGAGACAACTCGACGATGGGTTACATGGCAGCCAAGAAGCACCTGGAGATCAACCCTGACCACTCCATCATCGAGACCTTGAGGCAAAAGGCAGAGGCTGACAAGAATGACAAGTCTGTGAAGGATCTGGTCATCCTGCTGTATGAAACAGCTCTCCTGTCTTCTGGCTTCAGTCTGGAGGATCCCCAGACGCACGCCAACAGGATCTACAGGATGATCAAACTCGGTCTCGGTAAGCCTTGTGCAAGTACCGTGAGTACCGAGTACCTTTGGAGAGAAAACCCTAAACGCATGGCTGTTGAAAAGGGTGAACTTTGAGCAATTTCAACAAGTTGGGCTCTCTCTTTCCATTTGGGTAACACTAAAGTCACATGAGTTACAAGGGGGTAAATAAGCCTTTTGGTTGTAAGGGATGAAAAATGAAACGGCTTCATGTACCATGTAATTCACTCGGCCTTGCCAGTGGGTATGAACCTGCAGTATTGGACTGATTACGTGGCTTTAAGAAACCTAATTGATGTTTTTTATTTCTTTAAAGGTATTGATGAGGATGACCCCACTGCTGATGACAGCAGTGCTGCAGTCACTGAGGAAATGCCTCCCCTGGAAGGAGACGATGACACGTCCCGCATGGAAGAAGTAGACTAAACGCTGCCTGAGGATCGCTTGGCTGTGTGTTCAGCACTCTGTCTCCATTCCCTCTAATATGTTTTCAAGTATTTCTTTATTTTTGTTAACGTTTGAAAATCGTATGGCATGGTAACTACATAAGGGGAGGATAAGATTTCTTTATACTAAGTGTGATACTGTGATACTTTTAGCACTAAAGCAGAGCTAGTTTTTTCCTAGTTTCATGTTGGCTTATTTTAACATATGGAAGTAGTTACGTTTGTTGTAAGGTGTGTATGTAACCTGTGTTAACTTTGTGGTCTGAAGTGTTTAGCTATCAAGCGGATTCTTTAGTAGACCAAAATTTTCTGTCACTGAAGTGTTCTGAAGTATATACCGTGATGTTTAAAAGAAACACTTGTTAAAGCAGGTTTTCATCTTCTGGGATATACTTTTTAAAACTTCCATCCCCTGTAGTTATGACTGCATGTGCCAGGCCTCTAGAAGTTAGTGTGTTAAGCCGAACCAACTTGATTGGATTCGCTGTCCATACATAGGGCTTGTTTTCCAAAGAAAAATATTGTTTAGAGTAGCAACCTTATAAGCCTGCTCAGGCATGTTGTAAAGCCGCTGGAACAGTAACTTGGAGCAAGTTTTGTGAATGGAAATGTAGTGCTCAAGTCACATTCTGCTTTAAAAAGTTGTAACAAATACAGATGAATTAAAAAAATTATGTGTAATGTCTTACTTGTGGGGGTGGTCCCAGAATGTAAAACGTGAGGTGTGCACCTCTTGCCTAAGAGTCAAGGAATCGGGTGGTTGGGGTGGAGTCCCTAGAGCTTTACTGCTGTGACCTTAGGGTGCTCAGGCCACATGTGTGGGGTGAGCCTCTATCCTTAAAAGACAGGAGAATAGTCTCCCCCTTGATGGTATTGGTGAAACAGGTTGTGCAATATACATATAGCCGTTTTTACTGCCTTGCCCTTATGAACCACACCTGTTGAACACCTTCCCACATGAAACCATCTCTGCTGCTTGTTCTCTGGTTCTTTATTGAGCTTCAGGAAAGGTGTGTCTGAGAGGCTACTGAAAGCCATAAGCAGCACACAGCAGTTTGGAGCGGGCAGGTGTGAGCATTAGAGTAGTTGGTGGGAGGTGTACCCAGGATTTGGACCTAAAGCGTGAAAGGCGGCTGGAGATTCCATAGACTGGAAGATCTGTCATGAATAGTAAGCGCTGCTGGGTAGTAAGTGCCTGGTAAGCAATAATCTTTAATCCTTAATCTAATGCAGCAGAAGTGTTTAACTCCTGTTAGTCTAAGGAGGACTTCCCTGATATTAGAGAATCTGCTTGTATTGCAGGAGACCCTGGTTCGATTCCTGGGTTGGAAAGATCTGCTGGAGAGGAGATAGGCTGCCCACTTGCATTATTGGGCTTCCCTTGTGGCTCAGCTGGTCTGGTGCCAGTGGCCCTGCTGTTGAGGAATTAGTAATTGAAGGGCAAAAAGGAGGTTTTTCTTATTTCCCACCTCTAGTAAGGAGACTAAGAATTCCATTCAAATTAAAAGTATTAGATCCTCTATAGATGGTCTCCAGTGGGGGAAAAAAATGCCCACAGAGCATTTCCCCCCTGAATTATGGAAAGTGTTTATGGCAGGTGTGTAATTTGAACTGCCCCCTAGCAAGCCTTGTGCCAGAGATAGACCACGGAGACCACAGGTGCCCACCCCTGGGGGTGAGAAGATGAGGTAAGGACAACACCAGACTGGGGGTGACCTCCAATTGTCGGGGGGTCCCCGGCCTACTACTGCCAAATCCAGTTCTTCACACTTCGCAGCTAGTCCCACCCTGATGAGTGTAGAGAGCGCTGGAAAGCAGAGATTGGTATGTGCTCAGATGCTAACTCGTGACCAACTGCGACCCCCAGTGGACTGTAGCCCACCAGGCTCCTCTGTCCATGGGCAAGAGGACTGGAGCGGGGTGCTATTTCCTTCTCCAGGGGATCTTTCCTAAGCAGGCGTTGAACCTGCTTCTCCTGCACTGACAGGCAGATAGTTTACCACTAAGGCACCAGAGTGTAAAAGACTTCTCTTACTCAGGGATTATATGGTTGTGAGAAATCTACAAAACCGGCACAAGGATTCATCAACAGAGCAAAGTCCCAAGATGGGAGATCAATATATGAAATACAATTTAAATTTTGTTAGCAGGAAAAAAAGTCATCAGTGTTACAAAATGTCTACCAGCATTTTAAAATCGGTAATAGAAAACAAAAACGACAAATTGTAATAGCATACTAAATAGGAATAAACTTTACAAGAAGTTATGCAAGACCCTGCATCTGAGAGCTGGAAAGCAGAAATTAGACCCAAGGTAAACAGAAAAGTGAAAGAAGCCAGACAGGAAAAACACTACCTCCTGTGTGATATTTCACAGAATTTTAGAAAAGGTACAACTATGAAGATGGAAAGCAGGAACCCTAGTGGGGACTTGACTGCAGGGGGTCCAGGAGGGAACTTGTGCTCCAAAACTAGTGACAGCTGCACAGCTGTGTGTGTTCATTAAAATTTCAGCTTAAAATACACAAAGTGGGTGACTTTTAACCATGTTTTGTACATAAACAACAAATGAAAATAAAGCAAAGCTATAGAAAGCAGTCTGTAGCGATTCAGAAGTGAGTTTGAGCAAGTCCTGCACCTCATTACTTCACTTGTAAATCAGCTAATATACTCAGGAGCCTGTTCTGATGTTTTCCAGGTAGCAGGTGCCTGGTGTTTAACTGGGGCTCACTACTCAGGCGGTCACCTTGCTCAGGCTCATGTTCCCCCCATACTTTCTGCAGTGTAACCTGCTGCAAGCCCCAACCCAGGCCTCGCCCTTCTAGAATTTTCCCTAGACTGCCGTGGCCTTGCTGTTTCTCAGTCCTCTGAACTCACTAGTTGCCATCAGGCATAGATGCCTCATGGTTTCATTGAACACCAGCGAAGTACCAGCCCAACACACAGATGAAAGGTGTATCACCAGGGGGTTTCCCTGGTGGTCCAGTAGTAAAGAATCCCCCTGCCAGTGCAGGGGACACAGGTTCGAACCCTGATCTGGGAAGATGCCTCGAAGCAGCTAAGCCCGTGTGCCATGACTATTGAAAAGCCTGTGCCCTAGAGGCCCTGCTCTGCAACGAGACGCCACCGAAATGAGAAAGGCCATGCACTGCAATGAAGAGTAGTCCCAGGTCACTACAACTAGAGAGAAACCTGCACAGCAGTGAAGACGCAGCACAGCCAAAAATAAATAATTTTGAAGAATAAAAACTATAAAGAAACATGCATCATTGGGGAAGGCAGCCATGGCAAAGGCCATGGAACCCCAACTGTGGCTGGAAACACAGAGCGAGGAGGAGCTCAGCTGGCGGGGCAGGGTGGGCAGGGGCGTGGGACGGCTCCAAGGGGGTGGTGTGTGCAGGAGTGGTACTCCAGGAAGAGGGTGACTGCTGATACAAAGTGGGGGGCGCTTTCCAGTGTAACCAAGTCTTGAGAGCCTGGATGTGTTAGGTCTTGAGAAGAGACCCCTGAGCGTCTGAGTGATGAGAGAAAGCTAGAAGGTGAGACCTATTGAGTGCACCTTGAACAATCAGCCTCGGGCCTGGATTGGAGACTGTCCAGCCACTTAGGTGATGGGAAGAGGGTCGCCGTGGTCTGCCATGGGGCTGCTTTTTCAGAAGAGGGAAACTATTAACTATTTTCAGAATGGGGAAACTAATAGGGTCCTCAATACCAAGAATACGGAGTGGATTTGGCGTGACGAGTCAGCGCCACCATCTCCGTGAAGTTGTCTCATCTTCGTGCCGGGTGCACCCTCGTTCCAGCTTACCCTACACGTGGGAAAAACAGTCCTGAGAAACCCAGGGCCCGGCCACACTGGCCATCCCACACTTCGGTCTGACAATCCTACCTTCAGTGATGGGGTTTAGGAAGAGCCAATAGGACCAGTCCTGACTCTCAAACATAGACGTGTGTGGTTAAGTATCTGTATCCAAAATACTTCATGTTTGGCACATGGCAGGCACTCAGATATCTGTTTACAAATGAGTCTCAGACCTTCACAGTTTACAAACACTTTAACTTCTAGTTTCTAGTTTCTTTGTCAACTTTTCTTCTGTAGATTTCTTTTTTTTTACCATTAAAAAAATTTTATTGGGGTATAGTTGATTTACAGTGTTAGTTTCAGACATACAGTAAACTGAATCAGTTACACATACAAACACTTTGGAATCCTCTTCTCTTACAGGCTATTACAGAGGACTGAATTTCCTGTGCTTTACAGGTCTTTATTAGTTATCTTTTTTTTTTTTTTTTTAGTTCTACCAGTTTACTGCTACCAACCCATCTCACACATGCTCAGTCATGTAACCCCATGGACTGCAGCCCGTCAGGCTCCTCTGTCCATGGACTTTTCCAGGCAAGAACACTGGAGTGGGTTGCCATTTCCTTCTCCAACTTTTGTAGATTTCTAAAGTGCATGCAGAAGTGGAGAGAGACGAGTAAGTGTTGACAAGGACACACAGTGATCGGAGCCCTCACACACCGATGATGGGAATGTAAAGTCGTGCCGTTTTGGAATACAGTCTGGTAGTTCCTGGAAAAGTTAAACATAGAATTACCATGTGATCCAGCAATTCCACTCCTAGGTATGTACCTAGGAGAAATGAAAACATATGTCCACAAAAACACATGCAGTCCTCCCAGGGTGTCTGTCCCTCAGGGGCTTTGTTCCAGGACCCCCGAGGACACCAAAATCTGAGGATGCTCAAGTCTCTTGTGTGAAGAGAAGGGTGAAGTCAGCCCTCTGTGTCCTCAGGATATGTGTGCACACATTTTCGTAGCAGTATTATCGATCCTAAAGGAAATCAACCATGAATATTCATTGGAAGGACTGCTGGTGAAGCTGAAGCTCCAGTACTTTGGCCACTTGATGCAAAGAGTGGACTCATGGGGAAAGGCCTTGATGCTAGGAAAGACTGAAGGCAAAAGGAGAAGGGGGCAGAAGAGGATGAGATGGTTAGACAGCATCACCGACTCAATGGACATGAATCTGGGCAAACTGCAGGAGATAGTGAAAGACAGGAGAGCCTGCAGTCCACAGAGCCACAAAGAGTCGGACACAACTTAGCGACTGAACAACAATTATTCATAAAAGCCAAAGGGTGGAGACAAACCAAATGTCCATCAACTGATGAATGGAAAATAAATATTCCATTGCAATGGAATATTATTGCTATAGAAAGGAATGAAGTACTGATTCACACTATAATATGAATGTACCTTGAAAACTACGCCAAGTGAAAGAAATCAGTCACAAAGGGCCACATTATTCCATGATCTCACTCATACGAAATGTCCAGAATAGGCAAATCCACAGAGACAGAATGTAGCTGCATGGTTGGCCAGCGACCTTGGGGAAGAGACATGGAGAGTGAAAATACTAAAAGTCAGTGAACTAAAAAAAATAAATAAAAGTCAGTGAACTGTACACGTTCGAAAATTTTTGGCTGTGCAGGCTTTTTGTTGTATGATTCCATTTATTTGTTAAAATTAAAAAAAAAATTTTTTTTTGCATGTGTTGCACAGTTTGCAGATCTTAGTTTCCCAACCAGGAATTGAACCCCAGGCCACAACAGCAAAAGAGCTGAGTCGTAATCACTGGACTAGCAGGAAATTGCCATGTATGATTCCACTTGATATGAGGTATCAAGAGGAGTCAAATTCATAGACACACAGTACAAGGGTGGTTGCCAGGGGCTGGGGGAGGGGGAACTGGTATTTAATGTGGACAGAGTTTCAGCTGGGGATGATGAAAAAGTTCTAGAAATGGATGGTAGTGCTTGGGGGCACAATGATGTAATTGTACTTGATTCCACGACCTGTACACTTAAAAATGACTGTTGTTCAGTTGCTGAGTCATGTCCGACTCTTTGTGACCCCATGGACTGCAGCACACCAGGCCTCTTTGTCCTTCACCATCTCTTGGAGCTTGCTCAAACTCATGTCTATTGAGTCGGTGATACCCTCCAACCATCTCATCCTCTGTCGTCCCCTTCTCCTCCCGCCTTCAATCTTTCCCAGCATCAGGGTCTTTTCTAATGAGTCAGCTCTTTGCATCCAAGTATTGGACTTTCAGCTTCAGCATCAGTCCTTCCAATGAATATTTAGGACTGATCTCCATTAGGATGGACTGGTTGGATTTCCTTGTAGCCCAAGGGACTCTCAAGAGTCTTCTGCAACACCACAGTTCAAAAGCATCAATTCTTCGGCGCTCAACCTTCTTCATAGTCCAACTCTCAGGTCCATTTAAAAATGGTTAAAATGATGACGTTTATGTCACATCTATTTTCACACACGAAGCGGAGGGAACTTTTGTGAGCCGCTACATTCCCGTCAGCCAGCATCAATTATCATTACGGATCTCACTTGAGTTTGGAATCTTTTTTATCTATAATTTTATTTACTTGACTGCTCTGGGTCTTCATTAGGCTTTTCTCTAGTTGTGGCAAGCCGGGGCTCCTGTTCAGTTGCGCGGCATTGGCTTCTCAGTGCAGTGGCTTCTTGTTTCAGAACACGGCTCTAGGGCACACAGGCTTCAGTAATTGTGGTGCGTGGGTTTCATTGCTCCGCAGCACGTGGGATCCTCCCATATCAGGGATCAGACCCGTGCCTCCTGCACTGGCAGGCGGACTCTTTACCACAAACCACCAGGGAAGCCCTGGCATCTTCTAAGGATCATTATTCATCCCTTTGACAGATGAGGCCACCGCAGCTCGGAGTGGTCCCAGGTAAGAGGGGGCGCCATGAATGGACCGTGTCTGCCATTACTCACTCCTTAGTGGGTTGTCCACAGACCCATGATTTTTTTTCCCACACCAGCTTTCCATTCAATGATCCCATTCAAAGTGTGTGATTGATGGCACCTGATCCTCTCCCCGTCTGGCCTCAGTTTACCCTGCACCCTCCCCCTTTCTTTGACGCATCTCTCACCACTGTCCTGCAATGATTAGCCTGCAGTCCATCTCCTCGCCTCTCCAGTGCCTGTTGGCCGTGAAGGTTAAGTGTGTATCCAGTTTGTCCACTGCCAGCCCAGTGCCCCTGATGTATATTTGTGGACTGAATGAATAATTGGTGCACACAACTGGTACTTCCCCCTTTCCTGTGGGAATGGCAAATTGTTTAAACAATTGTACAATTTGGGAATATGTTCATCCCTTTTCTCAGCCTTCAAGATCTTCTCGAACCTTTGAAAGTGTGATAACAGATTACTCTTCTATAGAAAGGAACATTCCAGGAAGCAGGGCTCTTTGTGAGTCATGGTGTATTAATAGCACCATCAAAGTCTGAACAAAGATCCTGTGACGCTGTTTCGGCTCCAAGGAGCTGAGCATATTTTCTGCCAAGTGTATATGTCTGCTTAGAACATAATCACCTCCTTATGAAAGTACTTTAAAGCCTCGACACTTGATCAGTTAAAGTTCTAGAACTTTAAACATGGCCCAAAATGCACTGTTTTTTTTTTTTTTTAATTCCAAGGTAAAAAATAAAAAGAACTAACAAATCAGAGTGAAAAAATTGATGTCAGCTCTCCACCTTTTAAAAAGTTGAATGGATAGGGAATTCCCTGGCCGTCCAGTGGTTAGGACACTGTGCTCGCTGAGGGCTCGAGTTCAATCCCTGTTTGGAGAGCTAAAAGATCCCACATCCCACAAGCAGCGAGGTGCGGCCAAAAAAAGGCTGGACGGATGAAGCCAATGAAACACTTCACATCTGAACTCCATTCACTGTGCATGGAACCCCATGCGCCCACCATTGTTCCCATCAGCCAAGTGGTCGAGGCCAGTCCCACCCACACTCCATACAACCGGCTTCTGCACCCCACCCAGGCTTTCTGGAGCAGTTTCTGAATTTCACTGAATCATTTCATCTGTAAGTATTTCATCTTTTCCTTAACATTTCTTTGTAATTCAGACAGACTCAAGGTGCTTGGCACTACAATTTAAAATGCAAAGTTAAAAACTGGACATGATGGGACGTCCCTGGTGTTGCGGCAGGTAAGACTCCGCCTGCTAATGCAGGGGGGGCACGGGTTTGATCCCTGGTCGGGGAGACTCCACATGCCACGGAGCAGCTAAGCGCCGTGTGCCGTGACTACCGAGCCTGGGCCCCAGAGCCCGGGCCGAAGGGCCGCCCTGCCCACCGCCGCTAGAGAAAAGCCTGCACCGCAAGGAGGACCCAGCGCAGCCAGAAGTGAAATAATAAACGCAGAGTCAAAAAATAGGACAGGATGTTCATTTTTACCACCTGAATCTAACACCATCCTGGAGGTTTCAGCTAGGGCAGGTAGTCAGGATAAAAAGCACCCTGACTGGACAGAGAGTAAAAGTGATCTCTGTTGATGACATGATCGTCTACATGGAAACCTGTAAGGACACACACACACACACACACTCACACTCTCACACACACACACACACTCTCACACACACACACACACACTCACACACACACACACACACACTCTCACACACACACACACACACACACTCTCACACACACACATACACACACACTCACACACACAGAGTGGACTATTACTTGGCCATAAAGAAGAGTGAAATACTGCCATTTGTGGTAATGTGGAATATTGTGCTTAATGAAATAGGTCAGAAAAACAGACAAATATCACGTGTATGTGAAATCTAAAAAAAATAATACTAATGAATGTATATACAAAACAGAAACAGATTCACAGGCATAGAAACCAAATTAGTAGTTACCAAAGGGCAGAGGGAAGGGGGAAGGATGAATTAGCAGTATGGGATTAACAAACTACTATGTATAAAATAGATAAGCAAGGATTTACTGTATAGCATGGGTAACTAAACCCATTATCTTGTAAATAACCTACAATGGAATATAATCTGTAAAAATACTGAATCACTGTCACCAGAAGTTAAATACAATATTGTAAATAAACTATATTTCAATTAAAAAAATTAGTGACTTTGCAGCTAATATTTGTGGCATATTAATTTGGTAATTCCTGTCATCATTCACTGAAAAAAAACACTTTTGAGCAGTTGTTGTGCTGTGCATATAACCACTATCCCCAATAAAAAGAAATGCAAGAAGGCAAAGTGGTCGTCTGAGGAGGTTTTACACATAGCTGAGGAAAGAAGAGAATTGAAAGGCAAGGGAGAAATTAAAAGTAAACCCAACTGAATGCAGAGTTCCAGAGAATAGCAAGGAGAGATAAGAAAGCTTTCTTAAATGAACAATGCAAAGAAATAGAGGAAAACAATAGAATGGAGAAGACTAGAGATCTCTTCAAGAAAATTAGAGATGTCAAGGGAACATTTCATGCAAGGATGGACACTATAAAGAACAGAAATGGTAAGGACTTAACAGAAGAAGAAGAGATTAAGAGGTGGCAATTATACACAGAATTATACTAAAAAAGAAAATAAAAATCTTAATGATCCAGATAACCATGATTATGTAATCAGTCATCTAGAGCTAGACATCCTAAAGTGTGAAGTCAAGTGGGCCTAAGAAGCATCTCTATGAACAAAGCTAGGGGAGGTGATGGAATTCCAGCTGAGCTATTTCAACTCCTAAAAGATGATGCTGTTAAAGTGCTGCACTCAATATGTCAGCAACTCAGCAGTGGCCATAGGACTGGAAGAGGTCAGTTTTCACTCCAATCCCAAAAAAGGGCAATCCCAAAGAATGTTCAGACTACCGCACAATTGCACTCATTTCACATGCTAGCAAGGTAATGCTCAAAATCCTTCAAGTCAGGCTTCAGCAGTACATGAACCGAGAACTTCCAGATGTACAACCTGGATTTAGAAAAGGCAGAGGAACCAGAGATCAAACTGCCAACATCTGTTGGATCATCGAAAAAGCAAAGGAATTCCAGAGAAAATCTGGAACACCAGACAACCTTACCTGTCTCCTGAGAAACCTGTATGCTGCTCAAAAAGCAACAGTTAGAACCGGACAGGGAACAATGGACTGGTTCAAAACTGGGAAAGGAGTATGTCAAGGCTGTATATTGTCACCCTGCTTACTTAACTTATATGCAGAGTACATCATGTGAAATGCCAGGCTGGATGAATCACAAACTGGAGTCAAAATTTCCAGGAGAAATATCAACAACTTCAGATATGCAGATTATACCACTCTAATGGCAGATAGTGAAGAACAGGGAAACCTGGCGTGTACTGCACTCCATGTGGTCCTAAGAGGATGGGACTTAGCGACTGAACAAGGGGCACATGGCGGAGCTTAGGACTGAAAGTTCCTTGGCTCACAGGGTGACAGTCTAGGGAACCAGGTAGAAATCAATAGGCAGCTTGATTATACCATACAGGCTGGTCTGGCCCACTGTGGGTGGGAGTGCAGAGAAATGGCTCCTAACCAAGACTTTCAAGTCAAGGAAGGCTTCCTGGAGGAGGTGCGAAACTAAGAGGAAGAGGATAAAAAGTCAGGGGTGGGGGCAAGGAGATGGAAGCCTTTCCAGCAGAAGTCAGAGCCCCGGGTGGTTGGGAGGGAGGGGTCTCGGTAACTTCCGCCATCTGGAAGGAGAGGTGGGGGCAGGCGCGGTTTTTAGGTCTGGATGCCGCCGGCAGGGAACGTGGGGTTACGGTTTGAGGGTCTTCCCCGGGCATGGGGGAGTCACTCAAGGTTTTGCGGCAAAATTGTGTCCGCGAGTGGAGTCGGGATGGGGGCGCCTAGTGCAGCGGGGTCACAGGAGCTTCGCGAAGGGGCCGCGGGGCCGAACCGCCGGAGCGCGGGGGCCGCGGGCGGGGGGCCAGCCGCGGGATGCGTTGTCATGGAGACGCCTGTGACGTCACACCGGTCGGGCCGCAAGACCCTCCTCCTCGACCCAGTGGGTGGTCACACTGGGAACAAATGGACATGCCATTCGGAAGGTAGGCCCGCAGTGGCAGGCTGAGCCTGCGACCCCCGCTGCTCTGAATAAACAGCACCCCGCTGCCCCCTCACCTGAGCAACCGGCCCTCCCTTGAGTAAAGAGGCCGCCCCCTCGGGTCACCCTTGGGAGCCAGTTCCTCGCGGCGCCTGCAGCCGCACGGGGCGCTGCGGGTCTCGGGCAGGTGGGCGCAGGTGTGCAGGTGGGCGCAGGTGTGCGCGTGGGCGCAGGTGTGCGGGTCTCGGGCAGGTGGGCGCAGGTGTGCGGGTCTCGGGCAGGTGCGCGCAGGTGTGCGGGTGGGCGCAGGTGTGCGGGTCTCGGGCAGGTGCGCGCAGGTGTGCGCGTGGGCGCAGGTGTGCGGGTCTCGGGCAGGTGGGCGCAGGTGTGCGGGTCTCGGGCAGGTGGGCGCAGGTGTGCGCGCGGCCACGGCGCCGCCAGATGCTCCCGCCCCGCACCGGGCGCCTTTCCCGCGCGCAGGGGGGCCGTTAAAGCCGCGCCTTAGGTCGCGGGGGGCCTCAAGAAGCCCCAGCGGCCAGGAGGGGCCCGAGGCGGCAGAGCCCGGACCCTGCGTAGGCTCCCCGCCCCGTGGGGGGAGGACCGCCAGCCCCGGGGGTGGGCCCTGCCGTGTGGGAGTGAAGAGCCTCCCCCGTGGTGGGGCCCCTGACTCAGGGCTGAAGAAGCCCGGCCGGCACTTTGGGGCATCTCTGCTATGAGGAGTGAGGATGGTTCCTCCTCCCCGGGAGGGTCCCTGCCTCGGAGAGAGCCCCCTTTCTTTCCCCCTTAAGGAGAAATATCTGTTGACGCGAAGTGAAAGTCACTCAGTGTCCCACTCTGCGACCGCACGGACTATGACATCCACGGAATTCTCCAGGCCAGGATACTGGAGTGGGTGGCCTTTCCCCTCTCCAGGGGATCTTCCCAACCCAGGGATAGAACCCAGGTCTCCTGCATTGAGGGGTGGATTCTTTACCAGCTGAGTCACAAGGGAAGCCCAAGAATACTGGAGTGGGTAGCCTATCCCTTCTCTAGGGGATCTTCCCGACCCAGGAATCGAACCAGGGTCTCCTGCCTTGCAGGCGGATCCTTTTCCAACTGAGCTATGCTGCCCTCCCCCTACTCCCCTGCCCAGGGCTGGTGAGGGCTGAGGTACTGCCATCCTCAGGTGTGGAGTGAGGGCTTGAGAAGCGGCTCAAGGTGGGGTGGCCTGGGCCAGTCCTGACCAGGTGAGAGTTGGAGGGTGACCCTGCTACCTCCTGGGACCTCTAGCAACCTGGAAATTCCCCTGCCCCAAACCCACAGGAGAATTCTGAGACACCTAGGAATTTACTTGAAGCAGGAGACGTGGGTTCCATCCCGGGGTTGGGAAGGTCCGATGGAGGAGGCAATGGCAACCCACTCCAGTCTTCTTGCCTGGGAAGTCCCATGAATAGAGGAGCCTGGCGGGCTACAATCCATGGGGTCGCAAAGACCAACTATACAACAACATGACTTAGTGACTGAACAACAACAAAATTAATGTCCGTGTGGCGAGTTGCCCAGTATTTTTTCAAAATAAAATATTATTCTAACCTGTAGTTCCCCCTACACAAACCAATTTAAAATAAGAAAACCTCAGATGGTCTCTGGCTTTTATGTGGATTCCTTGAGCCTGAACGGGATTTCTTCTGTTTTGGGTGCAGAACTGGGTGACCTTGATGGATCCTGAGAGGAGCCTGGGAGCTCTGGAGAGGCCGACCCACACATACAAGGTACCATGAGATGTGGCCGCCTCTGAAACTGCCTCTCCCTTTAAAGAAATTGGTCAGCACTGTCTTGAAGTGCAGTTTTAAGTTTTGATTTGTTGTTCAGACAGGAGATTGCAAAATGAAAAAAAGAAAAAATCCACTGTCATTAAAAAAAAACTTTATCTCAGAATAATGGTACCCAAAAGTGTCTGATCAAAATAATACCAAGTATGGTATGAAGGGGTTCATCTTAAAAGTTAACGCTGGAGGGCTTCCCTGGTGGCCCAGTGGTGAAGAACCCACCTGTCAATGCAGGGGACACAGGTTCAATCCCTGCTCTGGGAAGATTCCACGTGCTGCTCAACAGCCAAGCCCCTGAGCCCCAACTCCTGAGCCTTTGCTCGAGAGTCCGGAAGCTGCGACTACCGAAGCCCGAATACCCTAGGACCTGCACTTCACAAGAGAAGCCCGCTCAATGAGAAGCCTGGGTACTGCAGCCAGAGCAGCCTATGCTCTGCTCGCCGCAGCTAGAGAAAACCCTGAGCAGCAAAGAAGACCCAGCACACCCACAAATAAATAAATAAAAAGCAGAAGAAACTTTCCCTGTAGTTTGTGCATGAAAATACAGATTTTATTGTCCCCTGCCTCTCCCAAGAACCTGACCGAATATACTAGGCAGAACGCAATTCTTTGGGGTGTGCGTTCTTCCTTTCTTTATTTTAAGCCACGGATCAAACCCAGGCCTCCTATAGTGGAAGCGAGGAGTCTTAACCACTGGACTGCCAGGGAAGTTCCGGAGGGTTCCAGGAGGTGCAGGGGGTAATGTTCAGCCTTCTGGCCTCCCATTAGCTTATTACACTTGAACAGTATTTCCTGAGCACCTGCTGTGGTGCAGGGGTGGAGGCTGAGCCTGTGAAGGTGTCCTTGGAAGATGTACACACCCAGGATTGTTTCTGGTCAGAGTGTGTGTGTGTGTGTGTGTGTGTGTGCAGGAGTTTATCTTTAGAAATTTGACCTTCAAAGACTTCTTGCTCTCTCGGGTTCCCCGTCCAGGAAAGGTGCTCAGATATTCGAAACTTGACCCAGATCTTGGTTTCACGTGGGCAGAGACATAAAGACCCAGCATCCTGTGAAATGACAGACCATTTCCATGCTGCCTTAGAAACCACTTTTGGGGGAAGAGGAGCTTGGGAAATCTTTCAGGGCAAATTTTATTGCAAGGAAAAGACGCCTGTTTTGAACTGCTGGTTAGTTTCTGAATATTGTTAAGGGAGAGCTTTTTGAGTGTGTTTTTCCTTTAAAGTGGAAATGCAAAAGTGAGTAAAGCATGGAGACCAAATTAGAGATGCCCCATTTTGCACCCCAGACCGCTTGGTCCCCAGCATGTCTCGTCAGCGGGACCCTGTGGAGGCTGGGGGCGAGGCAGTTCACGATGTTTTCTCTCCTTCTTGGCGGATCTTGAGAGTAGACTGGCTGAGCTCCTCTTTGGCCAAAGACCACTTTGCCTCTCTGTTCTCTTCTTCAGACCAGCGTTGCTTCCTCCCAACTCCTCTGCTCACAGAAGCCGGCCGTCTGGACTTCGCCTCCACCTTCTGTCTGCAGCCTCTGCTCCTGGCTGCTCCCGGACTCCAGGTAGGAACCTTCACAGGGGGCTCCAGTTCGGAGGCTGGCCTGTTCCTCGGGGTGCTCCTCGGTGAGCGTAGGGGCCGGGGTGGGTCCAGGAAGGGAGGAGGAGGGAGCCGACTAACCTGGGCTGCAGAGAGAAGGGCACCCCAGGCTCTGGGGCTTTGGACTGTTTGGGGAAGGCCCCTATCTTTTCCCTCGTTCTGCCTAGTAAACAGTTGTTTAAAAAATCATGTCTGTGCTGGGGCTTCGTTGCTGCACATGGGTTTTCTCTTGTTTCGATGAGCAGGGGCTACTCTTTGAGTTGTGGCTCGTGGGCACTCACTGCAGTGGGTGTCTCATTGTGGAGCACCAGCGCTGGCGCATGGGCTGTAGTCGTTATGGCATGATGGTTTAGTTGCTCTGAGGCATGTGGGATCTTATTTCCCATGTGTGCCGCGCATTGGCATTCAGATTCTTAGCCACTGGACCACAAGGGACACATCAGCAGGCATTTTCTTTAAAACCCAAGTATAGTTGATTTTTGGGCTTTGCAGGTGGTGCTAAGTGGAAAAGAACCTGCCTGCCAGTGCAGGAGACATAAGAAACCTGGGTTCGATCCCTGGGTTGGGAAGAGCCCCTGGAGGAGGGCATGGCAACTCACTCGACTATTCTTGCCTGGAGCATTCCCATGCACAGAGGAGTCTGGCGGGCTACAGTCCCTGAGGTCTCAAAGAGTCAGACACGACCGAAGTGACTTAGCATGCATGCATATCTTATATTTCTTGGGGGTTCTCAGTCCCTTTGCTGGATCTCCAGGTTGGGAAACCTGTTGTCAGCCCTAGAACTTTTGCAAAAGTGCGAGAACTTCTTTGCTATAATTATGCTCCAGTTTGTGGGTCGTCTGCTCGGCGGCTCTACGGCGGGGCTAATGGCAACCTCCTCCAAGAGGACTCATGCCACACGCCATGCGTCCCAGGGCTGCCGCAGCCAGAGCCCCCGTCCCCGCGGCAGGCCGCTGCCGACCTGTGCCTCCACGGGAGACCCCCAGACGCCCAAAGGCAGGTCTGCCTCCGTCTCTTGCAGGGGTCACTGCTCCTTTCTCTGGGTCCTGGTGCACACAAGGGTTTTGCTTGTGGCCTCTAAGCATCTCTGGTGGGTATGAAGTTTGATTCTAAACACGATTTTGCCCTTCCTACCATCTTGAAAAACATCTATTTCTGCTTCATTGACTATGTCAAAACTTTTGACTGTGTGAATCACAGCAGACTGGAAAATTCTTCAAGAGATGGGAATACCAGACCGCCTTACCTGCCTCCTGAGAAACCTGTATGCAGGTCAAGAAGCAACAGTTAGAACTGGACATGGAATGACAGACTGGTTCCAAACTGGGAAAGAAGTACGTCAAGGCTGTATGTTGTCACCCTGCTTATTTAACTTATATGCAGAGTACATCATGAGAAACGCTGGGCTGGATGAAGCACAGGATGGAATCAAGATTTCTGGGAGAAGTGCCAATAACCTCAGATATGCAGATGACACCACCCTTATGGCAGAAAGTGAAGAGGAACTAAAAAGCCTCTTGATGAAGATGAGAGGAGAGTGAAAAAGCTGGCTTAAAACTCAATATTGAAAAAATGAAGATCATGGCATCCAGTCCCATCACTTCATGGCAAATAGATGGGGCAACAGTGGAAACAGTGAGAGACTATTTTGGGGGGCTCTAAAATCACTGCAGATGGGGATTGCAGCCACGAAATTAGAAGATGCTCCTTGGAAGGAAAGCTATGACCAACCTAGACAGCATATTAAAAAGCAGAGAGTTGTTACTTTGCCAACAAAGGTCTGTCTAGTCAAAGCTGTGGTTTTTCCAGCAGTCATGTATAGATGTGAGAATTGGACCATAAAGCTGAGCGCCAAAGAATTGATGCTTTCAAATTGTGGTGTTGGAAAAGACTGATGAGAGTCCCTTGGACTGCAAGGAGATCAAACCAGTCTATCCTAAAGGAAATCAGTCGTGAATATTCATTGGAAGGACTGATGCTAAAGCTGAAACTCCAGTACTTTGGCCACCTGAAGAACTGACTCATTGGAAAAGACCCTGATACTGGGAAAGATTGAGGGCAGGAGAAGGGGACGACAGAGGATGAGATGGTTGGATGGCATCACTGACTCAATGAACTTGAGTTTGAGCAAGCTCTGGGAGATGGTGAAGGATAGGGAAGCCTGGCATGCTGCAGCCTATGGGGTCGCAGAGTTGGACACGACTGAGCGACAGAACATCTGTTACATTCAAAACTCCTCATTTATCCCTCCCTCTTCCCCTTTGGTAACCGTAGGGGTTACCTGTTTTCTGGGTCTTCTGAGTCTGTGGGTCTGTTTCCGTTTTGTATATGACTTGGGAGAAGCCACTTTATTTTTTTATTGGCCTGCTGCGTGGCTTGTGCGATCTTGGCTCCCCAACCAAGGATTGAACCTGGGGCCCGGCAGTGCTGGTGCCAAGTCCTAACCACTGGACTTCCAGGGATTCCAAGGAGCAGCTCCTTTAGACGTCTGAAGTCCTGCAGCCAGGTTGGTAGCAGACCTGGGTTTTGGGCCCAGGAAGTGTGGTCCCAGGCCCAGAAGCTCTTCAGCTTCCAGGAGAATCTTTTTGGTTTCTGGCTTAGGGGTCCGGGAGGATGGTGGAACCCCTTAGGTTCAGTGGAGTGGTGTGTGTGGTTACCCCGGGAACACTCACAGAGCACTGCGGGACACAGGCCTGGGGGACACAGCTGTGGGCGCGCCAGTGAAAAGCCCGGGCGAGTGTGAGTTGGTTGAAGGGACTGCAGACCCTGGAGACAGACAAGGAAGGTACAGAGAATGTTAGAGATGAGGACAGGGAGACAAGTGCAGCCTGTGTGTGAGCGAGAGGATTGGCAGTGAAGGTGGGGAAGATGAACTCGCAGGAGATAAGGCGTCTCTACCAAGAACTGGTGCTTTCGAACTGTGGTGCTGGAGAAGACTCTCGAGAGTCCCTTGGAAGCAAGGAGATCCAACCAGTCCATCAACTCTAACTGTTCACTGGAAGGACTGATGCTGAAGCTGAAGCTCCAGTACTTTGGCCACCTGATGAGAAGAGCTGACTCACCGGAAAAAAACCTTGATGCTGGGAAAGATTGAGGGCAGAAAGAGAAGGGGGCAACCAGATGAGATGGTTAGATAGCATCACCAACTCAATGGACATGAGTTTGACCAAAGTCTGGGGGATAGTGGAAGACAGAGGAGCCTGGCGTGCTGCCATCCAAGGGGTCGGACAGGACTTGGCACCTGAATAACACGGGAGATGGTGAAGGACAGGGAAGCCTGGTGGACTGCAGTCTTTGGGGTTGCAAAGAGTCCGATGTGACTGAGCGACTGAACTACAAAAGACAGGATGGAAGGGAGGGGCCCGCCAGGTGCAGGTCGAGGGGGGCTGAGCCCTGGGGGTGAGAGCTATGCCCCCCCCCCGCCGCCGTAGGCGCTGCAGGAGGGCTGGGTGCAGGGGCAGGCTTGGGCTTTCTCTGTAGCAGGACATCTCTCTGGGCTGAGGACAGGGCAGGGCTAGGCGAGTGTGGGGGTGCGGATGGTGGTGAGGGGGTCGGAGGGGCTTGGGGGGTGGGTAGGCCAGTGAGGAGACACAGAGGAGAGTGGCTGGGTCAGGGAAGTGGGGGCAGTGGCTGAATTCTGGGCTCATGGGAAGCACAATCCGTGTGGTTGCTCACTGAATGTGGGGCTTCGGAGAAAGGAGTCGTCATATGATGGGAAGGTTGTTGTAGCTTCCCCAAGCTGGGAGGACCACAGTGGGGCCATTCTGGGGAAAGATCAGCCATTTGATCTTGGCTGAGTCAATTTGGAAGAACCAACTAGAGACCCTAGAGCAGGCTGGGCGTTAGGGCCCGGAGGAGTGGTGCTGGCGATGGACGGTGCGGGGAGTGGCCTGTGGGTGTGGGCACAGGTGTGTGTGCATGTATGCGTGTGCAGACACAGGTGTGTGCAGCGGGCAGATGCCGGGTGGGCAGAGACACTCAGGGGGAGAGCTTCCTGGGCAGGACTTGCACGTGGCTGGCTCTCAGCACAGAGGGTCACTTCTAACTCTTGCTCAGGAAGTGTCTGGAGAGAAAGCCCGGGAACATCTCCCGGCGGGGGCCCCCTGAGTTGTCAGCTGGGTTGGGTTGTGGTCTCTCAGCAGAGGCGGGAAGAGGGAGGGCGGCTGCAGAGAGGCCCCAGGAGCGGAGGTGCTGCTCGGCGGCTGAGATGGGCTTGGTATCCTGGGGCAGAGCCCCCTCCCGGATGGAGCAGGGAGGGCGGGGTGGGGATTGGGGCTGGGGCTTGCCCAAGGCCCACTGTGACCTTGACTCGGAAGAAGGGTCCAGGAGTGGCCAGGAAGGCCTGCAGGGAGTATGTAACCGGGCGGCTTCAATAATAATACGTTTGGTTTCAAAGAATTCTCCAGTAGATCTGCATGATAAGGGCTTTTTAATGTAACCTGTGAGGGCGTGCGGGGAGGGGGAGGATGGGGTGTTAGGAATTTCTGTCTTTGCTCTGCTGCAGAAGCTGGCTGGGCCAGGGAGTAGGGGCCGGCCCTGAGAGCTTGGGGCCCAGGACACCCCCTGGTGACATATAGTGTGTGTGTGTGTGTGTGTCTGTGTGTGTGTGTCTGTGTGTGTGTGCGTGTGAGAGTGTGTAGAGGGAAAGAGCCCAGTCACTAGGACCAGCTGCTATCCAAGGCTAATGAGTGGGAGGATTATTTCAACCATTCTGGGGAAGGGGCACAGATTTCCAGGAACTGGGCCACCACCCACTTTTTTGGTCTTTGACGGTTGGACTCGGAACGGTCCTGGCGTCTCTGGGTGTGTCATCTAGTTTGAGCACGCACGGAGGATCAAGGTCTAGTGGAAGCTGAATGGATTCTATTTGATTCTAATCAGTTTCTGTTATACCCTCAGGCAGTGTCATTCTTTTAAAGGTTGTGTTCTGCCCCCTCCCTCCTGTTTCACCTTGGCCTAGAGAGCGTGTCCGACTCTTTCTGACCCCATGGACTGTAGCTTGCCAGCCTCCTCTGTCCATGAGACTCTCCAGACAAGAATACTGGAGTGGGTTACCATGTCCTCCTCCAGCGGATATTCCCAACCTGGGGATCAAACTCACGTCTCATATGTCTCCTTCATTGGCAGGCGGGTTCTTTACCCCTAGTGCCACTTGGGAAGTCCATAGAAAGTCCTAAGTAACTCAAAGGGTGTATTCTTTTGGAAATCAAAATTAATTTGGGTTGGTCCTGTTAGAGGAACCAACTGAAGCCAACAGGAGCCAGCTGAAGTTCCAGCCAAAGTCAGAACAAAATAAATGATGTAGTCTTTATTACAACCCAAGTATAGATGCTGGGAAAGATTGAAGGTGGGAGGAGAAGGGGATAACAGAGGATGAGATGGTTGAATGGCATCACTGACTCGATGGACATGAGTTTGAGCAAATTCCGGGAGTTGATGATGGACAGTGAAGCCTGGCATGCTGCCGTCCATGGGGCCACAAAGAGTCGGACACGACTGAACTGACTGAAGTATAGAAGAGTCTCAATACTCTTGAGAGTCCCTGGGAAGCTTGGAGATGAAACCACTTAATCCTGAAGGAAATCAACCCTGAATATTCACTGGAAGGACTGATGCTGAAGCTGAAGCTGCAGTACTTTGACCACCTGATGTGAATAGCTGACTGATTGGAAAAGACCCTGATGCTGGGAAATATTGAAGGCAGGTGGAGAAGGAGGCAACAGAAGGTGAGCTGGTTGGATGGCATCACCGACTTAATGGATATGAGCTTGAGCAAACTCTGCGAGACAGTGAAGGATGGAGAAGCTGGGCCTGATGCAGTCCATGGGGTCTCAAAGAGCTGGATGCAACTGAACGACAACAAATATAGAATTAAACGAGTCCGTGCTGATATGAATCAATGATTGAACAAATCAATCGTTGTTCAGTTGCTCAAGTTTTGTCCGACTCTTTGTGACCACATGGACAGCAGCACGCAGAACTTCCCTGTCCTTCACCATCTCCTGCAGTTGGTTCAGACTCCTGTCCATTGAGTGGGTGATGCCAAACAATGAACAAATCAACAGGTGGGAGAAAAACCACCCAGCCAAGAAATTTAGGCAGCTGTTTCCCTTCTAGGGCGCTGGCCTAACCCTCGGCAAGTGAGTGGGTGCTGCACAGAGGGATGTCTTTCCAAAGAGGGCAGGATGGAGGGGGAGGTGAGACCACGTCCTTCTCCGGTAGGGAAGCCTGCGGGGCATGGCCTCAGGATGGGATATGCCAGGGCGACGGTTGCTCCCGTGACGCCCTTGACAGGAGAAGGCGCCTCACCTCTGGTGGTCCTCCCACTCCCGGGGCCCCGCGTGTGCACGGGAGAGCAGGGGCGGATCCCAGCTGAGGGACAGCCCACCAGGACGGTCAGGGTCATCAACGGCAGGGGCATCCGAGACACGGCCAAGAGGAGCCTCGGGAGACATGAACTAAATGTGATGGGGCGTCCTGGGTGGGATCCTGGGACAGAAGAACGACTTTGGGGAAAATGAATGATATCCGAATTTATGGACTTAATACAAAAAAGAAAAGATTTTTGGATCTTACCGGGAGCTTTTCTAGCCTTTAAAATGCGAATAGAGGGACTTCCCAGGTAGCTAGCACAGAGGTTAGGAATCTGCCCGCTAGGGCAGGGGACAGAGGTTCCATCCCTGGTCTGGGAGGATTCCATGTGCCGGGGGGCAGCCGAGCCCGTGTGTCGCAGCTACTGAAGTCTGTGTGCCCTACAGCCCGAGCTCCACAACGAGAAGCCGCCGTAATGAGAAGCCGGGGCATGACAAGGAGTAGCCCCTGCTTGTCGCAACTAGAGAAAGCCCTCGTGTAGCAACGAAGAAGACCAAGCCTTTTTAAAAAGAAAGAAAGAAATTTAAAAATAAAAAGAATGAGGGGCTTCCCTGTCTGTACTTCTGTTGCAGGGGGGTCCAGTTCGATCCCTGGTTGGGGAACCAAGATCCCGCAAGCCATGTGGCATGGGCAAAAAATAAACCAATAAAAATAAACAAGCATCTTTAAAAAAATAAAATGCTAACGCATATGGTGCTTTAGAGTCTGATTTGTAGCTTTTGCTGTTTCTGCCTCAAGACTGGTGTTCCAGGGAGTCCAGTGTGGGGACCCCTGAGTGGGCCACGCGTGGCGCCCCGGGTGGCGGGTGGTGTGTGTCTGTAACGGACGTGTTTCCTGCAGGGCCTAGGGCGCCGGCCCCCGGGATTCTGGAGGGAAGCGAGTGACATGAAACAGCACGGAGGTGTGTGGTCTCTCCTCTCAGTAAGTCGGCCGTGATCTGTCTTTTGTTTTGAGTGGACGTTTTCTCTGCTCTTCTTGGGCTGCCTGGTTTTTAAAACAATTGTCAAATGCTTTTGAGGACCTAGTGCCTCTCGGGGAGGGGGCGGAGGGAGTGCTGTCTGGACTTGTCACCTTGGGCGAGTACGTCCACAGTATCTGGGCTTATTTTTCTCATCTGTTAAAAACAAAGCGGGGAGGACACGGGAGCTGGATGCGTGACCCCCGTCCTTGCTCCAGCCTAGAACTTTCAGTGTCAAGGACGTGTGACTTCACCCGTGACTTCTACACGACCGGGTGTCCGGGTGCGAAGGGGCTTTCCCCGAACCAAGGCGCTGCTCGTGCGCGGCCCTCCCAGGCCACCAGCTGCCTGTGGCTTTCCTTTTAGATAAAAACTTTTTGAAAACTCCCGAGGTTTGTTTTGCTGAGCTATCACTCACAGTCAGTCACCCCTTTGGGCAAAGAGTCCTGACTTGTGACAACTGCTTCAGCCCAGTGGAGACCAATAGCTCCGGGGCTCCAGAAAGTTCCCTCTGCGCCCCTGTGTTCAGCCCGCCCCCACCCCTCCAACCACTGACCTGTGTCTTGTCCCCATGCTCTACAGTTAAGTGAAAGGTCCACCCCCCGGCCCCCGAGCCATGGCTGGTCTGCGGAACGGCCATCGCAGCTGCATCCGGGCCGCGTTCATGCCCAGCACCAGGGCCGGCTTCCAGAAGAGGCAGAGAAACAGGCTCCATCGCCTCAAGGTACCCCTCCCCTCTTGGTGGGGCGGGGACACGTGGCGGGGAGGGTGGAGGGGGCTGGAGGCCAGGGCAGACTGGGACCCCCGGAGAGAGCAGGAGCCCTTGCCAGCACCCCACCCCCTTCTCGGAATTGGTCTTCTCTGCGGTTCTTGGTGTCAGCTTCTCAGGTCTTCTCTCTCTCCCCCACAACTAGCGATGTTCAAATTCCTGTCCTTTGAGTCTGTCTTTTGATGAAGAACAAGAGTTGCTTTTACCGGTAGCCTGGTGTTAGAGGGGAAGGTTCTGGAATATGGGATACCAGCCTTGGGTTCTTCCCAGGGATCCTGAGCAAGGCCTGGCCCCTGTGTGGGCCTCGGCTTCTGTGTCTACAAAGGGAGGGTTTGGGGTGGATGACCTAGAACCTTCTACCGTCTTCTGGCTTTGGGTCCAGCACGCGTGCCGGGTGCTCTGTAGACTCGGGGGTCCTTCCCGGTGCGATGGTGGGCGATTGAACCTGGCTGCTGAGGTTGAACCTGGCCGTCTCCCGGTCGCATTCCTGGTTCTGCTTTCCCCACTTGAGCGGCCCAGGTTTGCATCTTAAGTCCTACAAACACACTCTTGAAGGGGTCCCTGCCTGTGCTCAGCTTCCTGGGAGTGGGCTCTCCTCGTCAGCACCCACCGCGGGCCACCGTCCGTCCACGAGTGTGGGCAGGGCAGGACCGCTGGCTGGGGCAGTGAGACCCTGGATCCTTGCCCCTGAACTTTTGAATCTACTGTCTGCCCTCCTTCATAGAGAGGATGACCCAAACCCTTTGCTTTTCCAGGCCAGTAACAGGAAGAATCATCTGGACTTTGTTGAAGGCATCTGGAGAGAGGTACGTCCCCGAATGAGGCAGCCAGCAGCCGCTCCTGTCTCTGAGGATGGTTGGGGGCCCCCTCAAGTCCAAGTTCCCAGAGGCCAGGCCGAGGGCAGCCTTGCAGGCAGACCTTCCTCAGGAGGGCGGTCGCAGGCCTGCTCTGAGAACTCTGCCCAGCCCAGTGGTGTGGCTGCATTTTAGAAAAAGCTTCACTGTGACATTTACGTTGGTGGTTCATTCCTCTTCCCAATTTTTTAAAGAACAAAAGGCTTCAGGTCGTTTACCTGGAAGATAGATTGACGAGACCATGGGTTTGCAATTAGTCAATCTCAAAATGAATCTCAGTCAAATTAAATTCAGTCTCACGGATCACACAGGTGTAGTAGGTAACCCTGGCCTCCCGGTGGTTTAAGACGCCAGGTGCCCCTGGAGAACAGGGCAGGCGTGCTGCTAAGTCCTTCTACCCCGAACCAGTGCCTGGAGGGCCTGGCCGGGCGTTTCTTGGTTTGCCAGGAAAGATTCTGTGGGCTTATGAGGCCCACATGAGGCCCTCATCAGCACCCCCGACCCCACACCCGGGGGGGCTCTGGGCTGGGGCCTCTCGGGGACACTCACTGCTCTGCTGGGGGTGGGGTCACAAGAGCGAGTGTCTGCTTTGTGAATTCCAGCAATTCTGGCCAACTTCTGGATCTGCAGTGGTTACGGCTGCTGGTAGATTACGGTGTTTACGTTCATTTTCTCCTCCTGGAATAAATGAACGTCAGCTGTCCAAAGAGCAAGTGAGCTTTCTCGGGAGTTGTCACCACCCAAGGGGAAGGGCCCCAGGGGGGTCCCCTGCTGACTCGGGCCGGGGGTCCCTCTGTGCGTGTGACCGAGGCCGCGGGTCAGCGGGGAGGAGGTGCTCACAGGGCGAGTCGTGCGGATCAGCCTGCTGGTGGAGCCCGTCTGGAAAGGTCTCCGTGCAGCGGGGGTGGTCCCTGGTCCACCTGGGCTTTCTAGCCAGAGCCCCGGGCAGGAGTCGGCGGTGGTAGAGGTGGGGGGTGGGGCGTTTGGCTGCCCTGGGGTGTCGCCTGCCCCTGAGGGGCCCATGGCCGGCCTTCGAGAACCACCCCGGGCACCTTGGAGACTCATTTCCATCTCCGCCGGCGCCTTGGGTGGCCCCGCGTGTCGGGGGTGGGCGCTGAGGCTCCACGGCCTGCTTGTGCAGGCCGGTCAGGGGCCCGGGGCGGCCCGAGGGAGGCCCTCACCGGGGTCAGAGCAGGAAAATGAGCTCAGACTGAGGTGGTGGACAGGGGCTGCCAGCGCTGGAAGGAAGGCTTTAAACGACGGGGCTCGGGCTGGGACACCCCCACAGTGGGGCCCCCTCGGGCTTTTAGGAGGCTCTGGGATATTTATCAGATGCGTTAACAAATATTTATTTATGTGGCTGCCCTGGGTCTTAGTTGCAGCATGCGGGATCTTTCGTGGTGACATGTGAACGCTTCTGTGGCTCACGGGATCTAGTTTGCCGACCAGGGACTGAACCTGGGCCCCCTGCATTGGGAGCACGGAGTCTTGGCTACTGGACCACCCGGGAAGTCCTCATCAAACGTGTTTAAAAAATAATTTAAAACATGTTTTTGCCTGTGCTGGGTCTTCGTTGCCGCACGCAGGCTCTCTCCAGGTGTGGGGAGCGGGGCGTCTCACTGCAGTGGCTTCTCCTGATGCGGAGCCTGGGCCTCAGGGCCCAGGGTCTTCTGACCTAGTTTTGCTGCTGCTCGACATGTGAATCTTCCCGGACCAGGGATCAAACCCAAACCCCACGTCTCTTGCCTTGGCAATCGGCTTCTTGACCAACTGAGCCCCCAGGGAAGCCCTTATCAAAGGCATTTTTGAAGATTTATTTGCAGGGCAGATTGTGCAAAATTTGCCAAGGTCCGTGCCGGAAGAAACTGTTTGTGCGTGGAAGGCGTGTGTTCTCCGTGTCCCCCGGCTCGCCGGCTCAGAAACCCTTCTGTCGTCAGCTTTTAGATCCTTACGACGCTGACTGGGAAGAGGCCCGTGGTAACGCCTCCTGTCATTTCAACGGCTGCTCCCTGGGTGCCGCGAACTGTGACGGGCCTCTGCACACGCTCAAGTCCAGGGGTCCAGGGGACGTGAGCTTAGAAGACCCCCTCTCGGCGAACCTTCCACTCCTGGTTCTGAAGGCCACCGGCTGGGCCCCAGCAGCCCCGGAGGGCAGCGACGTGGACATGCAACCCGCGGAGGCCGGTGGCCTGGAGGCGCGGGGGCGGATGGCCCGGCTGCCTGGACCCCCAGAGGATGCGGGGATGATGGAGGAGGACCGGGGGTCCCCCGAGGCTGGCAGACCCCAGGGCAGGGTCAGAGGGTCACGGCTGCCCCCCAGACTCGGGACCGAGAGGGACAGGGGGCCCAAGCTCACCCTCTCCAAGAGGAAACTGGAACTTTTACTCACAGAGCCGGAGAAGAGTAAGCGAAAGAAGCAGTATGTGGCCTAGATCAGGTGAGCGGGGCGACCGGTGACGATGGGCCAGGGCCTCGGAGGTGAGGACGACGTTGATGAGCATAAAAAAAAGAGCTTCCATGAAACATGTGGCTCCTTTTGTGTCTTCTTGTAAGGTTCGAACAACAGAAATGTATCATCGAGTTTCGGGAACTGATGGTCTGTGATGATGCGGGTGTGTTAGTCGTTTATGTTGTAAATAACGCCTCTAGGCCCCTCTGCTGCACTGAGAGGGTTTCCAGCTCAGGAAAAGGCCCCACCTGCCTGTCAGAGAATTCCCTTTTAGTAAATACGCCTGTATTTTTAAACCTTGACTCGGAGGCTGGGGCCCGCGGTCCTCTAGCCCACCTCCGTCCGTCCTGGCTGTGACTGTTTACCCCAGAGCTCCTCACGGGCGGCTGCCTCCGGAGGGCTCGGCTCCCGGGGTCGCTGAGAACAGCTGCAACACGGGGGCGTTCAGTGGGGTGGAGGCCAGGCCACAGGGGGATTCTCCCAGCAGTCCCATCCGCTTCTCCGGTTGTCTCCCCTCGGGGACGGGGTCTGCTGAGTGCGGGGTCCTGCGATCGTGGCCCCAGTGGGGTGACACCCGGGTGTGGAGGTGCTTTTTCTCATGGAGCCTTTTGGGACCTTCCTGGCAGGGAGGATCAGTGCCCCCCTTGCTGTGTTCGCTGCCCAGGAGCACACGGGCCCCATAAAGGGGCGTCCACTGAGGTGAGGCGTGTGGTCTTGTCCCTCCTGGCCAGGGGGCCCCCCGAGGCTCCTCCAGGGCACTGGGTGGGCGGCGTTGCCCAGGAGGTGCTGTCTGCCCTCCCCCGGGTCCCTTCTGGACCCCCTCTGCCAGCTCTGCCTGCTGTCCAGCCTGAGCCGCCCCAAAGGCGGGTGAGGAGTGATCTAAGTGGGGTCCAAGGGGGACTGAGCTCACGTTAAGGTGAGGCTGGGAGGCAGCAAGTAGGGGCCCCAGGCACTCCTGGTGGGGTCCATGTGGACCCCCGACGGGGAGCTCGGTCCTGGGCCTGCAGTGCCCTAAACCCACCCCCAGGACACTTGGGCACCAGGGTCTGGCGGCTGCAGTGGCTTCTCCTGCCCCGGCAGCTGCCCCTCCTCCCCAGCCAGACCTCCGGGCCATCGCGGACGGCGGTCCTCCCGCGCCCGGAATCCCTGCCCGGCACCAGCGGGCCTGTGTCGGGACCTGCACCGTAAACAGGGTGGGCAGGGGAGCATCAGGCGGGGCCCGGCGCCCGCAGCGGGCTTTCCTGGGGCTCTCGTCGGTGGTACCAGCTCCTGGGTGAGAGACTGGGGCACTGCTAAATGCTCTGGGTGGCAGAAGAAAAGCTAAAAAGCCCTATTTGTTGGCTCAGAGGAGAGCATTCAAAATGGGCCCCCATTTTCAGTCGAACACAGCTCTGGATGGTGCTCAGCCCCCCGAGGGACCCCAGAGCACACGTCCCAGAGCCAGGTGGGCGGCTCTGGCTCTGTAGCCCCAGGACGTCTGGGGTGGGGGCTGGGCTAGAAAGTCGGTGCCATCGGGCCTCAGGCTGTTCCTCAAGAGCCCAGCTTGCTTCCCACCGGCAGGACAAGCAGGTCTTTACCACAGGGCTGGTGCCAGCACCTGGCCGGTCACCCAGCCAGCCGGGAGCTCCTGGGGCTCCGAACGCGCTGGGAACCCCTTCCACAGGAGGCCGCGCCCGGCACCCCAGGACCGTGGGGACATAGGCCCCGGAGGCCGCGGGCTCCCAGGTGTCCCCAGGAGCCAGAGACGAGACGAGAGGCCGGAGCCGCGTCATGCTTAGTGTTTTATTTCATAAAACCACCCCTGCCTCGGCCCTCAGAACCGCGGCCCTGGGTCCCTCCCAGCTCCACCTCCCAACGGTCCAGCTTCTTTCTGCTTCCTGCAGCTTCCAGCCTCACACCGACGTTCCCTTGACGAGTCCATATACTTTTAACAATGAACCTTCAGTACGTTTTAATAATGAATAAACATTAAATATTAATTTTACTGTTACACAAAGGGGACTAGAAAAGGCAGCCTCACTCGGTGCAGAGGACGGCCACGCCGCGCTCGTAGAAGCTGCGCGGGTCCTCCTTGGTGGCAATTTCGAAGTCAACTGTGAAGATGAGGTCGGCGCGGGTGAAGTTCAGGTAGACAGGCAGGGTCACCTGTGAGGAAGGCGGGGGTGCTGGCTGTGCAAGGGGAGGGGCTCCACCCGAGCAGGAAGCCATGCTGAGTCCCCCTGGGGGCGGGGAGGGGGGTTTCCACCCGAGAAGGAAGCGATGCTGAGTCCCCCTGGAGCCGGGTGAGGGGGGGGGGTGGGCACGGCAGGGACACAGCCCGAGTGCCCAGTAGGCATGCCCAGAGGCGGGAAGGGGGCACTCACCACGTTAGCCTTCTTCTCTGCGTTTGTCTGCTTGACCCAGCGCAGCTGCGTCAGGGGCAGGACGGTGGAGATGGCGTTGGAGAGCGACAGCTTGTTGTTGCCGCACGTGGCCCCTTGGAGCTTCAGGCCTGTGGGGGCGGGGAGGGGCGGTCAGGACCCCGGGGGCCTCCGCTGTGCGGGCACGGCCCGGGGCACCTCTAGCAGGCAGCCCGTGAGGGGTGGTGGCTGAGCCGCAGGTTGGGGACAGGGCGCCCCCGCTCACCGGTGACTCCGAAGCTGCAGGCGTCCAGCGTGGCGCTCTGGGAGGTGGTGACGTTCACCTCCAGGCAGAGCTCCTCCAGGGACCAGCTGTTGGCCTGGGCCACGTACTGCCGGGTGGCGGTGATGTAGGCCTCGGGCACGAACAGCCCACCCAGGCACACGTGGATGTTCTGCAGGGAAAGTGGGGCGTGAGGGCCAACCCCCACCCGAGGGCCCCCGCCCAGGCCCGCCTCGGCCTTGGGGAGCCGCCCTCACCTTCAGCTCCTTGGCGCCCCCAGAGGCGGCCGCCTGTGAGATGTTCTGCAGCTGCTTGACCCGCTCGCTGAAGTCGGAGACCCACTGGATGACGGTCATGCCGGCAGGCACTGTGTAGTGAGACCAGCTCCGAGGCAGGATCCCTGCAGGGAGGGCCCGGCCGGCGTCAGCGCCCACAGCCCCCCCGCCGTCCCCCGGTGCACGTGACCCCCGAGGGAGTGAGTGCGGAGCACGACCGCCCCGAGGAACCGCCGCTGCAGACACCCCCTCACCGGCGGTGCGGCAGGTCAGCCTCCCGAGCCGGTAAAGATGCCTGAGGTCCTGCCCTGCCCGCCCTTGCTCCTAGAACTCAGGACTGCGGGAGGCGAGGCGAGGCCTTGGCAGATACTCAGTGAGGCAGCAGGAGCCAGGTCCTGGGAGTGTGGGCCCGGGGGAGGGGAGGTCTGAGGCGATGCCGGGCTGCCCCGCAGAGCTCCCGGGAGCGCCCCACGGCCCACCTTTCACCAGCTCGTTGATGAGTGTGCGGAGGTAGTTGGTCTGCTTCTTCCTGCCTTCGCACACCTGCACGACGTCGGCAAGGTCCTGGCGCACGTCCTGCAGCAACTTGGCGCCCATCTTCACTTCTCTCTCAAAGAATCGGAACAGAGGATCCTACGGTCGTTGGAAGAGAACAGAAGGCTGGAGTGCAGCGGGGAGGGGGGTCAGGGAAGAGGAAGGGAACCGGAAGTAACTCGGCCTTGGGGAACCCGGGTTCACAGCATCACCGGAACTTGACCTTGAACCAGACCTGGCGTGAAGCTGTGGGCACATGACCACAGCAGCTCCAGACCACCCCGTGAAGAGGGGGAAGCACCCCTGCGTCCCGGAGGGTCACTGACCACCTCCACTCTTGGGCGTTCCAAGCCGAGCCCTCCGGCCAGGCCCAGGCGCACAGCCGCCCCAAGACAGCGCTGACCTCAACCGGCCCGGCCCCCCTGCGAGGACCGCCCCGAGCCCCGACAGGAGGCGGGGTGCGCACCTTGATGTTCTCCACGGTGCGCTTCAGGTGGCTGAGCGTCTGCGGGATGAGCTGCAGCCAGTTGGAGGCGGTGGTGTGCAGCGTCCGCATCCAGGCGGGGCGCCCGTCGGACGAGGAGTCGGGCCGCGCCTTCTTCTCAGCCTCCGCGTAGGCCAGGTCGTCCTCGTCCTCCAGCATCTGCATCTTCAGCATCTTGCTGATCATGTCCACACCTGGGCGGGGGCGCAGAGGACCGGCTGAGCGCGGAAGCCTCCCTGCGTCTACCTGGGGGACACTGCGCCTGTGAGGTGTCCCGCGGGCCCCTGTTCCTACGGCACCAAGGATGGGCGGGTGGGGAGAAGGCCCAGCACCACAGGCGGGGTCACGACCGCCAGGGCCGCAGTGGAGGCTGCGCGCAGACACCAGAGGCGGCTCCAAGACCCAGGTGTCCACTGTCATCGGGGAGCAGGCAGCCTCTTGAGCGCCCCAGGCTCGGCCGGCGCCCAGGGTCTCAGCCCCAGAGAGCGCGCACTCCGAGTGCAGCGCTGAGCTGTCCCCTGGGGCTCAAACCTCACGGCCTCCAGGTGGGACACACGACCTTGGGCACCGTTAGCCTGGGGCCTCCTGCACAGGCCTGGGGGTGAGCGTCTCTGCAGAGCCCCGGCTTGCCTGGGCTCAGACACCCTCACTGTGGTGCCAAGGGGACCCCGTGGCTGCTCCCGGCAGGCAGGGCTGCAGTCAGCACCCTGCGTGCTCTCAGCACACACTTCCGTACTGAGGGCGCCCACCCAGCCCGTCTCAGAGCCTCCTCTGCGTCCCGACTAAACCACGACTCAACCGCAGCAGCCCCACCTCCCTCGTGGTCACCGTGGGGCCCACCACCTCGACCCCACAGCGAGAGGCTCGCGTCAAGGTGGTCCTCAGGCTGGAGGTGGGCCCCACAGTGATGGGTCCTCGTTACAGAGCTGAATCGAGCTGCTACCCAGCTGCGTGGCTTCGGGCACGTCAGTCTTCTCCCACAAAGAGAAGCCTGGGTCAGAGCGGTTCTCACACCTGAGTGTCCCAGCACCCACAGTTCTGATGCCCGGGGTGGGGGGCCCGAGGACCTGCGTCTCTAAAGCTGCAGTCAGTCTGAGGCTGTTGGTCCAGGGACCACACTTATAAGAACCACTGCGTTAGATGATCTCTTGACTAGTCTTGAAGTTCTAATAAAAGTACATTCCAGAAACAGACTAATAGTTCTAAGATGTCACTTAATGCTAAGAACTTAAAAAAAAAAATTTGAACAGGAGGAAAGATGACATCACTTCTGAGGCCAAGAAAGAAACCTAAATACAATCTCCAGACCCTACATACTCACTACCGGGCCTGTGTCCCAGAACGGAGGCTGCAGAACAGGCATGGCCTGGGCCGAGGGTTTCCCTGCCTCCCCGGGGGTGGTTGGAGCAGGGGAGCCCGGCCGGCCAGCGGGCCGGGGTACCCACCCTGCGTGGTGAGGAGAACCTTCTCGGCGTTGTTGGGCAGGCCCAGCCAGGAGGGCGTCTGCGTGTCGGGGAGCAGCTCCACCCACTGCACGAACTCCTCTCGCCTGGAAGAGCAGCACGTCGGTTAACACGCTCCCGTGGCCGGAAGTGCTGGGAGCCCCGGCCCCCGCCCCGTGTGGTTGGGCAGACACGCACCTGATACCGTCCGGCATCTGGATGTCTTTGTGCCCGTCGACCTTGCAGGCCAGCTTGAACTCGCTGTCGAAGCTCCGGGTGGTGAACAGGCGCTCCAGGAAGGTGTTGAGCAGACGCTGGTCGAACTCGTTGTCCACCCGGCCGCCATAGATAGACTGCGCCATCAGGGTCTTGAGCGCAGACCAGGGAATCTTGTCTGGCGAGATGTTCTGTCTCCCCTGCAGGAGGAGAGGCAGGTCACGGCTGGGGCCGAGGCGCCCTCCTCACGGGTCCCCCTCCCACGGCACGGCCCGCGCTTGCCTTGGCTGTGTCGTCCAGCCACGTGTCCACCGTGTCGCAGGCAGACCGCAGGTCAGACTCCCCGAACTCGTACTTCTTCGACCAGCCCAGGGGTGCGTATCGTAAGCGTTCCTGGATGATGGCGTGGAACCAGGCCAGCAGGAAGTACAGGCGAGCACGCTCGTTGGGAGACTAGGTGGGAAGTTAGCAAGCACAGGGTCAGTGGGATGTAGGCCTGTTCTAACTAAGAAGACAGTCCAGGGCTTGCAGCAATCAAGGTCTTAAAAAGCGCTCTGCACGTACTCACGCTGGGACCACCCTGACCTCAGTCATTAATGCGAATGGTGTTGCTAAGAGAAAAGCTCTCAGTTTTCTATTAATAAAGACGTGCTCCTGATTACACTGCTAAGCTAAATTATACAGTCAACAGAGTACATAGAAGACAAGTTTCTAAAAATGGCAGAAGGGGTGGATTATGGCCCAAAATAGCACTTAAGAAACACAGAATTGATATAAACTTTTTTTTAAGGCCATGTTGTGCGGCATGTGGGATTTTAGCTCTCTGACCAGGGCCTGGGCCCAGGTCCCCTGCAGGAGAAGTGCAGACTCCTGCCCACTGGGCCTCCAGGAAGTCCTGTGATGCAAAATTCCTGCCACGACCCCCTCCTCCCACCCACAAGTCCTGGCCTCTGCTTGGCGCCCAGACACCCGTGCAGCCCTGCACCCCAGCCTGACAGCAGGCTCCGCGGTGATCACCTTGCATATCCGAGACACGGGGATGCTGCTGAAGGTCCTCAGCATGTTGGCCTTGACGCCCGGGGGCGGCTCGAACACGAAGATGCGGCCCGCTCGGAGCAGGTTCACAGGCACCTGCGGAGCACACGGGGCCCGCCCGCTGTGAGCGCTCGGCTCTGCCGTCCCCGCTCACCCCCTGGGGCCAGGCCGGCGCCCTCGAACCCCGCACCTTGGGGTTGATCTCCATGGTGAGGAAGAGCCTGAAGCAGGCATGCGGCTGCAGCGAGTGCAGCTTCTTCTCCAGCTGCATCAGCCAGCCCGGGGCCAGGTGGACGTTCTTCAGCATCACCCACCTGCGGGCAGGGAGAGGGCCGTGGCCTCACCTCATGTCTCTGGCGGGAATCCTTGGGGACTCGGGTCTCAAAGCAAAACCAAACCAGCCTACCTGCCCGACTTCACAGCTGTGTTTATCGCCTTGTCTGCCTGGTTAAAGCCTTCTGCGGAGCCTGGGAACAAACAGCTGAAGGGTCAGCAGGTGGACTTGGACGCTAGGGCCCCCCACCGTGAAATCCTGGGGAGGGAGTGGGGAGAGGGTAGGGGACGGACCGATCGCCCTTACCGATGGCGATGGACGTGATCTGCGTGTTCTGCTCGGCGGCAAGATCCTCCACGTGCCCGCTGGCGTCGTACCCGGGCACAGAGCACATGAGGACGGGCGTGTTCGGCTTGACCTGCGGGCCAGCAAGTCGGGCTTTGGTGAGGGGGAGGCCCGCCAACAGCGCACCTGTCGGCGGGGAGGGCCCTGTGGGGGCTTGTGCAGATGGGCAGCTCAGAGCCCGCGGGGCCAGTGCGCACCTCCGTGTCCACGATGTGGGTCAGGTCGAGCGGCTGCTCCATGATGGACATGAAGGACTCTCCGAGGTTGGTGGACACGAACATGTGTGCCATGGCCAGCAGGCGGTCGGGGCGGAAGGCCTGGATCAGGAGCAGGCGGTGGATGGCCTGCCCGATGGGAGCTGGAACGGGGCCGGGAGGAGGGTTGGTGACAGCACAGGCCTGAGATGCCCCCTGGCTGTCCCCGCCACAGGCCCCTGCCCCACAAACACCATCCCAGAGATCAGGACGCCCCCTCGTCCTCTCTGCCCGAGAATCGCCAGCACCCACCTCACCATGGCACCCTCTGGGCACAGCTGTGACAAGACCTCTGCCCGGGGCCTTCCATGGGTGACGGGCGGCTACTGACTCTGAATGACCACAGAGTGCCCGTTCGGGAAGGACCCCGAAGAGCCTCAGAGACCCGGCAGCCACCGGCAACCTGTATCCATGCGGCCCCTGCTACCCCTCCTGGGGCCCGGCCAGCCCGGAGCCGCACACTCAGAAACAGCCCCTTCTCCTAACGCCTAAGCCCGGGCAGGGACCTTCCAGCTAGTCCTCTCCTGGTCTTTCAGCAGGAGCTGCAACAGGAACAGGGATTTTTTGCTTTCCCATGTCCACGCCGCCCCCGCAGGTTTTAGCACTGAGATGTGAATCTCAGGCATCAGTGACTTTCTGTCCCTGGCCCATCCCTGCGTTCAGCCAGCAAAGCGCATTCCACGCCCAGATTCAGAGCGGCCACAACGGGGCAGGCCCCGAGGGCTTACTTGCGGGGTTCTCCTCACTCCAGAGGTACGGCACGGTCTGCTCGGGGGAGCTGCTGTCCAGCCAGATGCCAAATTGCTGTGGGGACAAGAGAGGACGCGTCGCCATGGGCTCTGCCCCGCCCTGGGCGGAGTGGTCAGACTGATGTGTCAGAGACGGGAGAGAACGCAACGCGAAGTTCTGGGCTTTACAGGCCAGGCGACTCCCTCGGCGGAGGCCGGCTCCCCACCAGGCACGCTCACAAGATTCTCACCTCGTCTGCCTGGACCTTGGCGATCAGATCCTTGAAGGCGGGCAGGCAGCTCAGCCTCACCACGGCCTCGGCCTGCTCCCCGGTCAGGCCCTGGATCTTGGGTGTCGAGCCTGCGCTCAGCACGATCTCCTTCCCCCTCAGGAAGTGCTGGAATTCGGCGTCGTAGGTGGGCTCCCTGGAGGAGGGGCAGCCGTCAGCCAGGGCCTCTCGGCGGGAGTCCTGTCTGCTGTCACTGAGATAACAGCGTCCTCTGGGGGCACACGCGCTGGGGCGGCCGACTCACCCGACGGTGCCCTTGAGCTTGATCCTGGCCAGCAGCATGGCGAAGGTGATGTGGTCCTGGTGCAGCATGCCTCGGGCCACGCGGTTGAACGCCACCTGGAGACAAGGCGCGCAGTGCGCCATCAGAACACTGCTGTCCCTGGAGAGCGCACCCCCCACGCTGGGGCAGCCGGCCCGCGCTGTACCTGGAAGAGGTCCTTGGTGATGATGGACAGGCGCTGCGTGTGGTCGGTGACGCCCTTCAGGTTGGGGTTCTCGTACAGGACGTTGTGGTAGATGTCCAGGAAGAACTGCAGCGAGTACTGGTACAGAAAGTGGATCTGCAGGGGCGGAGGGGGGCCGTGAGGGGCCGTGAGCTCCCGAGCGCGGGGGGCGGGGAGCCCCCGGCCCGGCGCGGCCCGCCCACCTGCTTGAGCGACTCCATGGTGAAGTAGATGCTGCTACAGGCGGTGGACAGCGGCAGGTACTGCTGGGACACGCTCTCCACCTCCTGCATCACGATGTCCGTCTCCTCCACCTTCCTCGTCACCTCGGCGGCCTCCCTCTTGAGGTTCTCCAGCGTCGTGATGATCGTGTCGTCGTCCAGGATGCGCCCCTTGACCTCGTTCAGAGCTTGCAGCAGAGACTTCTCCAGCTGACGCAGGCGCAGCTGAAACTCCCCTTAAAGGACCAGAAGGCGCAGAGTTCACCCTGGTGCCGCCGTGATGCTGCGACACGGGCCCGGGGCACCTCATTCTCGGGAAGCTCAGCCCCGACCCACACGGAGAGCCAGGGACCCGGAACCGTACCTTGGAGTTTCAGAAGGTCGGACCGTTTCTCATCCACGTCGGGTCTTTCTGCTTTGAGGACTTCGTTGAGACACTGGCTCTGCAGACTGCTACGGGTGACGGTGAAGTTAACGAAGGTCACCCGGGAGCAGAGATCCGGGGGGAACTCGACCTGCCAAGAGGGGCGACGGGCCGGTCAGCATCATCACATCCCCGGCCCTACCCATCGCTGCCCCGTCTCCGTGGAGGTGGGCCCTGGGCCTTACGGTGGGGTCGCGAGTGGACAGGAAGATGACAAAGGACGGTGACAAGTCTATGTCCTGGTCGCCGAGGGTGATCAGCACTCTGCCCCCCGTTCGCCGGACTTCGCGGTTCAGAACTGGGTTCAGAACTGGGTCGTAGCTCTCCACGTCCTACGTGTGTATACGCGAGGCGTCATCAACAGTGAGTTTCACAGAGTGTGTTTCCACCCACGTTTAACTGACTTCCTACTCCAGATAAATACGTCTCCCCAGCAGCCACCCAGCCGTTGAGACCCACACTGCCTGACACGTGGCCCGGCCACTTCAGCAGATGAAGGGCTCTGTGCCTCGCTCCCAGCACAGGTTTCAGAGTCCCAGGGGATGGGGCCGTCCGGACTACGTGGGGTTAGAGAGCAAACACTGCCTCCACTGCGTTTTCACAGAGCTGTCTCACAGCTTTACCCCTGCTTTCTTTTCTTTTTGGGCTGTGCTGCGCGGCTTGTGGGATCTCAGGTCCCCGACCAGGGACTGAACCCACACCCCAGCAGTGAAAGCGCCAAGTCCTAACCACTGGACTGCCAGGGAACTCCTTTCTCACAAAGCTCAGAAGGTGGCACGGTACCTCGTGACTCACATCAACTGCGTTTGCAGATAACTAACACAGCCCGAAAGGCCTTCCCTCTGGCAGTGGAGGGGCACACACACCTGGACCAGGAGGGGGTTGCCGAACCTCAGCGCACTCTCCAGGTTCTTCCTGAAGGCATCGTCCAGGAAGCTGGTCCGCGTGATCTTCCGGTCCTTGTACTCGTTCATGATGAACTCTGTGGCCTGCCCCGAGGGGTCGATGATCAGCGGGTACCTGGGGATGGGCAGAGGACAGGTCAGATGCCAGGGGAGCCTGAGGACGTGACGGGCAGAGCCCGGCAGGGCGGTGGGGAGGTGTCCCGGGCTCAGATGTGGGGTCCAGGTTTACAGAAGAAACCATGTGACCGAAGGCTTGGCGTAAAATCCTCCTTCTGAGGACCTCCTGTGCGGGCAATGACTCAAGCAGACTGCTCAGAACGGCTACCGCCAAAGCACTGTCTCTCCGCGGCAAGGACGCTGCTCTGTGAAGGCTAAGCATAGGCGCTTGGCTGGCTGGGAGGATTCGCTGGCCCGCGGGGCAGACTCTTGAGAGCAGGAACTGGCAGCCCCGACCCTCAGGCCCACGAGTTGCAGGCGTGTGGGCCCTCCCACTCAGCGCTCACGGGTACCCTGTAGACAGGTGTGATCGCCACACCTGTCTTATTTATGGAAGAGACGAGCCACAGAGGGGTGAATGTCCTCTGTCCAAGGTCACACAGCCAGTTTGGGTGTTTTAAAATACTGTAACACGTGTGTGCGATTGCCCAGAACTCAGAGGCTAGCACAGGGCGCGTGGTGAGAACCCGCCGCCTCCGGCTTCTGCTGTGTGCGCACCCAGCCGGCCCTGCCATCCGCTGTAGCCACCCTCATGTGGGGCTCTGGAAGAAGGGCTCCCAGCTTCCTGCCGGGGCCCGGGGAGGACACACAGTGACCTGGTCGCTGGCCCGAATGAGGGGTGTCTGAGGCATTTCCGGGCCTTTGCTAGGACACACTCTGCCCTCGTGAACACTCACGCGTGCAAGCTTTGTGGGACGGGCACTGCAGTCTGCACTCTTGCTCAGGTGACCCATCAGGACGCACAGTGTGGACATGCCCGCCAGCGCCCCCAGCGAGACCCTCTGAGACCTGAGGGTTGGTTCCTCTTTGCACCCCGGGGCAGCGGCACACAGCAAGAGGTACAGATAAGGTGAGACAGGAAGTTGGGGCTTAGTTTTGAAAACAGAAGGAAACCCCAGGGTGCCTGGGATTGGGAGCTGCCACGGAGGAGGGTCAGCTAGGGGATCTCTGCGCAGTCTCAGTCCTGGGGGTGCTTGTGGATTGGCACCATTAGCCCCCTCCACGGCAGGCCTGTTCCTCCTCTGACTCCAGCCTCCTGAAGCCAAAACCAGGCAGCAGTTTCCCTTAACTCCAGCTAGACGTTTTCAGCTCTTACAATATTTTAAGAGAGGGTCTGTTTTAACGTTCACCCATCACAGAGCCACGCCCATCAACTTCACAAGGTTACGGGGGGCCCCTCGTGCAGGGTGTGGACAGTCGCAACACAGGAACGAACGGAACTGCGCACAGCCCGCCGTCAGAGGCAAGCGTGCTGGCCCGCTGCCGACCTTCTGTTCACCTCTTCCCAAGGGCGTGGGAGCCCGGCCCACAGACCTCTCCCCGTCCCCCGCCGCGCACGCGCACGTTACCTGTTGAACCTCTTCAGCATGATGGCGTTTTCCGTACACAGGTCGTCTGCGGGGAGGGAGCTGGCCTGCCAGCGGAGACGCTCGTCGGCGTTGGAGAGGTACTCCGTCCTCGCGATGTCTGTGCGGAACTGAGGGGGAAGCGGACGGCGTGGCTTCCGGTGAGGCCGCGGAGAGCCCACCGACCCTCACGCCGGCCCCGCCTTCCTGAGCGTCTCTGCAGACACTTACCTGGATGTTGGCTTGCTGGAGGTGGTGGGACCAGGTGGTAAACAAGTTCTGGCGCATCTGCTGGTCGAAGTAACCTGCGTAAGCGATAAAGGCGGCTGACAGGAGACAGTCCCCGGCGATGGTGGACATCTGGTTCTTGAAAGTTTCACTTGTCTTCTCCCACCGTTCCCGTTCGGCAGACAAGCTCTTCAGAAGAGCCGTGCTCCGGTTCACCTAAAAGGAAAATCAAACAAGTTAATGAGTTAGTGAAGTGAAAGTTGCTCAGTCGTGTCTGACTGTTTACGACCCCATCAACTATAGGGTCCATGAAATCCTCCAGGCCAGAAAACTGGAGTGGGTAGCCTTTCCCTTCTCCAGGGGATCTTCCCAACCCGGGGATCGAACCCAGGTCTCCTGCACTGCAGGCGGGTTCTTTACCAGCTGAGCCACAGGGGAAGCCCAAATCAAACAGGACTTGTGCTGAAAAGTGCAAACTGGTTCCTGTCCCCTGCAGACAGGGTTCAGGCGGGCTGCAGAGAGAAGCAAGCTCAGTGTTCAGACCCCAGGGGGGTGGGACCCAGATCACACACGACTGGGGAGGAACACAGTCCTAGAGTCTGAGGGCCTAAGGTGAATAGAGAGAAGGAAGGGCCAGCCCTGGGACGTGTGTGTGAGCAGGCAGGAGCCTCCGGGGAGGGCTGAGCTGGAGGGGCGAGACGCCCGTGGCAGACCAAGGAGCCGATTCTGGGGACCTGGGGGGAGTGTGGGTGTGAGTGATGGGGGCTGCAGAGGAGGGGACAAGGGGAGGGACGGGAGGCCCCGACAGGGAGGCCTTGGTGATACGGCGGACAGAGCCGGAGGCATGAGAACAAAAGGGTCTGGAGCTGGCCACGGTGGGGCGGCTATCTAAAGCTGGCGGGCCCCGGCTTTAGATGGCTGGCAGCTATCTACCTAACACCACTCAGTCAACGCGCAGGAAGGCGTCCCCAGGGCCCTCCAGGACGTTAAACAGCTCGTCCCCGAGACGACCGTGGCACGGGCAGCACTCGCGGACGCGTCCCTTTCCCGCTGGGCGAGCCCCGCGCACAGCAGCGCTTCCGGGGCGGCAGGAAGCCGCGCTCCTGAGCACAACCCGACCTTGGCTTCCACGGCCGCCAGGTCCGCCTTGATGGCCTGGGCCTCGGAGATGAGCACGGCGTACTCCTCCTTGTAGCGGGCGATGCTGGCCTCCAGGTCGCGGATCATCTGCTCCACCTCGTTGGCCTTCTGCTGGTTGTCCTTGGCGTCATCCTCCAGCTTCTGCAGCTCGTTGCGCAGCGGCTCCACGCGCTTCAACATGTCGGCGTAGTTAAGCTGCCGAGGCGGACGGGTGGTTTTTAGACATGACCGGGTGAGGGGGCCCACCCCTGGGGGCTCCTGGCCGGGCTGCTCACCTGGGCGATGGCCCACTTCACCATAGGCCCGCAGGCCAGGGAGGCCCGGTTGACGATTTCGTAGTTGTAGCTGGGGTTGGACATGTAGTTCTTCTTCATCTTCTCCCTTATGGCGTCACTGCAAAAGAGGAGCTCTTTCTAAGCATGTGGAGGGCAAAAGTGAAGGGGAGCTTTTCAGAAAACAAGAGCCAGTTCCCCTCTGCCACCTGGCTGACCACGGAGGACACTCCAGGCCATGGCGCTCACCTCCCACCCCTTCCCTGGTTCTCGGGGCCAGCTCTGCGTCCCCAGCCACTTGTGGGGGTCGTAGGGGTCAAGGGATCAGAGAACTGCCGTCAGGAGCGGGGAGAGGGAATCTGGCTGTCTGGGGTGGAAATGGCCTGGAGAGGAGTCTGTGTGATCTGTGAGCCGACACTGCCTTCTGCAGAGGCCGTGTCAGAGACGCCCAGGCCCCCACCCGCCTGCCCACCTGATCTCCTCGGCGGAGAAGTTGACGATGGTGGGGATGAAGTTCTCCCTCATGATGATGGAGCGGATCTGCTTCCAGTCCGTCGTGCTCTCCCCCAGCAGCAGGCAGATGGACTCGAGCGCCAGCTTCACGGCAGCAGGAGGGTTGGCCATGGACCGCACCTCCACCAGGTGCTGCTTCTTGATGGACTTCACGGCTGGAGCACAAGGGAGGAGGTGCACGGTGAGGGGGGACCAGACCACCGCGACGCTTTGACTCCCACCAGGAAAGGGGCGCCTGTGCAGGAGACCTGAGCGAACGTGGGTGTCCTGTCTTAAAGCCCTCTGGAATAGCTGCAGCGGCCAGAGCAGCTGCCAAGGCCTTACGGTACTGAGCCCAGATCGCAACATTCTGGAAAATGGGACAGTTATCTGTAAAAATGTCTCAAAAATCCTGACTCCTTTACCTCTATAAAGATGTAAATACTTTTCTAAAGAATGAAATCGCTCATTTATATTATACCCATTAAATGAAGGCATTTTCAGTCCATGCTTCAGAAGTTGTCTTTACTGGCTGACTGAAGATGTGGAATTAAGAGCTCAAAAAAAAAATGGCCAACACGTTCTACAAGCAGAAATATGCATTTTTTCCCAGGCTGAACTTTCATTACAACACTTTTAAAAGTAATCATCTGGCAGGTGAGACCTAAATTAAATTCTAATTCAAATCCAACTCTGAATGAAAAGCCATGGTTTGGAAGATTACTTCCACTCCTCTGTGGTGTAACGTGATGACTACAAGCCATCAGGTGACCTGAAACAAGTCTGAGGCTAGTGGGCAGGAGGGCCAGGCTGGAGGCCGCTCCCGGTGCGGGGCAGACGAGGCCAGGGGCCCGGGTCGTGATCTCCTCCAGAGCATGTCTCAGCACATGGGGTGCAAGAGGGAGGTGGGGGGAGGCTGCCAGTGATTAGACTCGTCACTGCCGGCCACAACCAGGACACTTAACAGTTACGGCAAAACTGCACACTTCATGACACTCCTAGATGAAATTCAAGCCAAGGATTTGCAAACAGCATACTTAGGAAATCATTACCAGGTTAAGAAAATGTATTGATGAAAAACTTATCTTCTTAACTTTGTCTCATAAAAAAGGCCTAGGTGGTGCTAGTGGTAAAGAATCCGCCTGCAATGCAGGAGATGTAAGAGATGTGGGTTTGATCACTGGGTCAGGAAGATCCCCTGGAGGAGGGCATGGCAACCCACCCGAGTATTCTTGCCTGGAGAATCCCATGGACAGAGGAGCCTGGCGGGCTACAGCTCATGGGATTGCAAAGAGTCGGACACGACTGAAGCACCTTGGCATGCACGCACGCACGGGGAAAGTGGACTAGCTCCACGGGGACTTCGCTGTCAGAGATGAGGACAGTCTGAAGCAGCTAGAGGAGGTTTCTGAGACCTCTCCCTGACGCTCTCGCCCTGCGGCGCACACGCACCGTTCTGGGCCTCGATGACAGCCGGCTCCACCTTGTCCAGGTCCTCCTTCACGCTCATCTGCTTGTCCGCGATGACCTCCTGCTGCTTGTGCAGCTGCTCCTGGATGTCCTGGCTCATGACCTGGAGACAGAGGACGGCTCAGCCCTGGAGTGCGCGCTGCCAACTGGCTGAATGAGACCCAGACAGCACTGCGCACCCACACCACACACACACGTGCACATGCACACACGCACACACAAACCCAAGACGGAGGCGTGCGGCCCACACAGGCCACAGTTCCCCGGGACAAGAAGCAGCACCTTTTTCTTCTCGGCCTCCTGCTGGTCCTTCACCATCTTCTTCAGCTTGTCGTTGGCCGCCGCGTTCTTCACCTCCAGCTCCTGGCTCTTTATTCTGAGGTCCCGACGCAGCTCTTCCACCTGAGGAGCAAAAGCCATGTCAGGCCAACAGAAACACGCATGGCTCGCCTACACACACGGGTTCGCTCCCTCCCGGCGAGGGCCGCTCGCGCCGCGCTGGACCTGGTCGACCGTCTCCTTGATCTTCCTGAGCCCCACGTTCAGGTGCATCTGCTGCTCCTCCAGCTCGCTGCGCTTCTCGTGGAACAGGTTGGCGTAGTGGTTGATGAAGTCCAGGTAGTGGCGGGGCGTGATGGCCATGGTGCGGCCCCCTCGCTTGGCGAGCCGGGCGTTAGCCTTTTGGAAAATGAAGATCCTGTTATTTCTGCGCGGTTTAGCCTCAACACACTGTGACCAAACCTCAGAATGTAACTGTTTTGCTGGTGTGACGTGGTGGTATGGCCCCAGACTTCAGCAGTCCCTGCACTCAAGACCAGCTCCGGCTGCCTCCCGTGAGACGCCGAGAAACCCTCCCACCCCTGAGCTTTCTCCTCCTGCTTCTCTGAGAGGAGAAGGGTAGTGCTGGCGGCCGCAGGGGTGCACTTCCCAGGAAAGACCCCCCCACACTGGTCGTCTCTACGTGGGTGTCAGCATACCTCCTCTACCTTCTGCTGATTTTCAGCAGAACCAAAATAAGAAATGGCATCAAGAGGGGTGAGGCAGATCAGCTGCCCCGGTCCCCGCCGGCGGAGGGAGGCGTGGAGAGGGTAGGGGGCAGTGGGGGTGGCCTGCGGGAGCGGGAGCGGGAGGGCAGGGCCCGCAGGACGCCCGCAGGTCAGAGTGCTCTTCACAGAGCCCTCCGATGGGGGCAGGCTGGACTCCTTGATACAGAGCGCCCACTGAGGGACAGCTGGCCGCGGACAGGAGGTCACGCCCCGTGGGGCGGCCTCCGCACGTGGGGCTCCTGCTTGCTCACGGCCACGAGGCTCTTGTGCCACAGCTGCAGAGCAGGGACCCCAAAGGCCGTGAGGCCTGCACCACCACCCAGCTGGCCCTTCACAGAGAGAGCATGGCCCCTGTCCCAGGGGAGGACGTGAGCCTGGAGAGAGAGGCAGCAAGCAGGGCAGATGAAGTCAACGTGGGGAGGGGGCCAGACAGCCCCGGAATGTGCATCCGGGCCCCGAGCAGGTGAGACATTGCTGACAGAGGCAGGAGACAGGCGAGAACCAGGCACGTCTTTCCTGGGCGACGGCACAGTGTCAAACCCAGAGTGCCTTGGGGGCTGCTTCTACATCAGCTCAGTTCCACGTCAGCACGGAGGTCAGTTTCGCGTCTCCCGTGACCTCAAGACAGAACCCACCTGGTGCAGAGTCTGATGAACAAACACACAGCTGTTCACGATGGCCTCGCGGTGAGAGGGCGGCTGCGGCAGCTTGTCGTAGACGACCGGCATGTAATCTGGCACGATGTAGTTGGGCTTCTCCAGGTCCATCTTACTGGTGAACTCTTTGCCCACCTGGTAGAGCGCTTCCGTGGACCAGTCCCCAAACCAGTTCAGCACACACCTGCCAAGGCGCCCAGGTCTCAGAGCGGCTCCCGAGGGGGGCCTGCCCCTGGAAAGGAGCTGGGCGCGGGGCGTACCTGTTGAACAGTGCGGGGGAGGTGGCCGCGCGGTCCTTGAGGCCCTCGGAGGATGGGTTCATGGTGAAGACGACGTGCAGGTTGCGGATGACCTGGCTGGTGAACCACTTGTAAAGCTCCTCGTGCGAGTCCAGCATCAGGCCCTCCTTCTGGGCCCCCTCCTTGCACTGGGTCATCAGGGTCGCGTACTCATCTCCCTCGAAGAGGCCGGGCACCTGGGAAACACAGCGGTACCCTGGCTGGCTGGGCCTCGGAGCCTGGAGCCCGGAGCCCGGCGCCACGGAACGCGACCCGCCGCGGCGCGTCAGGGAGTGATTACCTCGCCGTTGGCCAGCAGGGTGTTCATCCGCTCCAGGAACCCGGAGTCCAGCACATTGGACTCGTCCATTATGAACGCGATCTTCTCGTTTTTACAGCCGGAACGCCGCAGCACCGTGCGGAGGTCTTCATCAAAGTCCTCGCCCGTGTACTTCCTGTGGACCTGCGGGAGCGGGGCGGGTCAGCCCCGTTCTCGCTCAAGGAGCTGCGTGCATGGGCAGGGAGCCACCGTGGGGATCAAGGGGCTCCGGCCAGACCCACCTTAATCTGGTACACGCTCAGCCCGTTCATCCAGGCCACGAAGCGCGACAGGGTGGTTTTGCCCGCTCCACTGACGCCAATCAGAAGCAAGTGGCCCTGAGGCTGACGGAATATTCTGGAACATCATCAGAAGGGATGTAGGTTGAGGTTTTTATGCTCCACTCCCCCTTGGACACTCAAATGCTAACCTTTTTCAGGATCCAGTCTACAATATTTGGAATGCATTTCAACTTGTATTTGTATATTAAATATCCGCGGAGCAACTGTTATTTGCCAGTGAGGCAGCAAAGGTCAAAAAAGACAGGGCCCTGTCCCCAGACACTCTGGTAACTCAAGCAGGAGGGTGAGCGGCCGTAACCAAGGCAGGTAGGAGATGCCTGGAGAGGCAGACTGAGGCTCTGCTTAGTGGGGATGCTGGGGACAGTAGAGCTGGACTCAGAGGCAAAGCGGGAATCATTGGCGGAGGCGTGGGGGCCTGTCAGGAGGGCAGCATGAGCCCTCCCCCCACCATTAAGAGCAGCGTGGGTGAGTAGTGAGGCTGCAAAAGTCAAAAGCCCACCGGTCAATCCTGAGCACGTGGTCCAAGACCTCGTTGAAAAGGACCAGAGGCACGTCCAGCTCTTCCTCGTAGAAGACTTTCAGCCGGGCTTTGACATAATCTCTTAACTCCTCTTGGTCTACTGGGATGTAGTCCTGTAGCAAGGAAGGGAAGATTCACTTAACTAGGAAGAAATCACCTTAGTTCTTACAGCAAAGTGGATCACATCTTTACATACTGAGAAACTGTCATAAAGAAGGAGACAAAAGCAGGTATTTACAACATGGCAACAAAAATGGAAGTAAACTAGGATGAGATCTAAAGATTACATGGAAAATCTTTGTAGAGAAAATGGAACTTCACTGAAAGACATCACAGAACGTGTCAGTAAATGAAGAGACACATTAGTCACAGAGAGATAAACACAGGACTGCAACCATGCCAGTCCCCCAAGCGGCACGTGGATTCAGTGTGATCCCCGTCAGACTCGGTGGTGTAAGTTGCACTGGCGCAGCTTGACAAGCCAGCTCCAGATTTCATTTGGAAAAGGAAAGGCCCAGAATGGAAGGACTCCCACCAAGAGAAGAACCATGTGTGAGACACTGTGATCCCAGCAGGCAGACTCACAGTCATGATCACGACCACGTGGCTTTAGCCCAGACAGCAATGAACGAACCAGCCAACAGGACAGAGCTCTGTAAAAGGCCCCTGCAAAAACCCAAGTGACAGAGCAATCCTGCAGAGGCCCAGCGCCAGGCCGCGGACACACACTCGGGGAACCCTCAACTCAGATTGAGGATTTAAATGACAGTGCGTTAAGAATGTGCATTCTTCCAACGACTCTATCAACAAAGTGAAAAGACAAGTCACTGGTAGAAGATCTTGCCTGTCAGTGAAACAGGATTAGTATCTAGAGCCTAGAAATAAATAGGAAATTCCAGCAACACTGCACAAACCTCCCCTGTTCTTCCTGCTTCTGTGCCCCTGCTTCCTGCAGCCCCTCGGTCTGCCACACCCTTCCCGACACCCAGATGAAGGCCTGTGAACACTCACCTGAGCCCCCACGCCGGGGTCAGCCCTCCCAAGATGGAGCTTCTTTCACCCTGTGAGTCTGAGCTCCTAAAGGAAGACTGCTCTCGGGCCCAAGTCAGCACTGCCCACTGAAGAAATGCATGCCAAGGCTGCAACCTTCTAAGACACCCTGCTCCCTTTCTGAGAAAAGGACAACCCCCGGCTATTCTCAAAACATCCACTCTGCCTAGGATATCAGTACATGGAACACTTTCACACAATTTACCCACAACGCCTTGTTTTTGCTGTCAGGAAAATAAAAGCAGGTGAGGCAAAGACTCCCTTCAACGCAAACATGCTGAACCACATCCCCTGCTGGTCAGTATCCGCCGCTCTCAGAGCAGCCTGCTCCTGGGATCGTCTGCCCTAAATTATCCACTGCTACAATTCTGCAGCCCATCACACCGCCGTGATGTGAGAGCTGGACCGTAAAAAAGGCTGAGCACCAAAGAATTGATGCTTTTGAACTGGGGTGTTGGAGAAGACTCTTAAGAATCCCTTGGACTTCCAGGAGAGCAAACCAGTCATTTACAAAGTAAATAAACCCTGAATATTCATTGGAAGGACTGAAGCTGAAGCTCCAATACTTTGGCCACCTGATGCAAAGACCTGACTCACTGGAAAAGACCCTGATGCTGGGGAAGACTGAGGGCAGGAGAAGAGGTTGACAGAGGACGAGATGCTTGGATGGCATCACCAACTCAATGGACATGACTTTGAGCAAGTTCCGGTAGATGGTGAAGGACAGGGAAGCCTGGTGTGCTGCAGTCCATGGGGTCGCAAAGAGTTGGACACGACTGAGCGACTAAACAACAACATCGCGCTTGTAACCATACCTTCCTTTACAGTAAATGCACGTCAAAGACGCTTCTGATCAGATGATGCTCCTAACTAAAAGGACAGGGGAAAAGGAGGCCTGCAGACGCGCTGCAGACGCGTCACCTTGGACAGCCAGTTGCTGTATAGGATGGGTCGGCTCATGGCCTTCTCCTTGTCGATGTTGGGGAAGTGCTTCAGAGCAACCATGTCAATGTTCTCGTCGGTCCAGCGCCTCTCCTCGTCCTCCACGAGTCTGCAGAGGAAAAGACAGGCCGTGGTGAGAAAACACCAGGCTCTGAGGGTGCTGTGGGCTACCCCGAGGCCTGGCGTTAGTCTTCTACCAGAAGCCTTCACTTTCTGCAAACGGAAGAACCAAAGAATCTGAACTCAAGAGGGCTTAAGTGATCCAGAATGTAGATGTTACAGTGCAGTGCTCAAACACATGAAATTAAAAGTAAAAGAAAAATAAAGGGAAACTAAGAACCTGTCATAAAACAAAGGTTGTACAGAGCTATGAACAAAGAGTGTAAGAAAAAGGTTCTGATTTTTAAAAATCAGTAATTTTTGATTCCTTAAAAGATAAAAAGACTCAACCTTTTACTGACACATTGGTTCAAACCAAAGAACCTCCTGTGATCCATGCTGAACACCAACTACAGCTATTAGCAAGGCTTCCCCTTGGTACTGGTCACAAAACCAGGAAAAGTGAAAAGCTTACAAGTGATATAAGTGATCAAAGCTTACACTTGATATACGTGGTTAACAGGTAAAAGAAAAACCGAAGCCCCAGAGACACATCTGCAAGTCCTCTTTTGAGAATAGACTAAGAACGAGGGAGGGCTCATGGCCACAGGACGGCACCCCAGGCCGTAGTGAGAAGGCGCTAAGTCACCCGTGACCTCTGCACTCGGACCTTGCGTGGGGCCCACCCAACAGGGAGAGAGGTGAATTAAAATGCCCTGCCCAAGGTCCAGAGGTAACCAGCAGGGCAGTCACAGTGCCGACATCCCAGACAGGGAGTGGCCGTGATCGATTCCCAGATGCGAGGCTCCACCACAGGGGCAGGCCAGCCTCGTGCAGACCCTAGCTCGGGCGGTCAACATAGGGGAGCATGGAGCTACCCGGACCCTCGGCTTCACCTGTCCTGGAAGAGCCGGAGCGCCTCGTGCGCCCAGATGCGGATGAGGCCTTCCACAGGCAGCGTCTCCAGGGGCCGCAGGGCCTCGAAGATCCCGCGCACCCAGCGGGTCATCTCCCGGGGTGAGTAGATGTAGTGCGGCTGTGTGTCCTGAGTGAACCGCTCCTGCGGGGAGACCAAGCCCCACGTCAAGGCCCAGCGAGAAAAGCGGCAACGGCAAACGCTGTGCAACACGCTTACGTTAAACTAAAGAATCCAGGCCCCGTGATATTTAAAAAGGAAATGACAATAACACTGGGGCTATGATTTAGTACAGTTAGATCCAAGGTGCTCACTTTATGTTGAAATTAATTATGTCTTAGCCCTCAGATTGGGAGAAAATAATAGCAAATGAGGAAACAGACAAAGGATTAATTTCAAAAATATATAAGCAACTCCTGAAGCTCAATTCCAGAAAAATAAATGCTGGAGAGGGTGTGGAGAAAAGGGAACCCTCTTACACTGTTGGTGGGAATGCAAACTAGTACAGCCACTATGGAAAACAGTGTGGAGATTTCTTAAAAAACTGGAAATAGAACTGCCATATGACCCAGCAATACCACTTCTGGGCATACACACTGAGGAATCCAGATCTGAAAGAGACACGTGCACCCCAATGTTCATCGCAGCACTGTTTATAATAGCCAGGACATGGAAGCACCCTAGATGCCCATCAGCAGACGAATGGATAAGGAAGCTGTGGCACATATACACCATGGAATATTACTCAGCCGTTAAAAAGAATCTATTTGAATCAGTTCTCATGAGATGGATGAAACTGGAGCCCATTATACAGAGTGAAGTAAGCCAGAAAGATAAAGACCAATACAGTATACTAATGCATATATATGGAATTTAGAAAGATGGTAACGATAACCCTATATGCAAAACAGAAAAAGAGACACAGAAGTACAGAACAGACTTTTGAACTCTGTGGGAGAAGGTGAGGGTGGGATGTTTCGAAAGAACAGCATGTATATTATCTATGGTGAAACAGATCACCAGCCCAGGTGGGATGCATGAGTCAAGTGCTCGGGCCTGGTGGGCTGGGAAGACCCAGAGGAATCGGGTGGAGAGGGAGGTGGGAGGGGGGACTGGGATGGGGAATACATGTAACTCTATGGCTGATTCATATCAATGTATGACAAAACCCACTGAAAAATAAAAAAATTAAAAAAAAAAGAAATTAATTATGTCTTAAAACTTACATTGAGAAAACTAAAAGTAAATAAAACTACAAAAAAATTCTTATAGAGATGCTTTAAAAAATGTACTTCCTAAGCTGAAGGAAAGCTTTTCTAAGCATTGACTCAAAAAGAGAAACAAAGAAAAAAGTTTATACTTCATGACATTTAAAACACATAGGTACGGATTTTGTGTACTATCGGGTCGAAAGCGTGACGGCGCCGCTAGGATGAAGCTCGTGAGGTGAGGAGATTGTTGATGAAATTGAGTCACGAAACTGTAACCACTGAATTAAAGAATGGAACACAGGTCCATGGAACAAGCAAAGGTGTAGATGTCAGTATGAATACGCATCTTAAAGCAGTGAAAATGACCCTGAAGAACAGAGAGCCGGTACAGCTGGAGACACTGAGTATCCGAGGAAGTAACATCCAGTATTTCATTCTGCTGGACAGCTTACCTCTGGACACCCTACTCGTGGATGTGGAACCGAAGGTGAAGTCTAAGAAAAGGGAAGCGGTTGCAGGAAGAGGCCGAGGCCGAGGCAGAGGACGAGGGGGTCCTAGGCGATAATGTCTCTCAAGACTACTATTTCAAAGTAGTGGGGAAGGAAGACTGAACCATGACAGAGGAAGACTATGAGGCTAAGGCAGAGGAATTTGAAGTCCTAAGCGATAATGTTCCTGGAGCTTACTGTTTCACAGGGGTGGATGTTCAAGTTTTTTGTACAGGCTCTGTTTGTAGCAGTTTTTAATAAACATAGATGTAACACACACACACACAAAACATGTAGGTAAGAGGTTGCAATCATACAAAGTCTAAAGCATTTGCAATAACATGACAAGGGAGTTCTCACACAGGACTCCAAGCTAAACGATGTCTCAGTGCAATATCGGCAGCTCTCCTGCAGAAGCCCTTGTTAGAAACTAACAGAGGAATGCCAATCAAAACCATGAGAATGGAGAAGGAAATTGTAACCCACTCCAGTATTCTTGCCTGGAGAATCCCATGGACAGAGGAGCCTGGCAGGCTACAGACCATGGGGTTGTAAGAGTCAGACATGACTTAGCGACTAAACCACCGGAGAAAGACTACCCTCAATTTGGCAGCAAGTGATAACTGTCCTTAAGATTTCTTTTTTTTCCCCTGATAGAAAAAGAAAACATTAGGAAAATGAAAATAATGAATTTTCTATTCAAATGTAAAGAAACAAACAAACAAACCAGGAGAAGCACCTCTGCTCATCCAATGAGCAAAGACGGTTTGCATCAGCCTTTTTCCAAGGCTGACTGGAGGAGGCACCATGCTGGGAGTGTAACTGGTCCAGCCCGAGTGTGGCGGCCACACCTGGTCACCACAAACACCACGGAGCGAGTGCAGACCCACGTGCCGGGGCTGGGTCTGCTGAGACAGAAGTGTGCACACCCGCTTAGAAGGCGCACCGTCCAGTCTCAGCTTCACCAGGGAATGAAGACGCGCATACAGGCCAGACCAGGACAGCAGAACGAAGGAGACGAAGCGCCTGGTTGCGGTACGGCTGGAGGAGTGACCTGGTGAGGGCTCCACAGGAAGCCAGACAGCGCTCAGACTAACAGAGCCCTCGGCCCCGGGAGGGGGCAGAGAGGCCGCACCTGGGACATGGTGTAGAACTCCACCATCGCCGCGGTGAGCGGCTCCGCGTAGGTGCGCAGCGACGGGATGAGCCGCAGCATGGCCCGGTTGAAGGTGCCGTAGATCTGCGTCAGCGAGGCGGGGCCCGGGTAATCCACGTAGACCACCGGTACGTGGCGCAGGAACCTGGGGGAGAGCCCGGCTCAGCGCGGAGCGGCGTGCCCGCGCCGGAGGACAGCCTCCCTGCCCCGCCCCCACGCTCCACGCCCCAGCTCAGGGCGGTCTCACACCTGAGCAGCAGCTGCGGAAACCTGAGTATGAAGCCAGCGGAGGTGGGAAACAACTCGGGCTTATTTCAGCCTCACCCGGGCCCTGCAGGCAGGTCTGGGCAGCTCTCTACTGCTTTCATCCTGAGTGTGTTTCCGAGGTTTCCAGCACAATGGAGGGAAACCCAGAGGAACCCCACTGACGTGCAGTATTTTGTTACCTTTTTCAATCATCAAAACCGTGTTTCTGTTATGCTATGTTTAAAGCAATCCTGGAACTGGTGTGTGTCAACCCAGGGAAGTCTACCAGCGGTGTTACCTGTGAGAGAGGGGCTTTCTCCCAGGGTCGGTGGGCGGGTTACAAGCCCCCACAAACTGGATCCTCTCCAGCTTCACCCAGGTTTGATCGGAGGTTCGGTAAAAGCCTCCGTGCTCCACCATCTGAGGAAAAGGGGGTGACGCGTCAGGAGCCGAGGTGAGCAGTAGCGTGGGTGGGGAGCCGGGCCCTCACAGATGGGAGCAGACCTGTCTGATGAAGGATATGACCCTCTGTGTCCCGTATTTATCCATGTCTGGCAGGTTGATCTCGTCACAGAACAAAACCAGCCACTTCCCGAGCTGCACGGGGGCCAGGACGACCCCGTTCGGGGTGCGTCTGTACTCGCAGTAGTGGTCGAAGGTCTTCAGCAGGAGCTCCGGGGTGGTCGCGCTCGAGAAGTTAAGACCCACAACCTGCAGGAGGACAGAAGCCAGGGGAGCGGTGGAAGGCCGATCCCGTCCCTGGCCCCCGAGGTCGGCCGCCCGTCCCTGCCCCTTTACCTCCATGTCGGGCAGGGCCCGCAGGGCGCTGAAGAGCGTCATGGTCTTGCCGGACCCGGGGGGCCCGCACAGGACCAGCGGCTTGTGCTCGGCCAGCCAGGTGTAGAGGAGGGCCTCGTGGCGGACGGTGTCCAGGGTGGGCACCACCACGTCCGGGGCGGCCACCTTGTGCGTCTCCACTTCAATCTGCGGCACCTTGGCCTGCCACGGCGACCACTCCCCACTGATGGACACCTGCGCACAGGCGGGCGAGGGTCAGCCGGGGTCCCCTTCACCCAAGCCAGGACCTCCAAGTTAACCCGCCTTCCCTGTACCACGGAGAACTCAAGGCACAAGACCCCGCTATGACAGGAAAGGCTGGCAAGGGCAGGCGAGGCTGCTGCGGGGGAGATCCGGGAGGCCACCCTCCGGCACGTGCCTCGTAGTCGATGATGGGGATGCTGGGCGCGGTGGGCAGCGGCACCGTGGTGATTCTCCTGATGTACTCGCCCAGCTCTGCCCTCATCTTCAGCCTGCTGTCTCCAGACAAGGACCAGAGGATGGCGTAGACCAGGTACCGCTGCGGGGGGAGGAGGCAGATCCCGATTTGAGTGGAGTTTGAACATTCAAGGAGACAGGTACAGCGACGTCAGCCCTGAAGCCTCGGTGCCCAGAGCACCCCCGCCGCCCCAGACCTGGATGTAGCGCTCCAGCTGCTCGATCTGCATGGGGAAGTCGGGGTGGTTGGCGTTGTACTGCGCCACGTTGCGGCAGGCCTGGTGCAGCATGGAGAAGAGGGCGCCCAGGCAGCGCAGGCGCGTCAGGTCCATGATGTGCTCCAGCTTGAAGGCGTGCTCCAGCGCCTTGGTGACCAGCCCGTTGGACGTGAAGTACGGCTGCATGATCGTCGCCGCGTCCCTCTGGATCTGCGAGGGCGGGTCAACGGTGCTCAGCGGCCAGCTAGCAAGGCCGGGGACTTCCACCTGCGCTAACCCCGGCCTGGGAGAGGGCCCCATCATGATGAAAACAGTTTTATGGGTTGAAAAATGAGGAGTCGAGGCTCAGCGACCAATCCCACTCCTTCATCCGGGCGGTTCTCAAAAATCACGTTTCCTGGGACACAGTTACCATCGAAACTGAAAATAGGCCATTTTTCATCAATTTGCAGAAAAATCTGAAAGAACCCTTTAAATTTACCATGCTCGTCTATGTTTTTTGCAACTGTGACCACTGGCTTCCTCAGAAGCTGGTGTGAGACGACGCTGGTTATGCTACCCTCCCATGAGTGCCAGGCTGCGGCGGGGGCGGCGCTGCTGCGGGTGCCCGGATTCTCGAGGGTGGGGGACCCCCTGGGCGCGCACTCCCAGCCCCGCCCGCACCTGCAGCATCGGGGAGGCGGCCTCCTCGCCCTCGTCTTCCTTGCCCTTGCGCCGGCGCTGGGCCTCGTCCTCCCCCTCGTCCAGCGGGATGCTGCGTAGCCTGGCCAGGAAGTTGTTGAAGATCATGTCCGTGCTCAGCACGTCCTCGCTGAACCAGACCATGCCGCAGCGCGACACGGTGGCCAGCGTGGCGTACTTCAAGTCCTGCACCTCAAACATGATCCGCACCTGGAGGGAGACCGGTAAGCAGATTTTTTTAGGTAGAGATCAGGAAGTTGGTTTACCTACCTACCTACTGAAAAAGCAATTTAACTCTAACCTCTCCACACTCCATTCAGAAGTAAAAATATCTTAACTACACCATTGCAACACCCATCAACCTCTCTCCCTAAGAACCTGGGCAGGAAAAAAAACCCGTGTGGTTGGGAGAACTGGGAGCTCCAATGGGACAGAACCATTGCTCCCTGGACGGTGGGGCCCACAGTGAGGGGCTGTGGCCAGGCCCTCGCACTTGAACCCGCCAGGCCGGCCAACACGGCTTCCGTTTGCACAGAGGGTTGGCACCCTCGCTGGGTCCACTGCTAGTAGCCGGTGGGGCTGAGAGGCAAACCAGAGAGTCTGATTGCTGAGCCTTCACCTCAGGGCTAACGTGCCTCACCGGGAGCTCCACCTTCCCAAAAACAGTCAGAATCTACCAGGTGATGAGCTGAAGACAGAACCTGACAAATTACATCAAGACACTCGTCTGCTGAGTGCATATTCCTAGACCTGCGTCTTGGTTTCTCAAGTAACATAACCGCTAACGGTGACCCTCTGTCGTGATAAGACTACCCACTCACCCACTCAGAGGCCCTGCTGGAGCCTCTGTTCCCTCAACCCACCAGCAGATCCCATCAGCACGTGCTTTAACTCACACCCACAACTCGGTCACTTCTCAGTATCCCCACGGCCTCCCAGCTTACCCTGGCAGGCAAGCTCCAGTCCTTGGTGACCCCAGGCCTGTTTCCCCTCGGGTCCTGGCCCTACGTCCCTCCGTGCCGGCCAACCGCCCCCCTCCTCCCGGCATGTGTGGGCACGCCCAGGGGCTCCTCCCGCCACCAGGCCTCCACCCAAATGCCCGGGAGCCCCAGGAGCTGCTCCCTCTGAACGCTGAAGCTGCCAGCGTCCCCGTGAAGCCCTGATGGAGCGACCTCCTGCCTCAGCCACACTACTCCAGCCTGCTCTCGCTGTGGCCCCGTGCCCACTGCTCCCGTCTGTCTGTGGCCACCTCTGTGAGCCCCGGCAGGGCAGGGGTTTTGTCTGTGCTGGTTACGGCTGTATTTGCAGCATGTAGAAGGGGCCCAGCACACAGGGGCACTCCATAAACGTGGGGTCAAAGCACGAACACACGTCCACGTCAGGCCTGCGCACGGTTCCCCACCTATCAGGTGGTGTAATCAGAAGGACCCGTACCAGACGCTCATTTTCGAGGGACGACCGTGAGGTCCACGTCTAAATCCCTCACTGCGCCACTTCCCAGAAGTCCCCACAACCCGACCCCCCAGGGCTGCAGGAAAGGCTGACTGACGATTACAGAGCGTGCCTAACCATCAGTGAGCAGCAGCAGGTTACGAATGAACCCTCTGGAACATCTCTCACTGGCCCTGTGAATGGAACAGCCCTAGCCTAGCAGAGAAGCGCCGACTGTGAAGCTACTGACACCCAGGCCACCCCAGGGCGGTGGGAGCTGGCCGTACGTTGGGCGGGAGGCTGAGGCGCTCCCCGTTGGGCAGCGTCAGCAGCTTGTTGTCGTCTAGCACCGAGTTCAAGTTCTCCACCCACTCGGGGTCCACGTCGCCGTCAAAGACGATCCACTGGCGCTTCTGCAGCTCACCTCTCACGTTGTCTATGATCCTGGAGTGGAAGGGGTTAGGAGAGCGGTGACTCAGACTAAGACGCTCAGCTTGCACCCGTTTCTGAAGCGTTCCCAGGCTGTGTGAGAACACACTGTTCCGCAGGGACAGGGCGCCAGGCCCTGGTTCTCAGGAGGCCCCGACCCGGCCCACGTGCACTCACTTTCTCAGAACGTGTGTGAAGAGCCCGTCTGTCCACTCCCGGGTGTTGGGGTCCAGGGTTCCGTACAGGTGGTCTTTGCTGATGGCTTTGGGGTCGATGATGTGGGCCACACCCTCCACGCCCTCGAGCCTCTCCAGAGCCTTCAGAAGGACGCGCCAGGCCATGCTCTTCCCACTGCCCGAGGGCCCCACCATCATCAGGCCATGGTTGATCTGGGTGATCTGATAGAGCTGGAGAACCTGGGGGCAAACCCAGCTGCACCGTCAGCACTTGAGAGAAGGCACGCGAAGGCTCCTCCCTGCTTCTCACTGCGCCCAGCAAGAGACGCGTGCTGGGAGCCCTCCAGCCAATCACAACCACAGCGGGTAGAGAAGGGTTTAACTGCACCGAGGAGCTGTCTGAGGAGTCAGGGAGGCCGCAGCCGGTGGAACGGGAGCTGCTCAGCAAGCTGCCTCAGGAGAGGCCCCTGCCAGGAAGGAGAGCGGCTGGAGGAGCCCCCCGGCTAACCCGGAGGCGAGGCTCAGGGGCACAGGCGCAGCCTGTGCACACGACACTCTTTTTCCCGAGTGACTCACAGTGGAGATGGAGGGAGCAAGCCAGTGCAGAAGAGAGTGTGAACTCTGTACCCAGGGGCACGGTGACGTTGTTAGTTGTGACGCTGGACAGACCTACTATCACAGACACTTTTTTCCAGTGTCTGTCATTCCCCTTTAGCATTTTCAGAGAGCAAACCGTACCATGTGAGTGAACATTTCAGGTAAGTTTTACTGTCACTGCACTTAAGGAAAAATCCTATCGGGGGACTTGGGGACAAAAGTTCACAAACCAGATGACACGCCTAGGGGACAGCCCCATCAGACATGGCTCCTCCTGGGTGGGCAGGGCCGTCTGACGGCTCTTGGCCCCTGGGGGGGCTCTGTGAGGCTCCAGCCCCGCCACCCCTGGGGGGCTCTATGAGGCTCCAGCCACAAGGCCCCACTCACCTTCTCCACCCACATCCCGCCGACCTCCTCTCCGTCCCCGTAAGTCAGGTACATCTCCTGACACACTTTCTTGAGCTCCTCCCGCAGCGCCGTCATTTCGCCTCGGTGGTACTGGACGCCGGGGAACACGTCCGACAGGAGGCTGAAGAGCAGCGGGATGTCTTCGGCCACCAGCTTCGGCACCATCGTCTCACAGACGCTCTGGATCAGGATCTGCGGGGGAGATGGCTGAGCTCCAGGGGCGGCGGCTCCGCGTTCCCGGCTCTGTCCCCACAGCGACCCACGCCCACAGGCCCTGAGAACAAACGCGGAGACCCAACACCCTGCCCCACCACCCCTGCCCGTTTGGCACGCGTCTCCTTTGTCCGTCCTGGGACACGGGAGCCACGGCTCGGGTGCGGGGGAGGCGAGCTGGCCCGGCTGAGCGGGAAGACGCCTGCTCACCTCCTGCTCAGGCAAGTTTTCCGCGATCTCTCCTTCATCGACTGCCTCCCCGCGCTCCTCCTTCTCCCTCTTGATCTTCTGGATCCGCTCCCGTTTCACATTCCCTGCGCTCACCAGCACACTCTTCAAGGCTCGCAGACCAAAGTCGTAGTGGCTTTGGGAAGAGAGCTGCTCATCACACAGTCTGAAAGAGAAAGGGTTTCCTTAAGAACAGTACCCGCTGAGTACCAAGCAGCGTCCAACGTCAAGAAACGAGAGCGGATGTGTGGAAGGAAATGTAATTACAGAGGCCAAGTTTAAATGGTGCAGTTAACACGTGCCAGAAGCACGATTAGGAATGATGCGAAGCGACTCACTTGAAAAAAGGGACGATCTTGTTGGCGAGGACCTCGGCGGTGCGGAAGCCCTGAGAGTACAGCATGACCTGGGCGATGAGCTGGCGGTCGGGCTTGGTCATGGCCAAGCTCCGGAACAGCTTCTTCAAGTTGTCTGGGAGGTTCGACCGGCCCGCATAGCCGGGGTTCATGGTGATGAAGATGGCCATGTCTGGGCTCACCTTCACTTGTTTGTTCAGCAGCTCACAGGTAATGGGGGCAGAGGCTGAAATTCAGGTGATGCCGTTAAGGCTTGCGATGGTCAAAAAACCACCATAAAATCTGAAACCTCAAACCCAGCGCCCTGCTGGCCTGGGACCCCATGGGAGCCGTGGCCTGGCCTTTCTGTGGGCTCTCAGCAGCATGACACCCTCTGCCTGGGGAGACCCGTTTCCAGCCTTCCCGCCCACGCAAGAGCCACCCAGATGTGGCGGGGATCAAGTCACTGGAGCGGGAAGCCCACTACCCTATCTGCGCATCACCGCTGGGTGTCACATGTCAGTGAAGAACAGAAACACAGCCTGACAGTAGCTACAGCAACAAAAACGGGTCCAGCTGTGATAAAGCCGACTGGCTTAGACCACGGGCATGACCCTCGCCTAGGGCCATTAAAAACAACCCACACACAAAACAAACCGCCACAGCTCTGCACACTCAGGGGCCAGGCTTCCTCCACAAGTGAGCACACAGCTCAGAGGCACTCATTTCTCTGACACTCATTTTATTCCGGTCTGGTAAGATAAGATACTATCACTAGGGAATAAAAGGGAAAACTGACGGGTAAACTACCCATCACGGATGTATTTAACTCCTCCAGCTCATGCACCGAGGCTCTGTGTGGAACTAGCTCCCAGGGACCCCCAAGCACATGACCAGGGTCTGGTCCAACACTCCTGCCAGGAGGCCTGGCTCTGCGGGGACACGGGGGGAGCCTGGGGCCTCTGTCTGCAGAGGAAGGACCAGTCGCCCGCTAGCTGCCATGGGGCGAGGGGGGCAGTGCCATCCTGGGCCCCGCCCATGTCTTCCATCAGGTCGCACCGCCCTGCCTGCAACCGCGGGTCTGGGAGCTACACTAAAGCCTCGCTCATTTCTAACCCACAGCAGTGTAACTGGAGCAAGAAGACGAGCCTCACTCTTATCGAAGTTGGGGTTGGAGTGCTCGCGCAGCGCCTCCTGGATGCACTGCACCTGCTGTGACACGGCCGACAGCATCCGCTCCTCCAGGCGGTTGAACTCGTCAAAGCAGCCCCAGGCCCCCACCTGGCAGAGCCCCACAAAGATGCGCCCCATCGCCTGAAACGAGAAGAAGACAGGCGCTAAGAGACGGCCTCGGTGCTGGCCACGTGGGGCTCCGATCCTGGCTTGGTGATGGGGCCGACCCCGGGCAAATCACATCCTGAAACCTGCCTGCTCCTCCTTGAAACGGGAATCATACCACCTTCCTCCCGGAGGAGTGCAGGGGGTGGGATGGGCTGTGAAGGTGGAACCAGCTTCACCGGTGAGGCAAGGAGCCCAGTCCTACACGTAGCAAGTACTCCACACACAGCTGTACAGATATAATGTACTATTTTCCCTCGTCTCCCAAAAAAATTCCAGTGACAAAGCTGACACTTTTCGTTGTTTAAAACAACCTTCCCTATTTGTTTTTCCTAAACACAGACACCAGAAAAATACATTACACCGAAGAGTTAACCTGGCGACGTGAAGCTCAAGTCAGTGTCACGCACCGCTGGCCCCTCAAACAGCTCCAGTCACCCCGTTCCCAAAGGAGAGTGCTGTGTGCATGGCTCACGGCCCCCAGAGGCGCAGGCCTGTGTCCCCACCCGGCCCTCAGCTCTAGGCGGTTCCCTCGGAGCTTCTCACCTGAAAATCAAAGGTCTCGTCACAGTTGAAAACTAAAACAAAGCGCCCCAGCTGATGGCCGAGAGCTTTGACAGACTCGGTCTTCCCGGTCCCCGCAGGCCCTGTCATGTGAAGAAAGGTTATTGAGAACGCAAGTGAGAACATGTCTTTAGCTTTAAGAACTGCAAAAGGCAATTCTTTTCCAAAAAATCAAAGTACAGTTCGCCCTCTGTCTCTATGCAAATCCCACTGGGTCCCACTGTCGGCCCTCCATATCCACAGGTTCCACATCCATGGATTCAACCAACCTCAGAAGGAAGCTTCAATTCACGGCTGGTTCAGTCTGAGGGTGTGAATCCTGTGAATACGGAAGGCTGACTATACATCTATTAAAAAATCTGTGTCCAAGTGGACCCTCGCAGTTCAAACCAATGCTGTTCAAAGGTCAACTACAAATGTAGTAACTAATGTAAAGATTTAGTACCAGCCACGTAGTTAATAAATACATTTAGATTATTTGCTTCATCTCTGAAAAGTAGGTTTACCGTTTGACTTCACCTGACCAGGTGTGTGGAGGGACTCACCGAACGGGGACCCCCCGAGCCTGGCCTCCAGGGCCTGCGTCATCGTCAAATAGCAGCGGTCGGTGAGGGGGGTCTGGACCAGCTTGTCCTGAACACCCAGGTACTCGAAGCCATAGTTAAACTTGGCATTCGCCATCTGAATCGACAGCTGCTGCAGCACGTCGGTCTGCTTCGGGTCAAAGTAGAACCGCATCTGGCTGAGCCACTCGAAAGACTTGGCGCTGTCGACCTTGCTCCTCATCAGGGACCTGGTGACGTCTCTCTGGTGAACCAGCTCTGTGATCTGAAGACAGACTCACTTTAGGAGATTATCGTAACGGACACTCCCTGGAGTACAGAAGTGCCTCCTCTGGGACTGCGCATTACTGAGGAGACTTTGAAACTGAGATCCTAGGTCCAGTTACGATGTAAATAAATATTCTGAAATATAAATTTACTTTTAAAAACAACAGAACTGGCGTTCACACGATAGAGTTACATAGAATAAAGAACTGCAACAAAAACAAAGAAACAACAGAAACAGCTTTTTCTAAGTAAAAACTCTGCAACTGGCATAAAACATGATGGGAGAAGAGCTGTCTCTGATCTAACTGTCTATCTGCTGCACAGGATGGTGCCAGCCCAGTGGTAAAGTGAAGAGGCTCACAGCACGCCTCCCAAGGGGGCTCTGGGAAGGCAGGCGCAAGAGCGTGAAAACCCTGAGGGCGGGGCGTCCCTCTCTGTACCGGGGGCCCCCATCTACACTGGGGGCCCCTCTCTGTACCAGGGGTCCCCTCTGTACCAGGAGGTTGTGCATTTGGCTCCTGTTCCCCAAGGTTGCCTTTCAACAGGAAGAGAGCGCCAAGGACCACCTAGCACTTGTCAACAGGCCATCGACTTGCTTTTCTCCCAGACGCCAATGAGGATATCTCTCGGGCTTGAGTTCTTTTAGCAGCTCGAGGGGAGGGCAGGGGAGCCTGGTCAGGAGGAGGAGGACTCACCAAGTGCTCCAGCTTGCGCCTGCGGAGTGGGGGCTGCTCCATGAGGACCGAGTCGGCCAGCACATTGAGGGTGACCTCCACGTTGCTCAGCACGGAGTGCAGGGGGGCTGCGTCGCTGCTCCCGCCCATGCTGCTCAGCGCCGTCTCCACGTTCTCAGACCAGGCGATCTGGGCTGACAGGACCACCAGCTGGGCCTGGGAGACGCGGCACACAGGAGACCCAAAAGAGTGTCTTTAAAGATCAGCTGGTGTCCTCACCTCCAGACCGTCCCCCTTCTGCTGGACAGTACCTGGTATTTGTCAATCCAGGTGATGTAGGTATTTGGGTCAATTGATGTTGCTTTACCAAAGATCTCGACTTCAGTAACGGACTCAGCAAGGAGTTTGGCCAGCGTGACCCGCATCTCCTTCTCCACCAGCGTGAGCCACTCGTTGATTTTGGGATGTTCGGTGATTGATACGGGGGTTTTAAACATAACCTGAAATAAAGAAAACCTAAGAATTAAGGTGTGCGAAGACAGGAGTGAAGTTTTCTGAGTTACAATCGTAAATGTAACTACCTCCTCTCCTTCACGGGACGAGATGCCCAGGACAACAGAGTTGTCTTCATTGAGGATGATGCTCGAAACGCCAGCAAACATTTTCTTGAAGTGTTTCTGTAACTTAGCTACATTCTTACTGTTTCCAATGATTTCAAGCAAATCTTCATCACCCACAAAATAGAATCTAAAATCGAAAACAGCATTTAAGTTGCTAAAACATGACACGTACAGAAGTAAGGTGAATCAAATAGTAAGAAAGGAAAGTGGACATGAATGGTGTGGACCATCTCCAGCCTGAATGCAGATCACATCCAGGTTTTCTCTAGCCCTCAGCAAGAGACACACTCACCTAACAAGACGCTGAAAAGAAATACAATGCATTTCATGTAATTCACTTCACGTCACCAATTTTTTAAAAACCTGCTCTATTTATAGTAAGTAAACTATTCAGAGGGCTTCCCTGGCGGCTCAGACCATGAAGAATCTGCCTGCAGTGCAGGAGACCTGGGTTCAACCCCTGGGTTGGGAAGATCCCCTGGAGGAGGGCATTGGCAGCCCACTCCAGTGTTCTTGCCTGGAGAATCCCCGTGGACAGAGGAGCCTGGCGGGCTGCAGTCCATGGGGTTGCAAAGAGTTGGATACAACTGACCGACTTTCACTCACTCAAACTATTCAGAAAGAAAAAAAAAGCCACTTAGAAAATAAAATCATCAGAGTGAGTTTTTTAAGAGAGGCAAGCTGCCTGGGAGGGGGAATAATAGTTTAAATGGAATTTAGTATAAAAACCCACGGTAGAAAATAAGAGGACTCACTCGATGAAAGGGAAACAGTATTCATTAAGTGGGTTACTGGTAAGAAAACTCTTGATGTCAGAGTTAGCAACACACAGGCCAGGAGGGAAGAAACCGCAGCGCTGGACTTCCCTTCAGTCCACACCTGAGACTCCCCCTCACCTGGGGAAAGACGAGCGCTCTCTTTCCAGGTACTCTCCCAGGGCTTTCTGGATCTTTCCCAGCAGGTCTGCCAATCTCTCCAGAGACCTCTGCACCCCCTGGATGTTCAGAACATCCATCACCAGGGGAGACTTGGATACTTTCTTCATCAGAGCCAAGAACTCTGTGCTGATGCTACAGGTCAAATTAGAAGCAAGGTTACTGTCAGCCTTCATGCAGAGTGTTCCCGGCCAAGCCACCCTTTTGCCCCCACCCCAGGAGGCCTAACCTCTGGAACCGCTGGGTCTCCACCGGCAGCAGGTGCTTGATGTCTGCACTGCCCGTGAAGATGCCCTCCAGGTAGACCCAGCGCCTCTGCACGTCGATCCACACGTCGAACAGGGCCATGATGCGGTTCAGTTTGTCTTCCCAGCTCAGGGCATCCTCCTCAAACACCTAGCGGGCGAAAGAGTGCAGAGATCAACTGCTACCCCTCTCCCCTCTCAGATACACCAGAACTTACCCCAAGATGCAGACAAACATCCTATCAAGTTACGTGACTCACTTTTTCTAAAAACAGGTCCCTGGTAACTGAGCCTGGCCGTTTTTATTTTTAAAATATATGTTAATTTATTTAGGCCGTGTAGCACTTGGGGTCTTAGTTCCCTGACCAGGGATCGAACCTGTGCTCCCTGCAGTGGAAGCCTGGCGTCTTAACTGCTGGACTGCCCGGGACGTCCCCATGAGGCTGCGGGCATTACGGCAGATGCGCGGGAGGGAAGCCGCCATAGTAGTACCTTGTAATACGGAGAAAGTTTCATGGCGGACACGCTGTTGATGTGCTCTTTGACCTTGTTGAAGAGGTCGTCCCAGCCGCGGATCAGGCGACACTTGTTCTGATAGTTAACCAAGTCCAATTCGTACGTGTTCCACACTTCACGTATCTGAATTGAAACCCAAAGAGGCAGGTCATCAATGTAAGGGCGTTGGCCAGCCACATAAGCGGCCAGGTGAGTCGACAACAAGGGGACAGGAGGGACCGCCGGTGAGGCTCCGTCTCACAGCCCAGGTGGCGTCACAGCCCGACCCGCACCTGCTTCAGGAACTCCTCCAGGGCCATCTCCCCCTGGGCCACGAGCAGCACGTCCTTGACCACAGCTTCGTTCTTCTGCAGGTCCACGTCCCAGATTTGGCCGAGGGTCAGCTCAGAAACCACCCAGTTGACGTGAAGCCGCTTCATCAGCTGTTTCCAGTGGCGGTCCTTAAGTGCTTCGGACTTGAGCTCGATCACCAGCATGTTTATCTGTGGGGAGAGGGAGCCGAGTCACCCAGGTGGCGTGTTTCCGGCCGACCTCCCAGCCCGCAGCTCCGGGTCACCCACCTTCAGGTAACCTTTCAGAAGCCTCTGCACAAACTCGTAGGACGCGTACTGCCGCAATCGGGCGGGGAAGTTTTTCAGCTGGTTCAGGAGGCCATCTAAATTCTGTCGAAGCTGTCAAGAGAAACCCAAAGTGGTATTTGCCAACGTTCCTTTAAAGGGTGAAACATTTAAAAACTAGCCTTAAAAGAAATTTCAGATAAACGACTGGAAGGGGCTTCTTGTGAGCTCGCAGTACAACTCCCTGCTTGCCGAGTTCCTACGTAAAGTCTCCAAATTCCACCACGTGAAGGGCAGCACGCTATCTGTGTTACCGACACGTACCTTTCGAGGCTGCACTGAGACCCACGGCTGCTCCTTCATCTGGTCAATCTGCTCCCAGACCTTAGAGAGCTCTGACCAAACGCCTTTGAGGTCCTGTAACTCCTCTAAGGCCACCTGCGATCAAGGAGAGCAGAGCAGTTACACTTCGGGCGAGGAGCCACCTTGGACTCCACCAGGGCCTGTGCAGCCGGGCTGGGGGCGAGGTCAGCACGAGGTGCCCGCGCCCACACGCCCGCGGGAGTGGCTCGTACCTGGACGCGCTCTTCGCTGCCGCTGAGAAGCCCCGTGTCGGTCAGCTCCAGGGCCTCCTTGGCCTTCGCGCACTTCTCGCGGTCGTCCTTCAGTCTGCCGAACTTCCCTTCGTATATGGTGAGCGCCTGCAGCGCCTCCTCTGGACGCAGGTTGCCCTGAAGCGGTCAAGACCAGTGAGTCAGAGCCAGGTCTCAGGGAGAGGGCCCGGCTCCGAGGAGCTGGAGGGGTCGCTGCGCTTCCTTGAGTGTGTCTGCGTGTAAATGTTCAGAAGTGCATGCTGGCGATGCGTGCCCGTTACTTCCAGGTCTGACCTGGGCAAGGGGAGCACCCATCGACTCAGGCGTCCCCTCGCGGAGTGCTGGGGAGACACTGACCTGGGTCCGGAGTGGGCCACCCCCGCCAGGCACGCCCTCCCCGGGGGCACGGCCCGGGCATCAGGGACAAGGGAAGATGAGGAGGAGAGCAGCGTTCTCACCAGAGGCCGCTCGGCTTCTGCACTAACACGATTCACAGATCTCTTTCCACTTTAATAACCTTTGAGAGTGACTATATCAAGTACCAACTCAAGTTCTTTATCTCGTTTTTGCCACACTGTGTGACTTGTGGCACCTCAGCTCCCTGAGCAGGGGTGAAGCCGGGCCCTCAGGAGTGAGAGCGCTGAGTCCTAACCACTGGACCCCCCAGGGCACTCCCTCAGTGAGATTTCTAACTGTAACACATCACCGGTGAGGCGCGGCACAGACGGCCACGCTGAGGTGCTGCACTCTTGCCTGCTGATCAGCCCTCACTCCCCCGCACGACCTGGCAGTCCTGGAGTCAGCGAAGCACGGCCTGCTTCGCCCCGGGGCCCCTCGGACCAACCAGACACAAAGTGGGAGTTCAGGCCGGCAGCACGGACGGGCTGAGGGCAGGACGGAGGCCGACCCAGCAGACGTGCGTGTGTGCCGGTGGCGGCAGGGAGCCCGATCGGTCCCCAGGCCTCATGTGGAGAACCGCAGCCCTGACCACAAAACCCGACCAGCACCTAGGATGCACTCACATCCTTCTCCTGCAGTGTTTACACGTGTGCCTCCCTGTGAATTCCACTCAGAGAACCAGACGGACCGTGACCTCCACGCCTGCGCCCTGTCCTGGCTGTCTGCACGCCCCTCTACTATCTAGGATGCATGCACATCCTTCTCCTGAGCTGTTTACACATGTGCCTCCCTGTGAATTCCACCCAGTGAACCAGGCGGGCCATGACCTCCACACCTGAGCCCCGTCCTGCCCGTCTGCACGCCCCTCGACCGTTGGCATGCCTGCCTGCCCCCACTGGTCCCCACACGCCAGACTCCCCGCTGAGCAGCGAGGCACCAACACAATGCCCCCAGCACGCGTCTCCGTCTGACTTAAAGTGCGTGTCCTTCCTGTTCCCTTCTCCCCCTCCGGCTCCTGCGGGAGCGTGTCCCCCTGGGGCCAGGCTCCTCTCTGGTCACGGCTGTGTTCCTGCTGCCCAGAACACGGTTGGTGCTCATACAAACTCGAATGAATGTGGAGGCCTGGCTGCGGCAGTCTCTGGGCACAGAGAGGCTTAACCCCTGTGATGACAGCGGCACAGCCCAGGACGGCCCCAGAGCACAGGCCAAGCAGTGGCGCCGGGGGACGCCTGGCCTGAGTCCACAAGAGGGACAAGTCCAACTTCTGAGTACAACTGAGAGGGTAACTTATGAGCAGAGAAACGTCAGGCTTTAGAAGCATTCCCTGACTTAAATGACTGTCGTGAGGGGTCTGGGTAAAAAGAGGCCTATCTAAGCTGGCTTTCAGTTTCACATCCACTCTCTGCAAGGACTGCTCCCTTTACTGCAGGAAGGAAGCGCCCTCACCCTGGAGAGCTCAGCCGCGGAGGCGCCTCGGTCTGCCGGCAAGGACGGCCGGCGCTGCGGGCTGGGGCGCGGGCCGCGCGGGGCTCACCGTGACGGGCTTGGTTTTCTCCCAGTCGGTCAGCAGGTCGGTGGTGCGGCTCTCCACGGCCCGGTCCTCCTGCACGATCTTCATCTGCAGGTTGGCCACCTGCTGCTGGATGGCGGAGTCCTTCCGCCTCATGATGTCATTGAAGGCCCCCCACTCCCCCTCGATGTTGTCGATGTAGAGCCAGGATGGCGGGAACTGGAACCTCTGCTTCTCCAGCAGCCGCTGGCCATTGCGGTAGAGCTAGAGAGGGAACAAATGCATGGGGCTTTTTCTTCTAGAAGGGTAACAGCAACTATGGTCAGACTGCACCAAGAAGACACCCGTGGGTGCAGAACACGCCTGCTCTCCGCCGGGAACCTCCCCTCCCCACAGCGCTGCGGCCACAGGGCAGCGGGTGGCCGAGGGGCCCGGCTGGGCCATAGCCGGGACTGCCCGGCTGCACCGAGGCAGCCCTGAGCAGGGCCTGAGCACCCCGGAACTGGGCTTCACACCCTAGGTCCAAACTATGAGAAAGAAATTGAAGTTTGAGGACTTGAAGATCAACAACTAAAAGATTTCAAAAGATAAGAACCTGTGGTTCGCAAACCCTGAAGTACCTGAGGATCACCTGCAAAGCTTTCTAAAATGCCGCCGCCTAGGACGCCGGCGTCCACCTTTACAGGATGGCAGGGGGTATGACAGAGGCGCCCCGGGGACCCCCAAGGCACAGCGAAGGACAGAGCTCACCTCGACTTGCTTCTCAAACTGCTTGATCTTCCGTTTCAGAGACTGCACGTAGGTGATGAAGGTCACCGCGTCGGAGGTGCTGGCCGTGTCCACGGAGTGCTGCTCCAGCTCCTGGCGGGACTGTGGGGCGACAGCACGGTGTCGGTCGGGGCCACAGGGGCCGGCGGGCCTGCCGCCCCGCGGGCTCCCGCCTCCTCACCTTGGAGATCTGCGAGTGGAACTCGGTCATGTTGGAGCCGAGCATCTGCCCAAACTTGCTGAGCACCTCCTTGTGCCAGGAGTCGTACTTCAGGTTCACCTTTGACTGGACCTGCGGGGGGAGCAGTGTTCACACCGCAGCTTCCCTGCAGTCAGACGCTGCATCACGGCCACCGTGCAGGAAGCCGGCGGGGCTCACCTTGCCGTAATCTATCACCACCGGTCCAAACTCTTTCTTGGTCTCTGCGTTGTCGAAGGTTCCTCGGGCCTTCCTTATCTGGACCAAGAGAGCTTGCCACTTGTTGAGATCCTCCCCGAGCCGGTTATAGATGTTCTCGGCTTGCATGTCCCACAAGCACTGATACTGAAGCCAGACCTGCAAATGAAGAATGCAGTTTCACACTACAGCTCGACTTCTTACTTTATGAAACATTAATATATATGGTCGTAATCTGTTAAAAAGGTTTATGTTCTTTCATCACTGTTAGGAATAAACTCTCATTTCAAATGCTCAGTTTCCCAACCAAGAGAGAATAAAGCTTTCTGCTTTCCAAAATGATTAATACCCCAAAAGGTTCATTCTTTTGTTCACTGCTTGCTTTAAAGTAGCAAACATTACGTCATAAATCGCATTACGTTTAGTCAAGACTTCTTAGCTGCACGTTCATTCAAGCTCACACTGCGTCTAAGATGGATCACGCGCCCCAGGGGGAGAGGAGCGCCTCACCTTGACGTACTGCTCGACTTCGGTGACGATGCCCATGACTGCAGAGTAGGACTCCTCCAGGGCCACGGGGCCGTCCGGCATCCGCGTCAGCGCGTTCCGATAGAACTTCTCCTCTTCCGTCAGTTCGTAGTGGACGCCCACCTAACAGAACAAAGCCGGAAATGAACACAGGGAGCGTGTATAGAAATGTGAACCTCAGTTACCTTTCAGTGAATTGAAATAAACTGAAAGAAATATCATTTAAGGGACAACGTTCACTCATCCCAGTCACAAATGACCTAAGTATATTTAACTCATCAAACCAAGAAAAGGAACATCAACCACAAGCTGGAAGATGTGGCATCCCTGTTTGAGCAGGCGTGCCTCAGGAGCGGGGAGCGGGGTGTCCAGGGTGGGCCCCACGAGACCTGAGCCTCTCATCCCAGAGGGCAGGACGAGGGTGTCGCCTTGGGGAGCGAGGGGCCACCACCGAGTGTGAACACCAGCGTGCACACAGTCAGTCGTCGGCGTCAACAACCTGTGGGCCAGTCACAGGCCAGGCACTGCTGCAGGCATTATGAACAAAGACGTCTGCTGGCACAGACTTAGGTTTTGCGGGAGGGGAGAGACAACCAAGGGAAAAGCAAAATACGCAGGACGTCAGATGGCGAGCAGGGCTGGGGAGAAGCGGGGGTGGGAAGGAATGCAAGGGGGAGGACGTGTTTCACACGGGGAGGCACGGGAGGCCTCACTGAGGAGGTGACCCTGGGCAGAGACTGGGTGAGGAGGGGCACCGTGGGGGCAGGGGATGAGCAAGGGCAGAGGCCTGGGGCCAGTGTCCGCCTGGCCTGTGTGAGGACGGGCGGGCCCCGCGCGCTGCAGCAGAGCCGGGGGCGGAGAGGCAGGAGGCAGAGCGCCACGTGTCGGGGGCCCACAGGCCCCCGTGGTGGGCGAGACGGGAACCGTTACCAGACTCCCAGAACAGCAGCGTCGGGGTCCACACACACCTAAGAGGCACTCTGGGCTGCTGAGCTGACCGCAGCTTTTAGAGGAACGAGAGCAGAGACCAGTGAGGAGGGGGCTTAACTAGGCCTGCGGGTGAGATGCACCCTGCACGTCTGCAGCACTGGACGCCACAAGAAACAGACCAGGGTAAGTTCTGAAGAGGAGACGGTGGGCGTCCAGGGTGACATGAAGATCTGCAGCCTGAGCAGGTTAGAGGGCGGGGAAGAGAAGACTGGGGGAGACGCAGGTCTGAGGGAGGGGACTGAGAGACGACACGTCTGCAGGTGGCCATGTGGAGCCGCGGGGAGGCAGCGGGACCGGTCCGTGGAGTTAGGGTAAGGACCAGAGGAGACAGGAGCATGCAGGGCCGGTGCACGGCTGGTATTCATGACCAGCAGTCCGGATGGGATGCGGAGGGCGGGGTGGGGTGGGCATGGAACGTACAGGAACCAGTGACGTGGACGTGCCGGCAAGGTGCAGGGAGAGCTGGGGGAGCCGGGAGTGAAGACCGGCCCCAGAGGAGGGAGGAGAGAACAGAGCCACACGCACAGCTAAGAAAGGAGATACACTTGGGGCTGTGTGGAGCGGTAACCACGGGGAAAGTGTCAGATCACACTGCGCCTTGTCCAGCGTTCCGACAGAGCGCTGAGCTGAGGTTCAGGGCTTCCTGGCGAGGGGGCTCACCTGGTACCTCTGGCTCTGGATCCGGGGAAGAGACAGCACCACCATCTTCCAGGCGAACATCTCCTGGTACAACTTGTACCTGCACTCCTCGATGGGCGGGTTCAAATAGATGACCTGGTTGGTGATCCGCAGCTCGTGAACGACATTCTGGAAAGCAAAGGTGTCGTTTTGACTCAGCAGTCTATTTCAGTACAAGGGCTTTGATATATACCATTTTCTCTCTCTGAATCCTTACACTAGTTCCGTGTGAACCACAAACTCTGTTAAGTTACTAACAGATCTGGCCTGTGAGTTCATGTTTGGCATGCAGCCCTCCCCAAGAGCCTGGAGGAGGTCAGAGGGCAGCTCTGCATGGGCTCCTCCCGGGCGCCCAGCGCCTGGGTGTCAGACACACAACAGGCGCTCAGCAAAGCGCCATGGGATCTGATGTGTGTGACGATGTCTGGACGTGGAGGACCTTGCAACCTGAGAAAGCAGTGACGCAAGGCCGGCTTCACTGATGGGTTTACAGGCGGGGATCAGTCTGTGCCACCCACCAGTGCTCTGAGGCAATTTAAGAATTCCAGCTCAGTCTCCGCTACATATCCAATCAACTCAGACACCCTCACTTGCTTTTCTGCACCTCAGTAATTTTTTTTAAAAAGTATGCTCTGGGGATGAATATCTGTAATATTCAAAAGTGAAAACATTTTAGGTATTAAAAGAAAACATGAAGCCTGGGTAGGAAAAAAAAAGGCAATTGTTTCTCTCAGATCAAAGTTTCTATTTGCCCAGTTCTATCAGGCTTCTGATTTGGAGACTTCCACTTGTAAATAGAACACAAATACTGTAAACTACACAGAACTAATGTATGGCTTAATAAATCAGTGTAAGGTGGACACGTTTACAACCACCACCTGTGTTACGTGCAGAGTTTAAACAGAACTTTCTGGGAAGCTTGCAGGCCCCGGTAGGCCCCCCATCCACACAATGGGAAACAGCCACGTGGAGACAGGGGCTGCTGTCCAGCGTGCTGATGCATCCCTCCATGAGAATTCTACTCAGATTTTCATTAGAACTGACACTTTAGGGTCACCGTCTGAACTTCTGCTTGCAGCAGACGATTGTATTCAGTTCTTCAAATTGCTTCCTACGTACATCCTAGGAGAACAGAAATTTCCCCCAGTGTAGATTCTAAGTTTTATTCTCCATTGAGGAAAATAACCTGGGACTTCGCTGGTGGTCCAGGGGTTAGGAATCTAGTGCAGGGGACGTGGGTTCGCGCCCTGGTGGGGGAACTAAGGCCCCACATTAATAATGAAGCCGTGAGCACAGCTACCAAGCCCGCACCGGTAAGGAGACCCCCGCACCGCGGCTAAGATGCGACACAGCCATCAGACAAAACGATTAAACCCCACTTATTCCTGAAACCTGACGCAGAGCAGAGCTCTAACGCAGGCGTGAAGAGGACAGGGATACGCCCTCTCCAGCCTCCTCTCAAGTGGTGTGATCACCAAAGCAAAGACACGAGCGCCAGCCCGTCTTCCAGTCGCTCAGTCGCGGGGGCTCTGTGACCCCGGGGACGGCAGCCTCGACAGACTCAGCTAAAGGACGGGCCCCAGTCAGACTCGCCGGGTCTCCCGGGACACTTCCGCCGGCGGTCACCGCTCCTCAGCCCCTTCCATCCGTGGCACTCTCCGCTTTTCCCGCCTCTCTCACGCCCTGGCACTTGGGGCGCCCTCTGTAGAGCGGCCCTCCTGCTGGGTCTGCCTGGCGCTGTCCTCACGGAGGGTGGGGAGAGAGCCCGTCTCCTCACCTCACGTCACCCCGGGACGCTGACCGGGCTCAGGTCTGCCCACCGCAGTGGCCTTTTCACTGGCGCTTCCCCTGGTGCTTTACTTCCTATGGGACCGGCTGCCCTGGGAGATACTCACCTTGATCTTTGGCTCTCCTCCAGGCTTGTGACTAACTTGAGGGGCATCTGTATCCATGTCAACCTCTGCTTTATCCTCTGCTTGTCCAAGGAGCACCTGGGTCCAAGCTCTCAGGCCAGCTTGCAGCCGGACGCCCAGTATCCTTTCGATCTACAGAGAAGACATGTCTAACTAAGAACAGTGTTTCTCCCAAAGTTAGCTCGCAGAGTGTATTGACAGAAAACCCATGTTCCAGGTCCAGGACGGATTGTTCCTGTCCATAAGCCTTCACCCTGGCTCCTCGGCCTCGTCTTCACCCTCCAGCCTCGGGTCACTGACCACCAGGCTGACTGCTCTCCACCTGCGGACTCCCGCTGACAAGCAACAAGACCAACACAAACGCGCAGGTGTGGCGAAGGTCTTGATACACGTTCAGTATGACAGGAAACTTACAAACAAAAACCAGCCTCACGTTTGAAACTAGAAGACTATAATTTGGAGATGAACCCATTTTCTTTTTTAAATCGAGGCACAACTGATTTCGTTATTGTTGCTGTTCAGTTGCTAAGTCACGTCTGACTCTCTGTGATGCCACGGCTGCAGCACACCAGGCTTCCCTGTCCTTCACTATCTCCTGGAGTTTGCTCAAACTCGTGTCCATTGAGTCAGTGATGCTACCTAACCATCTCATCCTCTGCCTTCTTCTCCTGCCTTCAGTAACTGACTATAACATTAGTTTTGGATGTACAGCATAAAGATTCAATATGTATGCCTATTTGTAAAATGATCACCACAGTAAATCTAGTCAACATCAGTCACCAAACAGTGACCATTTTCTTTCAACAAGTGAAGAAGGAAGTCGGAAATCTCTGATCTGTGAGGAGATTTCCAAGGACTAGGGCGTCTGCACAGCTTGCTTAGAGTCCCCTCACTGTGAGCCACTCAACCATCCTGGGAACGCTGTCGGGGCGGCCTGAGAAAACCTGGGACTCGCACTCGATTCAGAAGACCGGGGCTTCTGAAAGCTCACTCTGTTCAGGGCCCACTGGAGGAATCGCTGCATTTTACTAATCCACTTTAGAGTAGAAAACCTGTGACCCACACACAACTTCAGAACTGACCAGCCACCACCTGTCCACTGAGGGACCTCTGCCATAAAACACCCTCCTTCCCTCCAGAGACTTCACAGATGCTCTGACACCCGCTGACGAGAAAGCCACTCGGGGTGCTAACTATGCTTCCAACACCCACCCCACAAGGGTGAGCCAAGATCCTCTAAACCAGGAACAAGAGGTACGTGGCTGCTGGCGGGCTGGTGGAGAAAGACAGGGTGGCCAGAGAAGGCGGCCCGGAGAGGAGGGCCAGGGAGAAGCACCTCAGTCATCAGCAGAGCTGACGTAGGAGGCTGCCAAACGCCCAGAAGACGAGAGCACCCCTCCCCTCCCCCGGAGCGCCCTGCTTCGGCGCAGGAGGAGGGCGACTGCAGCCAGCCCCGCAGTTCAGCTCTGCTGTCAGCTACAGGGGACTTCTGGAAAGAGCTGGATGGTCATGGTCACTGGTAACTTCCACGGAAAGAGCTTTTCAGTGATGAGCTAACAGACTTGTGGACCGAGGCCACCCCCATGCAGATGGCAGACAATGTCACGGGTAGCCGGCGCCAGCCCACCTCCATATCCAGCTTGTTGACCCAGATGGGCAGGTTGGAGTAGGAGTGCAGGTTTAGGTCGTCCACGGCCTTCTGCACTCTGTTCAGGATCTCGGAGAAAGTCTTGTGATCGTACATGCATGTCTCCAGGGAGCGGACTTCCAGGTCTATCTTCTCCTCGATAATCAGTAGGTCGTCCACCTAAAGGAAGGTACAAGGGAGCTAAGCCTACGTGCTGGCCTGACACCACACCCCCGTCTCCAAGGAGGGGAGGGAAAGGTATGGACATCGGCAGCCTCTCCCCTTCCCACTCCCGCTCCCGGGAAGGCGCCCTCTGACTGCCCGCGCGGGAGCAGGACATCAATGCGTGCTGCTCAGCACCTTCCCTCCCTGGGAGCCAGCTGCTCACCAGACCAGTGGACTCTGTCCTGCCTGCAGAGGCAGGAGCAGGGCCAGGAGGCGAGTGTGGCATGGCCGGGCGGGGATCTGGGGAGGAGGGCCAGGTCTGGGACAGGGCGCGAGCCGCCAACCCGCGGTTCACACAACTTTATCAGTAATGGAGCTCTCGGACCCTTCACCTCTGCCCTGGCCCCCTACCTGAACAGGGACTGTCACTGAAAGGCCTCCCTAAAGCCCCCACACCATCCAACAGCCTGGTGAGAGGAGAGCCTCCTTCTCCTGCTTGGCAGACGTGGCCCTGAGCTGTCAGGACCATGGACGACCTCTGTGGAGAGCTAACTGCTAACCGATTGGCCACCCTCCGCAACGGGGAGGACGGAAGCGGCACGCACCTTTTCCTGGAAGTTGAAGACCGTCTCCGCCAAGCGCTGCACGTAGGGGTCGAGCTTGTAGGACTCCCACACCAGGGCGATGCCCTCGGCGATCAGTGCCTGCACCTCCTTCTTCAGGCCCGCCACCAGCAGGGAGATGGTGCTCCGCTCCTCCACCTTCTCGCACGTGCGCTCGTAGGTCCGCACGCTCTCGATCAGCGAGATGGCGAACGGGTAGAGCTGATTTGCTTGGTGAGCCTTGTTCACGATCGCCAGCGGGACGCGGAAGCCCAGCCACTTGAGGTTTCGCACTTCTTTGGAGAGGGTGATGATCTCGGGGAGGAAATTGACCTTCAGTTTGAGGACGTTGCCGGCACGGCCCCGGACCCGCGTGCTCTCGATGGTGAAGATGCGGCCCGACACGCCCAGGTTGCGCTGCTGCACCTTGCGGGCCCAGTCATCGAAGATCTCCTGCGTGTTGAGCTTCATGCGGAAGCTGTCCCCGTCCTGCTTCAGCTTCTGGCCCTCCACGTGGTTCTCCCAGCCCTTGCCCAGCACGTCCTCCACGCGCTTCATGTAGGCCGTCAGCTGCCGGTCGATCTGCTTGGCCCAGATGATGGAGCCGGACACGGGCGGCAGGTCGCGCACGTGGCTCATCTTACACGCCTGGCTCTGCGGGTACTGGACCTTGAACTTGTCGTGAAGAGACTCGATGTCGTCCTTCACACGCTGGATCAGCTGCGTCTGGTACTCGCGGATGGCCCCGCGAATGTGAGGCCGGACGAACAGCGCGTTGAACCTGGAGAAGATCCGGAACATCTCGTTGGCGTTCTTGGCCGTGCCGAGCTGGTCTCGCAGGCGGGCGGTGATCCGGGTCTCCACCCTGTCGATCCTCTCGTCGTATCTCTTCATCGCGGCCTCCCAGGCCTCCGTGCCCTCCTTGGAGACGTCCAGCCCGTCCACTTCCTTGACGTTCTCGTAAGCCAGGTTGACCTCCTCTATGGCGTTTGCGTCGGCAGCGTCGAAGAGCACCTCGGCCACTTTCATGTCCTGGGGCTCAGGCACCTCCCCCTGGTTCTGCTGCGCAACCGCTGTGACCTGCAAGGACAGGGTTTGGGAGAAGACAGGTCTGCCAGGGGAAGACTTTTACCTCATTGAGTAGCACGCACCACAAAGATGACCAGTCCGCCACGTAAGCCTAACGTTTACTCAGACTTTTTACAGCCACAACTCAAAGCCGTGTAAGACACGATACTGCACGTTTTAACTCTGCTGTAAAGACCTTCAGACAACGTAGTTTTGTGGCCAAAGCTAAAAAAAAAAAACGTGTTGAGACCTGGGTTTGGGGTTCTTCCCTCAAACTGCACTGGGAAGCTCAGGACTTCACAGGAGTGCTACATACAAAGTCGGTATCCAATATACTTCTCATTTTTACTTCTAGAACTTCAGATTACAGCCCAGGGTCCACACTGCAGCAGACGGACAGGTCGAGCATGACAGTGAGTGAGAGGGTCCCGCTCAGCCCCCCACGCGCTCCTGGACAGACAGCAGAGCACACAGGCCCCGCGCCTCGGGACGCGGCGGACCGCCGGGCGCAGCTCACGCCACTCGCGCGGAATTCCACCGCGGGGCGGGGGCTTGATCTGGGGTCCGCAGACGCCGCACATGGAGCTCAGACAGCCTGTGTATTTGGGGAAAATCATTTTCAGTAAGCCTAATTAAATCTAGCATTTTCTTCAGTCATGAATGTAGGCAGCCGTTATAGCTGTCCTTCCACGTCACACGGCAGCTGCTGTAATCCTGAGAGCTCGTTTATGCTCACTACCTCAAACTCAGGCTATCAGGCCTGGCACTAGGTCTTGCTCTTTTACGTGTTCATGGAGAAGCACACAGATTACTGTCCACAGATCACAACTTCAAAACTGTGGACAACTGTTTCTTTGTAAACCTGTGCATTTTATTTTATATATTTCAAAACATTCTGAGAACTCCTGGCAATGACATTAGAGGAGCAAAAACCGCATAAAATGATTAAACAGCTATTTCAGGACAACAGACAACCGCCAGAGGCAGCCAACACCTTGAGGTGTGCCGACAGCAGGTGAGAGCAGTGAGCCGACGGCCGTCCGGCCTGGAGGCAACGCCTGCCCCAGCTCGGGCAGGAAGACTTGCAGCTTTGCAGGTGGGCGCAGAAGAGCAGCTTACAGCCAGTGGACGTCCCTGGCGCCTGAGGGGATGAGAATCTGCCTGCACTGGTCCAGGAAGATCCCACACACTGTGGAGCCACTACGCCTGTGCACCACAACTCCAGAGCCGGCGCTCTAGATGCCGGGAGCGGCTCCTGCTGGAGCCCGGGCACCCCAGAACCTGTGCTCCCCAAGGGGAGCCGCCGCGACGAGGAGCCCACACCGGCTACAGAGTCGCCCCCACTCACCGCAACTAGACAAAAGCCCATGCAGCAAGCAAGACCTAGCACATAAAACTTATAAAACAAACAAAGGGGGGGTTCTGGAAAAGACAGTCAGACAAGGGCCAACGGAGTAAATGACATATATGCCCAGGAGATCCTGGGGAGCCCTGCAAGAAAGAAAAGTCTGGACAGATTTACAACTTGCTGTCAACCAGAAGATCTATAACCAGTGACACTATCCTTCAAATGTGAGAGTGCTGCCAGCAAACCTATGGGACAAGAAATGGCAAAACATTTCTTCAGGCTACAGAGAGAAGATGGCAGAGGTAACTTGGTCACAGAAAGAAATGAACAGAACTGGAAAATATAAATCAGGGACAAATGTAGAAGGTGATGTCATTATTTTTCTTTTCACTTGCTGATTTTTTCTAAGATATATGTGACTGCTTAACTTGTAACACTGTAGTGCTGGGTTTATAACATATGTAATAGTAATACCACATAGTAATATACGTGATATATATGCATTGTAAGAATAGCATTATTTCTCTTGCAAACATGACAAGCAGGAGGAAGGAGATCTGTATTGATTACGAGGTTCAGTCAGTATTGAGTATATCATGATAAATTAGAGACCGATAGTAATCCCTAGAGAAAAAACTAAAAAAGAAAATTCAAAGAAATATAGCTGTTAAGACTAGCAAATAGCAGCTCTGAATCCAAACTTATCAATAACTATGTTAAATGTGAACAGACTAATCCTCCAACAAGACCATCCTGAGAATGCACGCCTGCACACGAGTTTATTACACACTTTACGAACAAAAAGGCAGCAATACACGTGGCTTACAATCAGAAAGTAGACAGTGGTGTTTTAAAACAGGGCTGTCTGAGAAGGACATGGCACGAAGGGCTGAGACACCCTAAGCTGGGACAAATCAGTCCCCGTCTCAAGTCTCTCACGGACACGGTAAGGGGTTAACACGTAAAACCAACCCACGCGCACGTGCAGACGTGGATCGGGACTGCTAGGTCAGGAGACGCCGAGCACTGTTACCAACCCGCTGCACCCTGGGCGGCCGGCGCTCCTCATGGGAGAACGAGGCCAGACGGCAGGGATTCTAGACCGATCGCCCACCCCAGCTAACACCACAGAATTCTCAGACTACAGGAAGGCTGAAAGAATCCTAAACACACACACGAAAGACCCCACCGAGAGCCTATGATTAACACCAACCAATTAACATTGGCTATACCTTGGCTTTATCACACATCTATCTGTTTACCAATTTGTCTGCCTATACATGTATCAATCCACCTGCTATTTCTGGACTGGATTGTTTAAAGGGAGAAAAGCGGTGCTCAAGAAAAGTGGTGAATTGAGAAGAGAAAAAAAAAAGCATGAAGAAAGAAAAGGAGTCATTTAATTGTTTCAATAAATCTGAGCCAAACGCAATTATTATCCACATTTTACAGATAAGGAGTCTGAGGAAAAGAGTAAAACAATGAGCCCAGTCATATGGCTAGGTCAACAGCTGAATTAGGATGTAAACCCATGAGGTTTGGCTCTAGGGTCCATGCAGTTTGGGGATGGGAATGAATGGATAGAGAATGTTAAAGCTTGGAACGAAAACGCTATGATTCAGAACCTATAGATCTTCAAGCTGACAGTGACAGATGAAAATGGAGCTAGAGAAGTACTTCAGTGTAAAAGAGAAACAAGTAGGTGACTGTTAAAAAAAAAAAAAGAGAGAGAGAGAGAGTGAGTGTCACTCAAGCAATGCGGGCACGAAGTTTTAGACCGTGAGCCACACCTGCGGCCGCAGGACCCTGACGATGACGGCTCGCAGCTGCTCGTGCTGACGCCTGAACTTCCGCATCTGGTCCAGGCGGGCCTGCAGCTTCCTGTGAGCGGGGTTGATCCTCCACACCATCTTTAGGTTTTCTTCCCTCTTCCTTTTCACAATGTCTCTCAGCAACACCTGGAGCTTCTCGTACTCATCATCCCACGTCTGAAAAACTTCAAAGCACGCGACCATAACCTGGGATGTGATTTAAGAGGGGAAGCTTATTACTAGAGCACACCTTCATCGAAACGCCCTAAAGCTGGCTTCCTGGTATATTACAACTTACTTTTTCAAATTCTTCGTAGGCAACATGCATCAGTTTCCTAGTGCCTAACACTTTGAGTAACTGAGAACTCAAGTCTCTTGAAATTGCCTCCACCAAGCGCAGCGCCCTCTGAATGGGATATTTCGTGTTTCGGATCTTTCTCAAATGGGTGAAAATTGCAACAAGTGCCTGCCTTATTTTGTCCAGCTCAGTGGCAGACAACAAGTCATTCAGAGGAAAATCTTTCATCAGAGGATTGTAGTCATTCACAGTTTCCAAAGCCTGTTTCAGACCTAGATTAACAGAGACACAGTTACATAGTTTTCACACGAAGTTTCAACAGTTTCATAACTTTCACATGAAGCGAGACAACTATAGGATACAATGTTATGTGTCAGTTACACCTCAGTTTTTTTTAAAAAAGTAAAAGAGTATTCCTTCTAGCTTTAAATATTGGGTTGGCCAAAAAGTTTGTTCCGTAACATCTTATGGAAAAACCCAAATGAACTTTTTGGCGAACCCAATTCGAGTTAGGTAAACTAGAATACATCCTCACAATGGAACATTTTGATGCTGCAAAATATTTAGTAAACACAGAAACTGTGCTGTTTGAAAAAAACAATGCTATTAACAGGTGATCCCAGCGTGGTCTCCATTTTGCTTTTAAAGCGTGTCAGTTCATGCATACTCAAAGGCTGTGAGTGGTAGTCCCAGAGATGCCATCTTTGTTTACTGTCTACACTATCTAAGCAGTCTAGTATTACTACATTAGTTTTGTAAAGCTTGAATTTTATCAGCATTAAGAACACTGAAATTTAAATTTTATACACATGGCTCAAGTCAGGGGGAGTGTACTGTAGACATGGATCACAGGAAAACCTGGGTCCCGGTCTTTATTTTTTTTAAACTTCCTTTGGCATAAGATTTTTTAAAAAGAAATATATTAGGAAAGAAATAAAGGTTTTAGAGGCATTAAAAAAAATTCAAAGTATACATTTCAGTACTAGTGAATGTCCATATCTTAGTGAGTATATGAAATGTGGTCAAAGGAACTGAAAAGGTTTCCTCTAACATTTAAAATGTGGGCACCACAACCTTTTTGGAGGGGAAGGAAAAGAACATGACGACGACTGCTGTCCCGATGACTGGTTCTGACGTGTCTCTGGTGAAGAGCGAGGTCTGGCCACGTCCGGCACTCCACATCTGAGCACCCGGTACACGCTCATTCAACGTCACCCTCCCTGCTGCCCATTCAGAAACTACCTTTATCGTGACAACTGTTCGGAACAGGGACGAGGCAGAGAATGGGAGGAGGGGCAGGTGAATAGCAGAAGAGAAAGTACTGGCCAGCTCTCCTTCCCTTCCGCAGCCCTGTGGGCAAAGAACTTCTGCTTAACGTAAGCCCTGTTCCTGCCTGGACTGTCAAAAGCATGGGTAACTTTACACTGAAAGAAGCGCAGCCTGTTGGGGCACCAAGTAACTGGGACACCGAGGGGAGCCCCCGGGGCTGCCTACACTCAGGCCTAGACTGGCTCACCTTCTCGAAAGCCCTAAAGGGAAAGGGAGGTAGGTGGGAAGATCATTTCCATCGCCTAGAGCTGGGGAAAGATGAGATAAGATGCAAAGGAGTAAGCAGTCAGGAGAGACAGTGCATCTATCACTTTTCACCACAAAACCCAGGTTGAGGTGATGCTCACTGCATCAGCCTCTTAGCTCCAACCTCGAGTCTTTACCTGTGTCAGTGTCAAAGCTGACGGTGGCATGGAATCGCTTGCCGTGTTTCAAGATGTCCAGAGTCAGGAGAACTTCCGGGCTCTCTCGTTTCTCCTGGATGCGGTATAGCGCACGTTCCAAGTTCAGCCAAAAACTGATCTCCTGCAAGGCAGTTCCTGAGGCTGGATCTCGATCAAGTTTGGTCACCTTAAATACAAAATAACATTCAAGAGTACTCAGCATTTAAACAAAGGTAGAAAAAGGGTCATTAATTAAATATGTGCATTAAAATGTAGGGTCAATACTTCAAGTAGATTTCCGTCCTTGTATAATAGGTGGTTTAGTTTGGAAGCAAACGACTGAGACCGCTGAGATTAAGGCTGTCTCAAGGATGGTATATAACCACATCACATGGTACCCCGACCGCTCCATGCGGCCGACATTACTCCTCCACCAAGCACTCCCAGGACCAACGGGAGGGAGAGCCAACAGGATCACAGAACCCACCTCCTTGACAAGAATGCGTACCGGTTTTCTCACAGATATTAAAGAGGAAAGCACTTTACATGACATTTCCAATACGGTGCACTTACCTTTTGGATTTCTCGGATCCAGCGGTTAACTCCAGACTGTAACTGATTGAGGAAGGTCGGGTCTTCAACCTTATCTCCAAAGTCTGTAACTTTCGGCTTCTCTCCACGCTCGTAACACTGTTTGGCAACGTTTGTGATGATCGGATGAATGGGCAGGCTGATCTCTGGAATTTCAATGTTCTGTTGCAGGTGCAGGAGCCCCATCTCAAGCTCTGCAATCTTTTTCTCCACTGAAGGAGCCATTTTATCACCGTCCCTGAAAAGACAGAAAACATCTCACATTGTGGTGCGCTATCGTCTCCAAAGAGATTCTATTATTTCAGGTCTGTCAAATATCAATGCTGCACATTAATGCAACCGATTCATATCATCTGAGTTTACTAGCTTTATCCTCCCAATTTCTGCATGCTGCATCATTCTCTCCATTGTGTGTTATAAACATTAAGTAAAATACGACATTCAAACTAATGAAGGAAAACTGGTTTTTACCTGTCTGCCTTGCCAGACTCTCTGATATAGGACTTAAAAAAAGGAGCCACTGCATTGCTGATGAAAGAGTGCAAGGTTTCATATGGCGAGTCTTCACTGAGCGTGAGGACTCGGAGCTGGGAAGACACTGGCTTGTCTGCATCAATCACTGGAGTTCGTTTAATGAATGCCAAGCTGAAAGAAAGGAAAAGAAAACATTAGAACACATAGTCTCATTCCTCATCAGTCTCAGTGACTACAGACTTCTCTGTGGTGCACGCAAATTAAAAATTCATTTGAATGTTTTAATTTCAAAATCATATTAAGAATAAATTGTTGCTTTTCTAATAGTGAAATACACTGCTTCTCTTTTTTTATTCACTTATGTGAGAACTATGGAATCAAGGTTAAGGTTATAACACGTGATCATGAAACCAGGCCAAGTTAATTTGTCTTGTATGGAGGTTGAATTCATAATCTTGCCCTCATGAAAACAAACCTCCCTAAGAACTGCAAGTTACAAGCTCTGAAGAACTTAAATCTGATCTCATTATAATCCGTCCCATTCATTTATGACATTAAATCACATGTCAGGTTGACCACAACAAAAGTCACCTGCAGGTTAAAGTGATGAGGGAACATTCCAGGCCCTTACACCTGGCCTAAACCAACTCTTCTAGTTTCATCTCCTGCTAGGCACCCCATACCTGACTTGAGACATCCTTTAAACTACATGACCCATTCTCTAAACAGCATGTGTTTTCCTGTAGTTGCTTAAGAAGCCTATATTCAACTGCTGAAATTCCAAGTTAACCTTCAAAACCAAACTCCAGCATCACTTCTTCTATGGGACCTTCCCTAAGCAGCAGCAGTCTCCTTGGTCTTCTGGTTCCATGGTATTCTGCACCTCTAAGACTTTGCCAAGTCATACAGCTGGTGGTGTATCTGCCACTCTTCCTCCCCAGAGACCGTGAACTTCTGGGGAACAGGAGTTAGGTTTTATTCCTTTGCACACCCACTGCTGTTATCTTGCACATAACACAGGTGCTCAAAAGTGGCTGAACCAACAGCTTCAAGGGAAGCAATATCTGAATTTTCCAGTTCTCATATTATGTATATGGACTCTAGACACAATACTTCCTATTATTCTAAAAAGTCCATGAAGCTCCTGCTGCGACACGCTGAGAAGGAACACAGTCACAACAGTATTCCTGCCGAAAATGTACAACTTGAATGTAAGCACGGAGAAGCAACAGACAGATCCAGGGCAAGGGCGCTCCATCACTACTGTCTGCACTCAGCAAAGACACCAGCGTCATCAAAGACATGGAACTGGATTCTGGATCATGGGAGAAACACTGCAAGGGGAAGTACTGAGAAAATATGAATATGCGCTGTACCTAGAGTAAATTGTTCTAAAATTTCGGCAGTTTGAAAACTGTACTGAGGCAGTGAGCAATGATGTGGCTGTTCTTAGGAAACGGCTGCAGAATGTTTAGGGACAGAGGGGCAGCCTGTGGATAACTAACTCAGATGGCTCGGGGGAGAAATGATGATGCAGGCGTGGGAAAGGTTAACTGATGTCTGCGAGGTGCCATACGCTGTCCAGGCAACTCTGGTAAGCTTGAAATTATTCAAACTAAAAAGTTTTAAAAAGCCAGTGCAAAATAAACATTTATGTATTTGAATTTCAGTAAGTCTACTAGCATAAAAATTGGCACAATCTTTTTAAAAGGTGGGAAATCGGGCAAACTGTGTTAAAGACTCTAAAGCTGTATCTGAACCAGCAGTGCTATCTTTAGGGATTTATCCTGACAAGAATCAGACCTGTACCTATGAATGTGTGCTACTTACTTATAATAATGAAAACTCAGATATAATCTCAGAGCATTATTAAACATGTTAAGTATTAATACACTGTGGCTCAAGGGCTAATGCCCTGACATGGCAATTAAAATACTTTAACTTTATAGTGACTTGGAAATCCTCTTAATTTGAGTAGATAAAATCAAAGACAAGAAACTGAATTAAAGAGTAGAAATCTTTCAAGTGTTTTCTTGGTAACTCTGACTTGATTAGGATTTACATTTAATTCTCACAAGTTTTATAGTCCAAAATAATGGTATATTCATACTACTCACCTATTGGACTTAACTCCGTAGTGAATGTCTATGTTGATGTTATAGGAAATAAATTCTTTTTCTTCTTCTCCTTCATCACCGACATCCTCTGCAAATCATAATAGACATTATATCAAATTCAAGTCAATATTTCAATTTTTAACTGAATTTATAAACTCCTCAGAGCCTGATGAGCCTCACCCCATCCCCAACCTGGCACTTATACCCCGTGTGACGTGGCTTGACCTAATTTTCCCTTCCACCCGTTTTTTTCTGACTGCCGACAGATCCAGGCGCTTATTTGCTGCGTGATCCCAGGCAAGGTTCTTAACTTCCCGGCCTCTCTGCTTCCTTGTTTGTAAATAGGGGCGCGCTGGCATGCCTGGGCAGTTGAAGGACTGCCTGCGCGGATGCCCGGAGCGGGCCTGGCCTCAGGCGGTGCTGGCCGTGTCCACGCACCAAGGCCAGGTTCCCCCCACCCCATCCCAGCGGTCCTGACACGCAGGCCACCCCCGACCCCCACCCCGGGTATTCTGCTCAGCTGTCTACTCGGCACCCTCTGTGTGACAGGCATTACGTCAAATGTATCATACATTTAACCCTCACAACCCTGCGGGGGTGGTATGACTACTGTTATCCTTATTTTCCAAGCAAAGTATGTAAGTAAACTGCCTACAGACATGTGACTAGAAAGGAACTAAGGGACAATGCAGAAGTCTGATTCCAAACCTGGGGTCCTCACGGGTCGACAGCTTGCCCTCCCCCCTCCATCAAGAAAACTGCTACCAAGAAACGCCCCCAGGTCCACAAGGGGGCGTTCACCTGGCCTTCCCCTCTGCTCTGAGAGCACTTTCAGAGCCTGCTCTGCGGTCAACCTATGAATGCAGCAGGAATTTTAAAAAGCTTACTGGAATGTAAAACTATGATAACTCAAGATCAATGCGAATAAAATTTCTGGAGAGTTAAAACTCAAAATTGAAAAAAAATATAAAAAATTATAAAAAGGAGAAGTAATCCAAACCTCTAGACGTAGCACTAGTCAATTAGAAGCATACACCCGCTAGTTGAATTATCTCTGCAACAACATACTACATGCAATAACTACATTAGGAAAAATAAATACGGAAGAATTAATCTAACTTGGTACATGTGACTTTACTTCTAAGTCATGGTATGATAGCAAAGGCAGCAGACTTAACTAAATGATCTTGGGAAAGTCATTTTTCTTCCCCTCAGCTTCAAATCTGTAAAATGTAAAAGCAGCATCAGAAAGGGGCTGGGTACTAAACTAGTGATCTGTAAGGTTTCTACAAATGCTAAAAACTATGAGCAAAAGCAGCTTGCGTCTTTAGCTTTAAGATGACACAAATACAAAATTCACACTAAAAGCACAGAAAATATTGGCATATTAACCAAGAAGACAATTAACTCTTCCAAAATGTTGTTTTTGGTATATCTCCAGGAAGGAGAAGTGAGCGGCAGAACACTCTAGTGTGCCAGGGACTTCCTAGCTGTTTTTTAAACATTACCAACTACCTCAAAAAAAAAAAAACCCAAACCAACCAAGTTTTCTAACAACTGAAATGTGGACATACCAACAGATAAGATAAATCATACTGCCTGAAACCAACCAAATATGTAACTTCAGTCTGTAAAACACGAGCACAAAGAATATAAGGAAACACTCCCAAACTAAAGCAGCTGTCAGGGTGGTGGGATTATGAAATAATTTTTCCCTCAATTTTTGGAACTTTCAGTAATGTTCTTTTATGGGTTACATAAAATACATATTAAAATAACACTCGAACAATAAACAGAAGATAACTACCAAAGGAAATTACTGACATAATTAAAAAATACAGTAATAACTTTGAATAATTTCTTCCTCCCGGACAAAGCATCATCCTCTATATAAATGAAATCAAACATGCCGACTGGGAACAGCATCTAACCACGTTGCCCGCATGTCCTAATGCAAACGGGGTTAAAGGAGGCGGGCAGGAGGCCAGGCGATGAGTCACGGCCGGCTCCGACTCTGTCTCCTCTCCTTCCCGGGACGGCTGTGCAGGGCCCGCCCAGCCCACCCTGGAATCACACTGCATTGCAGCAGGAGGCACGCCCCATGACATCACCCTCAGACAAGGGTGTGCAATAGGTGCCCTCCACGGCTCCGTAAAACTGCCTCTGATGACAGTGGCTGCTGGAAGTCGTCATTAATCAGCTGAAGACCACATTTTGAATTAGGCTTTTTAATCCTGTTCCCCATAGACACAAGGACCACACGAAGCCTGAGTGGGTCTGAGTCCCATTACGGAGAACTCAGGACCTTGTTTTGTAAATGGCCAAGCAATTTAAACTTTCCTGCCTCTTCATAAATTATTACATATTCCAAAGAACAGTAATTTTACTTCTGCAGAAACATTAAAAAAAATTGTTTGGAGGAGAGAAAGACACTTATTAGTTGATTCCTAACAGAGACTATCAATCCTGCAGTATTAAAGACACACACACACACACAATCTGCGTGTTTTATCAGCTAATATACCACTTTCTGTGAAGCCTGAGCCAGCTTCCTAACGATGCTACGGTTCCTGGTGAGCACACGACAGACTGATCCTGCGCTGCCTGTGAACACACGCCCGGACCGCAGTCCCAGCCCCGCGTTGTGCCCGCCTCTCGGATTCCTCCGAGGCCGGCCACCCTGACACACATTGCAGCGGCCTGTGGACACCTCTCTGGTTAACTTCTGAGAGTCTATCGAAACTTCCAGAGATGTTCGAAATGTCTTTAAGCACCACTCTGCGCATACTTCTATTGAAAGATGACTGTATCTCAAACCGCAAATGATTTATATCACTACACTGTGAATCAGGTGAGCAACAGGCCTCGCTGAGTGAAATACAAACAGATACACGTTCACTTCCTCTAGGACTCATCCCACCTCTCCCAGGTGGAGCGGGTGCGTGTCTGCAGTCTGGCCTGCCTGTGGTCACTCCCGCCTCCACTGTCCCCTCCCAACTTTCTCCAGCCACAGGGCGAGCGTCTTCGCACCCAAGCAAACAAGGCCTCTCATTTTCTTTGGCCAAATTACTTGTTACATGTTTCTGGTTCTATTTACTTTTCCTCTTCTTTTCCTTTTAAAATCCCAACATACTGCTAATAGCACATTATTTTGGTCAATGGCGACCACACACACCCTCCGCTTTTTCTCCAGTGGTCACTCCAGCTCTTCTCTTTCAAGTCCCTGGGACTTTCTCCAGTCATCCCCACGTCCATCCTCTGCCCTCCTTCAGAGGCTGTGACACTCTCGGGGAGAGTCCTGAGCCTCTTCACTCATAGCATCACTGGGAATATGAAAGGAGGGTTAAACCCCACGTTCCCCTTGTACATTAGCTAAGTCTGGGGCTCATTTTGGCACTTCCAGAAAAACGAATAAGTCAGTAACGCCTAAGAGACTGAATGCTTTTTAAGGCTCATACTAAGTCAAAAGAACCGCTATGAAGTAAATAAAGACGAACACCCCTTTTTAACGGATACCAAGGAACTGAACAGATAAATTAGTTTTTAGGTTTCAGAACCCTCCTTAAAAGCATCCTTCTCCTAACTAGGTCTTAAAAGCCTGCAGTTTCGGTTTCCTCACTCATGATGGAGTGGGCTGGGCTACCTCTCTCCAGCTGCTTCCAGCCAGATACTTTGCAATGCCAAGCGACGAAATTTCCATTTGTTTTTAGCTCTCAAAAAGTAGTGATGGCTGTTTTTCCTTTCCTGTCCACGAATTCCACTCGCTATGAAGCACTGCATGTCCAAACTCACGCGCTGCAGGCCTCTGTGACCTCCCGAGGGTGGGGGGCCCGCCTACAGCGCAGGACAGTAGGGTCCAGGTTGAGGGACTCCCAGCCAGTGCGCCCAGCCAGTGCGGAGTCACAGGAAACGGTTCCTGTTCATTTCTTAATCATCTTAGTAACCATTCTGGGGTCTAAGCAAAGGCCAGAGAGGAATACATTTCACTCATCAATCTATTTCTTCATCTTTTAGGGAAATTAAGTCTTCGGAAAAATAATGTTTCAAACTCCACAAAAATATTCCCCACACACCTTTCTACACCACTACATCTCCAGGACGGCTAGTCCTGTAAACCCACGAGCGCTCTTTCACACTCTGGTGGCTGGCCAGCCCTGCACTCGCCAAGTGGAGGTAAAACCCCCTCAACCACGTCTGTCAGAAAAAACTAACATTCCAAGTTCAGGCTGAGTATGGACTAAAGGCAGCCACTATTTTCAGTCTCATCCGAGGATAAGACACCTGAGTGGAACACAGTAAAACTAGAACCCCACAGCACCTGCACCCCAGATCATCCTCACCTTCCCCCTGCTTCACCACCCAACCTCTCCTGGAGATGGAACTCAAACAAAAACGCACGTCAGGTAAAAAATGCTACAGAAATGTCACTGCCATCGGAAAATGCCCATCACGTAATGATCACCTACCTGATCATACTTTCAAAAGTACACTATGAGGAAAACACTTTCCCACAGGCCAGGAATTACAGGAGGGAGCTTTCTCTTTTTACATCAAGGAGCCACAATTTAACCTTCTCTTTCCTACCAACTCTCTGCTATCAAAATAGTTAGGAACTTCCCTAGTGGTCCAGTGGTTAGGACTCAGCGCCCCAACTGCAGGGGGCATGGGCTCAATCCTGATCGGGGAACTAAGATCCTGCAAGCTGCACAGGGCAGCCCCCCAAATAAACTGCTAAATTCACAACCTCTATTCTACACTGCAAGGAGTGCTGTACTTTACCAAAAAAGTTTAAAGCTAAATGCAGCAGTTAAAAAAAAAAGAAAGAAATAGACCGATCTTCAATATAAAAATGCTTCTATATTCAATTATGTGTTTGGAAAATTCTTTCCACAAAAAAAGGGGGATAAGTGAGGGGAAGATAAAGTAGAAGTAAATAAATTCATTGAATAAATGATATGACTTCATTGTTGGTGGTGGTCTTTATTTGGTTTAAACCACTCAGATTTGTTCTCAATATTATAACGGAAGCCTACTTTTTCACTGTAAATAACTACTGGATGTTCATATTTGTTTAAAGGAGCAAACAGCAACACTAACTCAAAAAAACCACCTGGAAGACAGATAGTTCTCCTACTAAGTGACCTGGGCCTACGCTTGTGTCTAAATTATGCCAGCACAGCCAGGATGATAATTAGACTTATGGGACCACATAAGTTTTCCTCAGATTTCTATAAGTGAAAAATAAGTTACAGACCAATTGAATTACTAGAGATACTTATGGGACTTTTATAAATACATGAATGAGGTAGGATTTCAATTTTAGACAGTCTCATTCCTTAGTCAATGTTCAAAAGTGCAAGTCATTATGGAGCCAAGATTCGGATGCCTGGATCCTGAAAGCAGAAAATGGACCACCAAGCAAACAGAGGCGATTTGTACCAGAAAGCATTCAACAGAAATAGGGTCACCCTCCAATAACTTTAGCAAAAGTTCGATCCTAAGATGCTGAGTCAAGTGAACCACTAAAGAGAACCCTAGAAGCAAAGAACAAAACTTATAGTTTATTGTCCGTAAAAAGAGAGTGAGACCTAACGTAGAAATCACTGATTTCAAAACACACACAGTGCAATGAAATATGATCAAGAATTAGCCAAGGTCAAGCCACTCAAAATACAGTAACAACGCAGATTAAAATGTATTTTAATAAAACAATGTATGTTCACTGAAAAACCACCACAAAGACAGACACCAAAAGGCTGACTGTGGTCATAGCTAGGTCGAAGGATTCCAGGTGATTTTAATTATCTGTTTACTTTAATTTTCTATTGCAACCATATACTTTAAAAGAAAAAAAAAAAAAAGGAAATGAGTTCAAAAAAAGTTTTTCAAACACTGGTGGTTTCCAAGTGGGAAGACAATCCCAAACATAAAAGAAAACCCTAGACAACATTAATAGTCATATAACATAAAATATGCCTGGATGGTTTACTAGCTTTGAACATTCTCTGTGGATCTAAGAAAAATTCTCCTTCCCCTGGTGACCCTCCTGCAGAGACCGACCAATGCTACAATGAAGCATCTACTGAGTAAGAAAAGTCTTTGAAAGAAACAAATTATCTGAAACAAATATAAGTCTGGGGGGAGGGGGCAGGGAACAGGACCACGAAGCAGACAGCACAGCTTTTTGAGATTACAAGAAGCTTGCCCCCCAACACTTCCAGGCAATGCCCCATCCTTGGTGCTAAGCTAGAATTTACCTGGTCCTCATCCTCTTGGTTCCTGGATGCACCCGGCCACACCCATACTGAACTGTCAAGACACGCGGGCCACTGGCTACAAATGGTGTCAAAAGCATCCAGGGTAAATCCTGGTTGAAAGCTAGCTCCCCTCTCAAGAGGAGTCCAGCCCGCTTTAGGGAGGTCACTACTGGAGGAGACCGCTGGAATATGCAAACCTTTGGCCCCCTCCCTCCACTGGGTGCCTAACCTGCTTCAGTATACCTGCTGCCAAAGCAAGCACGCTGCCTAACCCGAATCCCTCTGCTTTGAAGATGGTAAAACGTGCCCAACATCCATAAGATGTTAGGGGGAAAACCCGAAGGAACTTTCTGACCAACCCAATAGATTCAAAGACCGCTGGGTCACCGTTAGGATCATCTTAAAACAAAGTGAAGTCGCTCAGTCGTATCCGACTCTTTGTGACCCTATGGGCTGTAACCTGCCAGATTCCTCTGTCCATGGGTTTTCCCAGGCAAGAATACTGGAATGGGCTGTCATTCCCTTCTCCATGGGATCGTCCCCACCCAGGGATCGAACCCAGGTCTCCCGCATTGCGGGCAGACGCTTTACCGTCTGAGCCACCAGGGAGTATTCCACAAATACAAGGTAAGTCTGAATGAAAACAAGCAGACTGGAAACGGATGCTGGGTCCAGTCTCGGGAGGATTAGCTGGTGTGACCTTGGACCAGTCGTTTCAGTGGGCCTCAAGTTTTCTCGAGTATGAAGCGGGGGTGGGGTGGGGGTGATGTACCCCGCCTCGGCAGGGGACAGCGTGAGGTCCAAAAGGCCGAGCTGCGCGCGCTGTCCAACCCAGCACAGGGGAAGCCCCGCGGGGCAGAGCTGCCATGGTCCCTGCCCTGGCCTCGGTACGCGGCGGGAGGTGGGCCGCCAGGCCCTCCCCCTCCATCCGGGCAACCGAAGCGGCCACAATCCAGGCCGGCCGTCCGGGATCCCTCCCGAGGCCGGCGCGGCCTGGACACAAACCGAAACCGAAGAGCTCATGTGACAGCGGAGGCCGGGATGCAGCCTCCGCCCGCGCTCAGCCCGGGAGACGCCGGTCTCCACCCAACTCGGCCATCTTGAGAGGCCGAGCAGACAAAGCGAGCCCATTGTCCCCGCGGGTCTCCGTCCCCGGGGGGGAGCCCCCGGCGGCTGCGGGCTTGGCGGGGCGCCCCTCCGCAGCCCCGGGCCCCGCACCTTTGAGCGTGGAGCGCTCCACCAGGACCGTGTGCACCTGCGGGTCCGAGAGAAACTTGCGCATCTGCTCCAGGGCGCTCTTCTCCTCCAGCGCCGCCTCGAGCGCGGCCGGGGCCTCGCCGCCGTCCTCCAGCAGCAGCGGCACCAGCTTGCGCAGGTGCTTCTGCAGCACCGACACGTCGGCCACGTTCTGCACCGCCGACACCTCCAGGCCGGCCGAGCCGTCCTCGCCGCCGCCCCCGGACTCCGACATGGCGCCGCGCTCAGGACCCGCGCGCTGCGCTGAGGAGGCGGCCGCGACTCGGTGAGAGAGCTAGCGAGCGAGCCGGCGCGCGAGAGAAACGGGCGACGCGGGCCGATCGTCCGCTACCCGCGGCCGACTGAGGGAGAGCGGGAGCCGGCTCCGCCCTAAAGGCCGCCGCCCGCCGTCCCCGCCCCGCCCGCCGCGGCCACGCCTCGCGCACCGCCTACGTCAGGACGTCGCGCGCCCTCCCGGAGCGGCCACTGGCACCTCTCGCGGCGCCTACGTCATGGCGTCACGCATGCGCACAGGCGACCCCGGCGGTCCCCACCGCGACGCCTTCTGGGACTCGTAGTTCCAGCGCTGGGCGGAGCCCCCGCCGTCCCGTCACCTCGACCCGTGAAGGTGGGAAATTGGCGGGGCGCGGGGTGGGGTGGTCAGGGACTCCGTTCTGTCCAGTTCACTGCTGCGGTCTCAGGGAGCAGCACAGAGCCTGAGACACTACAACAATGTTGAATGGAGGAATGAATGAGTGCATAAATGAATGGTGTCAACCAGTTAACGCGTTTAGAGCGCTTATCTCTTGCTTGATGTTGTTCTAAGCCCTTAACCTGTGCTCTTTCTTTGAACGAATGAATGACTACGATGTGTCGAGCTAAAACATAGCTCTCTGTGTTTTAGAACACACATAGGGAGAGTGGGGATCTTTTTCAGAGGGGGAGGAGAGGAGGGGAGTGTCACATTGCTAGCCCGGAAGGAGGGAGATTGGGAGGGGACATTCCCAGCGCAGGTACCAGCTTCTGCAAAGACAGAGGCCTGACTGCAGGAGAGATCTACGGGAAAGCCACAGGAGGTGACACTTGAACCGTGGGGTGAAGCCAAGCTGTTGTGGGTCCCAGTTGCTAATGGCAAAATGATTACCCGCAGGAGGCCCCGAGGACCAAGAGAGAGACCTACATGAGAGCATCTGCATAGAACAGTGATGCTCCCCTAGCATCCCGAGCTGGCACTGTTTCCGAGGGTCTCAGCCTCGGGGGCTACACAAGGTCGGGGCTGCGGTGCCTGCTCAGTACGTCTGCCCCCGGCTCCCATCTACCTAGACCTCCTCTGGTACACCGAGATGACTTAAGGGCCAGAATCCATGCTGCTCAGTTCTTGGTTTAGAAGTGACAGTTATTATAAAGAGTGTTAATTGGCTTTTGAAAGTTCAAACTCATAGCTCTACTTTTTAAGTTGGGTGGAGGAAGGGAAGTCAAAGGCCCTATTTTTGTATCAAAATGCACAGTCAGAGAGCTAAGTCCTGATTGGTGGAATGACGATGGGCTGATTCGATTTCCCCAAATCATCTTTGGAAAACTGCAAAACATACAGTATGCCTATTCTTGCTCAATTACCGGGTGCCAAGTCTCAGGAGCTGCTGGAACATGAAGACTAATCAGACGGGTCTTTAAGCAGCTCATGGAAGAGGGGACAGGTTAATAGCCCATCCTCTCCCTGACCTCCATCAGTCCATTCTTTTTTGTGTGTGGAATTTTTAAAATTGAAGTATAGTTGATTTACAATGTTGGGTTATTAATAGCTTCATGTGTATAGCAAAGTATATATACACACACATATGTATGTGTGTGTATATATATATATGTATACGTATATATTTTTTGTTTCCGATTCTTTTCCATTATAGGTTATTACAAGATATTGAGTGTAGTTCCTTGTGCTATACAATAGGTCCTTGTTGTTTGCCTGATTTATATATAGTAATGTGTATATGTCAGTTCCAAACTCCTAATTTGTCTCCCCTAGCCCACCCCACTAGGGCTTCCCTGGTGGCTCAGATGGTAAAGGTAGGAGACCCGGGTTCAATCCCTGGATTGGAAGATGCCCTGGAGAAGGGAATGCCTACCCACTCCAGTATTCTTGCCTGGAAAATTTCATGGACTGAGGAGCCTGGTGGGCTACAGTCCATGGGGTCACAAAAAGTCAGACATAACTGAATGACTAACATTTTCACCCCACCCTGCTATTCCCTTTGGTAACCGTAAGTTTGTTTTCTATGTCTGTGAGTCTATTTCTGCTTTGTAAATAAGTTCATTTGTATAATTTGTTTTAGATTCCACAGAAGTACTATCATATGATATTGGTCCTCTGTCTGTCTTATTTCATACCAGTCCACTCTTGTATCACATGCCTGAACAGACCTCACTAATGTTCCTGGGAAAAGATAAAGCACCTTTAGTGAGTTTGTGCTGTGATCATAATGGTAACGAAAAACAGTAATGCCACCAACAACCAACACTGACGGTGCGTCATTACCAGGAACTCTGCCGAGGGTTGCTCCCTGCCTCGTGTCCTTTGGGGTAGGGCTGGGGTGGAAAAAGATCTATTAGGTGCAGGTTAGTGAACCCTGAATTGACTACACACCGTCTGAGCCCCAGAAACCCAGCAGTGACCTGGCAGATGGAGAGAGGCTGCTTGCAGCCTGCATGGTGACTCAGCACCACCCAGGAGACACACTCCATGGTACTCAAATGTCTGCAGCCTGGCTCCGAGCCAGGGCAACAGAGTGTCAGGCTCCAGAGGTGCAGCCCTATATGTCTGATGGCTTCAAAATTAAGTGTTATTTCTAAAAGGATGGAAATCAGAGGAACCTGAGTAATCAGGATCCATACATTGATCAAATGTGCTTGCATTTCTGTTTTCCAAGGATGTTTTCCTAATAGCTCAGTTGGTAAAGAATCCGCCTGCAATGCGGGAGACCTGGGTTCAATCTGGGTTGGGAAGATCCCCTGGAGAAGGGGAAGGCTACTCACTCCAGTATTCTGGCCTGGAGAAGTCCATGGACTGACTGTATAGTCCATGGGGTCGCAAAGAGTCGGACGCGACTTCTACTTTTTTTGTCGTTTAATAAATATGTAGTAAGAAGAATTGTCAGTGTTGATTGAGTGCCAGGCATTGTAAATTCCTTGTTCTGAGGGCTTGCTAGACTGCCCCACGCTGACAGGGGAGGGGGTATTTTTGTGAGATGCCGCCTTGGCCTCCTGGGGCAGGACTTCCTGGGAAGCTGACTCTTCGTGGAGGTGCAGGCCGTCCATCCAGGAGTGGCCTCTCCCCTTCTCCCCGGCATACTTGGTTTGCCATCTCCGCTTTCCCCTGTCCATAGTAGAATCTGCTTTCTGTTGGCAGTGGGCAGTGCGTGCTGGCGAGAGAATCCTTTCTAAGGTGATGGGGGATGGGAGTGACTGCTGGGCCACTTGAATTTTATCTGAAATTGGTGATGAACCGTTCCAGGGTCCATTCCCTGCCCTCTTGTACTGCCCCGATGGCTCTTCAGATCTAAGGAGGGGTCTCGCTCTCAGCCCCACCCTCCGTTCCCCTCCTCCGGACCCTGGACCACACTGAACTCTCAGCCCAAGCCCGGCTGGCCCAGCCCTTTCAGGTTCTGCGCCTGGGGTCCCTCTCTCCCCCGGGGAAATTCCACACTGGGCTCGCCCATTCATTCGTTCGTTCATTTCATGGGCCGGTTCCCAGCACCAGCAGGGCCTGGACCCACACGGGCGCGTGGTTGGTTGATGGCTGTGAAACGAAGGCCTCACGCCCGGGGAGCGGGGCCGGGTGGCAGCGGCGGCTGGTCCACAGGGCGCACGGTAGGTGTGGAAGCTCCCCAGCTGCTTGAGACCGGGCGGCGGCATCCCGGCGCCGGCGCGGGACTCCACCCACCGATCGCTCCCCCGGGCCGCAGGACTCTCTCTGATGACGCTCGGCCCAGCCTCCACCCCCTTTCCTGTCTCGGTGCCTTGTCTATCTCGCGAGCCTCGGGGCGAGGCTGGGAGCGCCCCGGGCTCCTGGCGAGGTTGGGGCGCCGAGGGGGAGTGCCCCAAAGGAGCAGGGCGGTGTCGTGGCGCCCTTTAGTGGTGCCGCGGAGGACCCGCACCCCGGAGCCGTCTCCCGCCCGAGCCCTCCTCCCAGCCTGCTGGCCGGGTCCATCCCAGGGATGGATGCCTCCAGGCTCACCTTCCCAAGGTCACCCGGGTGACCGATCCAGAGGCGCCAAGCGAGCAAGGGCAGCGACGGTGGGGGGGGGGGGGGTGGGGGGATGCCCGCCCGTGGTCCCGCCTGCATCCCGCCACCCATTGGTAAAGTTGGGGAAATTTGCCTCTAAAGGAGGCACTTCAGTCTCTCTCCTGAGCCCCAGGCCCTTTGAGAGGCCTCCCGCTACCCTGACCACTCCTCTCTGGAGGGACCCAGCCTCTTCTCTTACCTGAGAACAGTCCGTGTTCCCAGCCAAGGCCACTGCTCCCTGGGGGCGCTGGAGCCCACCCCCTCTCAGGGACATGGCCTCTGAAATTCTCCCCGCCCTCTCAAACATTCCCTCTCTCCCTCCCGACTCTCATCAGCCGTGTCCAGTCTTCCCCAACGCACCCTTTCTTTGAAAAGAAAGAAGAGAAACTCCTGCCACACCTCCTGCCAGCACGGCTTATGCTTTTCAGCAAAACTCGAAAATGAGTGTAGCTGGGGGCTGCCTCTCAGCCGCCCCCCGCCCCGCCCCCACCTGCAAGTGGTGCGGCGAAGATCACCAGATGGCCTCCACGTGGGCAGATCCACTGACCCCTTCTGGGCCTCCTCTTTCTTGATCCTCGGGTGCTGTGGACACAGCGGGTCTTGTGTGTCCTACCAACACTCCTGAGCCCTGTGACACTCGGAACAAATGTGCACAGTGACTCCCCACACCTTAGGAGTCACACCCGCTGTCGTCACATAGAGTGTTCCAGAAGATGCCTATTCAGCCAGCTTGGCTGAAGTGTCAAGACTTTATATCTGTGCTGCTCGTTCTATTGAGAGATACATTGAACTTTCGACGTATAACTGTGCAACTGTGTCTTTCCACACAGCTCAATCTGTTTTTGATTCCTGTATGTTGCAGCTCTGTTAATAGACACATAAACATTTCACGTGGTTGTGACCTTTTCATGAATTGATTCCTTGAACATTATGAAATGCCTCTCCTAGTCCTAGTGGAATTATTTGCTCTGAAATGTACTTTGTCTGATGTCAGCACATTCTCTCATCTTTCTCTGGATCAGTGTTAGTGTGATGTCTTTTCCATCCTTTCAGGTCAGTTCAGTTCAGTCGTTCAGTTGTGTCCGACTCTTTGCGACCCCATGAACCGCAGCATGCCAGGCTTTCCTCTCCATCACCAACTCCCGGAGTCCACCCAAATCCATGTCCATTGAGTCAGTGATGCCATCCAACCATCTCATCCTCTGTTGTCCCCTTCTCCTCCTGCCTTCAATCTTTCCCAGCATCAGAGTCTTTTCCAATGAGTGAGTTCTTCCCATCAGGTGGCCAAAATTTTGGAGTTTCAGCTTCAGCATCAGCCCTTCCAGTGAATATTCAGGACTGATTTCCTTTATTTTTCCATCCTTTACTTTTACCCTGTCTGCACCCTTACACACACACACACACACACTCTTAAAATATTTATCTGGGTGTGTCGGGTCGTAGCCATGGCCCGTGGGATCTTCCATGTATCAGGTGGGATCTTGCTCGCACACTCAGTAGTTGCAGCATGTGGGCTTAGCTGTCCTGTGGCTCTTGGGATTTAGTTCCCCTACCAGGGACTGAGCCTGCGTCCCCTGCATTGCAAGGCAGATTCTTAAACACTGGGCCATGGGGAAGTCCCTGTGTCTTTATATTTAAAGTGGGTTTCTTATTGGCAGCACATAGTCAGCTCTTGCTTTTTAAAAATCTGACAATCTGTACCCTTTATTTGGAGGGGGGCAGTTAGAGATATGGGGCTCCCAGGTGGTGCTTGTGGTAAAGAACCCGCCTGCCAGTGCAGGAGATGTAAGAGATTCGGGTTCAATTCCCGGGTCGGGAAGATCCCCTGGAGGAGGGCATGGCACCCCACTCCAGTGTTCTTGCCTGGAGAATCCCATGGACAGAGGAGGCTGGTGGGCTACAGTCCCTGGGGACACAAAAAGTCAGACACGACTGAAGTGACGAAGCATGAATGCATGCGTGACTGGAGATGTGGCTGGGTGAAGTCACCATCTTGATATTGGTTTTGTGTTTGTCCCACCTGATCTTTGCCCAGAATCGAGCTCCCGATTCCCCTCAATACCCGTTCGCAGAACTCCCCATCTCAGTGAATACTGCCTCCCCACCCCACCCCACCCTTGCTGGGGGTCCCTCGGTGCCTCTGAAACAGCTCCAGGCCCCTCCCACCTCCATCTGGTCCATCAGCAAATCCTGCCCCTCTCCCCAAATGGCTCCCAAATCCAACCACTTTTCTCCAGCTCTGCTGCCCTGGTTCAAGTCCTCGGGCCTCACCCAGGCATCTCCAGGCACGAGGGAAACCGTCTTTGTAAACACAGACTGGAGCGGTCAGCTTACCGCCTCGCGCACCTGTGGCTTGTCCATTTTGGCCCTTGGCTCTTTGCCCGCACTCACTTCCCATCTCGGCCCGCCTCAGCCCTGCTGAGCTCCTGTTGTCCTCAAGGCCAGCAGGCTGGCCCCAGCTTGAGAGTCTTCTCCTCTTTCTAAAACGCTCATCCTAACAGAAAGACTCAGACACAGAAAGCAAACTTATGGTGACCAAACGGGAGGGGTGGGCGAGGGGTACACTAGGGGCTGGGATTAACAGACTCACGCTACTATAAATAAGATAGACAACAGAGATTCTCTTCGTTGGGGTTGAGACCCGGGCGCCTCCAAGATGCCGGCTTACCACTCTTCCCTCATGGACCCTGACACCAAACTCATTGGAAACATGGCACTCTTGCCTATCAGAAGTCAGTTCAAAGGACCTGCCCCTAGAGAGACAAAAGAGACATGTTGTGGATGAAGCTCTCTATTACTTTAAGGCCAAAGTCTTCTTCAAAAACTATGAAATTAAGAATGAAGCCGATAGGACCTTGATATATATAACTCTCTACATTTCTGAGTGTCTAAAGAAACTCCAAAAGTGCAATTCTAAAAGCCAAGGCGATAAAGAAATGTATATACTGGGAATCACTGATTTCCCCATTCCTGGAGAGCCTGGTTTTCCACTTAATGCTATTTACGCCAAACCTGCAAACAGGAAGATGAAGTGATGAGGGCCTACTTACAACAGTTGAGGCAAGAGACTGGACTGAGACTTTGTGAGAAAGTTTTTGACCCTCAAAATGATAACCCCAGCAAGTGGTGGGCTTGCCTTGTGAAGAGACAGTTCATGAACTAGAGTCTTTCAGGACCTGGGCAGTAAAGCCAGCCTCGGGTGGACCCTGGCTCCACAGTCATGGGGAGCATTCACAGCAAGATGTACACAGTTCTTTGCCTTTATTTCATAAGGTTTTATACAGAGGAGAGAAGAGCGTGTGTCTTTACTTGAAGAGCTCTTTATCAAGAATTTGGGGCGGGATGGGTGGGGAAGAATGAATTGTTGCCTGGTGATTTGAAATGTCTGCAGTATTAAGCTGGTGCTTAATAAATAATAATAAAGAAATTTCTAACATTAAAAAAAAAAGATAACCAACAAGGACCTCCTGTATAACACAGGGAACTATATTTAATATCTTGTAATAATCAATAATGGAAGAGAATCTGAAAAAGAATATACATATATATATGGTGTTGCTGTTCAGTCGCTAAGTCATGTCCCACTCTTTGCGACCCCATGGACTGCAGCACGCCAGGCTTCCCTGTCCATCACCATCTCCCAGAGTTTGCTCAAACTCATGTCCATTGAGTCAGTGGTGTTATCCAACCATCTCATCCTCTGTTGTCCCCTTCTCCTCCTGCCCTCAATCTTTCCCAGCATCAGTCTTTTCCAGTGAGTCAGTCCTTCACATCAGGTGGCCAAATTATTGGAGCTTCAGCTTCAGCATCAGCCCTTCCCCTGGATATTCAGGATTGATTTCCTGTAGGGTTGATTGGTTTGATCCCCTTATAACTGAATCACTTTGCCGTATACCTGAAACGACAGCAGTGTAAATCGACTATATTTCAATTAAACTTTTTTAAAAAATAAAAATATATTCCTCCAGAACCCTAAAGGGTTCGCTCCTTCTCTTCACCAGACCTCCACTAAAGCAGGACCCTTTAGAGGAGCCTTCAAAATAACTGCTTGCCCCTGCTCCCCACTGCTCGCCCCTTTCTAATTGCTCCATTTTCCTTAGGAGCATGTTTCTCTGTATGAGATATACTTGAGATTCTTGTTCAGGGTCTGCGCCCCCAACTAGAATGTGATTCCACGCAGTGCAGGGCTTGCTCTGGTTAACGCTGAAACGCAGGGCAGGCCAGCGCCTGGAACTGCATTTTGCTCACCATGAGTGAGGAGGGAGCCTCTGAGGCCTGAAGAAATAGAGTGCTTCTGTTCCTTCCCGGTGAATTACAAGGTGATTCTAAAAAAACAGAAGATTTTTAAAGGTATGACTCAGCAACTGTTACTGAGAGCGTAACAGGCAGGAAGGCCAGGGATCTCCAAACTGAGGAAATAGGCTGCCAGTGTCTCTTAAAATTCTGTGTTGCTGTGACGACACCTGGTTCCACCTGAACTTAACTTTTCTCAAACTTTGAGCTAAGAAAAACCAATGTATTTTTCTTATGGAAATGTTTTTCTTAAGCTATGTTAATGAAACTATGTATTTGCTTTGGAATTTGCCTTTCTTCAAAAGGCTTCCACCTAAGACTAACTTTTTTTCTTTTCTCAAACCATGGGCTAATAATAGCTCCACAAACCAGTATTCACATCAATTGTTTTATGGCTGGTGGATGACACACCTCATGCCATCCTATCTCAAAAATGCATTTTTTGGAGAGGCGCCTGGTGAAACTCCTTCAGCCTTGAGGTGTCTCTCTTATCTGAGTAATAGCTTTCTAGCAGACATACAACAGCTAAAACTAGCAAGACGGGGCACTCCCCGTCCCCCTTCTGATGTCTGTGTCGGAAGCTTTCTCTGTCTGTTTTTCACTTTAATAAAACTCTGCTACACAAAAGCTCTTGAGTGATCAAGCCTGGTCCCTGGTCCCAAAGCTGAATCTTCTTCGGAGATCACAAATCCCACACCGTTCACTGTAAGCTATCATCACCTGCAGATACATCGAAGCCAACTTGTAAAGAAATGGTCACTCACACACAAAAAAGAAATGGTCAAGACACTTCCACGATGCTATGCACTAAGCACCCCTCCTGTCACACACACACTGTGATCTTCACTCTATGTCATTCCAGGCCTTTGGAGCTTAGCTCCATCCATGGTTGAAATGGTACCCATGATGCATTAAAAAAAAAAAATTTTTTTTTGAAATTTATTTGGCTGTGCTGGGTCTTAGTTGCAGCATATGGGATCTAGTTCCCTGACCAAGGCTCAAACCTGGGCCCCCTGCATTGGAAGTGTGGAGTCTTAGCCACTGGACTACCAGGGAAGTCCCCCACAATGCATTCCTTCATTTCCTCAAGACTTTGGAAAGGGGCAACACAAATACAAATTTCTAGATGTATGTTTATCAAAAGTCACTTTGTAGGCCATCTGGGGATTTGAGAGGCCACTTGTTGTGGGCTGAACTATGTCCCCCGAAAGATATGTTGACGTCCTGACCCCTGGAACCTCATGTGACCATATTTGGATATAGGGTCTTTGCAGATGTGATCAAGTTGAGATGAGGTCATTCTGGATTAGCGTGGGCCCTAAATCCAGTGCCTGGTGTCCTTATGAGAAGAGGGAAATTTGGACCCAGACACACAGACACAGGATGAATGCCACGTGATCGTGGAGGTAGAGACTGGAACGATGTGTCCATAAGCCAAGGGTTTCTGGCCACCACCAGGAGTCAGGAGGGGCCTGGAGCAGATGCTCCTGAGTCTCCCGAGGGAACCAACCTGCCCACACCTGGATTTTGGAGGTCCAGGCTTCAGAACTGGGTAAGAGCACATTTCTCTTGTTGTAACCACCCAGTGTGTGGTGATTTGCTACAGCAGTCCTAGGGAAATGAGTGCACCGCTATTCCAGAGACAGCTTCTTCATCTAACCAGAACACTGAATCCTGCATCGTGGAAGCTTCGAGACTGTGGGGTGGAAGGAAGCTAGGCATCCATCTGCAGAACATGAAGCTGTCTGAGACCTCCTGTGGCCGTGGGATAGATCACCCCCCTGCAAGTCTGTCACCGTGTCCTCTGCAAAGTAGAATGAGCCAAAGACCTGTGTGTCTGATGTGTCACCGGCCTGCCTGCCTGCTCAGTCGTGTCCGACTCTGCGACCCCATGGACTGTAGCCCACCATGCTCCTCTGTCCATGGGGCTCTCCAGAATACTGGAGTGGGTAGCCATTTCCTTCTCCGGGGGATCTTCCTGACCCAGGGACTGAACCCCTGTCTCCTGCATCGCAGGCGGATTCTTTACCGCGGAGTCACGTGGGAAGCCCAGTGTGGCACAGAGACGTGAGCTTTTGGCAGCTCCCTTAGGAGCGCTATCGCAACACGCTGCTGTCAGCATCTTTGTGCTGCAGTAGGTGATTCACTTGGATCCTGACACGGAGACAGTCTCGTCACTAAGCGGGAGGGACCTGCAGAGGGAGCTTCGTCTTCCGGGCCCCTGATGCCTGCAGCAGACACTGCAGGTGCAGGTGGCATGAGTGCGCGTTCCGACCCTCGTGAAGAGTTTACTGGAACGTGAGGTGAGGGATGCCCGGCAGCACGCTAGGTCTCTTGTCAGTTTCCTGGGATTTCCTTCCTGAAAGGTGATTCATGCTTCCTCAGACACAAGCTCCTGCTCCGTGCCCTCTTTCTGTTCTATCCATTTGTGTCAGCCATAAATACTAGGACCAGGTAGCAGTTTGGGGGGTTTGGGCTTTTTTTAATTTTTCATTTTATGTTGGAGTATGCTGATTTACATTGTTGTGTTAGTTTCAGGTGTAGAGCAAAAGGATTCAGTTATATCTATTCTTATTCAGATTTTTTCCCCATGTAGTCACTACAGAGGATTGAGTGGCGCTCCCTGTGCTAGACAGCAAGTTTTTTTTAAATTAAACTTTTTATGTTGTATTGGAGTATAGCCCGTGAACGAGTAGATCCTTGTTGATTATTTTATATCTAGTACCGTGTGTATGTTAATCCCTAATTCCTAATTTATCCCTCCCTACTCCTTTCCACTTTGGTAACCACCCTAAGTTTGTTTTCTATGCTTGTAAACCTGTGTCTATCTTGTAAATAAGTTCATTTGTACAAATGTTTAAAAATATTTTTATTTATTTATTTTTGAATTTCCCTGCTGCGCACAGGCTTTCTCTAGCTGTGGCTGGGGGGGGCTACTCTCTCGTTCTGGTGCCCAGGCTTCACATTGTGATGGCTTCTCTTTTTGCGGAGCACGGGCTCTAGGACTCCCGCGCTTCAGTAGGTGTGGTTCCTGGGCTTAGTTATTCCGAGGCATGTAGGATCTTCCAGGATCAGGGATCGAACCCAGATCTCCTGCATTGACAGGCAGATTTTTTACCACTGAGCCACCAGGGGAGCTCCTACCAATTTTTAAATTCTGCACATAAGTGATATCATTTGATATTTGTCTTTCTCTGTCTGACTTACTTCACTTAGGATAATCACTTATATGTCCACCCATACTGCCAATGGCATTATTTCATTATTTCATTCTCTTTTTTTTTAATGCCCGAGTGCTATTGTATATGTGTGCACATCCTCTCTATTTCTCTGTCATGGACATTTAGGTTGGTTCCATGTCTGGGCTGTTGTAAATAGAGCTGCAGTGAACACTGGGGCATGTGTGTCTTTTTGAAGTATTGTTTTCTCCAGATACAAGCCCAGGAGTGGGATTGCTGGATCATTTGGTAGCTGTATTTTTAGTTTTTTATTGAACCCAGGGGGAGACTTTTGAAATGATCTCCACACCATAGTCACAGAACCCAGTGGAGCAGACTGCACCACTCAAGCCCGGGGAGAGGATGGGTCACCGTTCCAACCACAGGAGGCTGTGCTGTGCTGCAGTGACAGAGGACACACACATCTCAGCGGCTCGAACAGCAGAGGCTCATTTCTTGCCCCAGATATGTGTCCACTGGGGGTTGGCTGTAACCTTGCCCCGTGTGATCTTCTGAGATCCAGGCTGAAGGAACAGCGTTATCTGGAGCACTGTCTGTGGTGTGGCCAGTTCTGGCCGCTGTAACAGAATACATTGACTGGGGGCTTAACCAACAAATGTTTACTTTTCACAGTTCTGGAGGCTGGGAGCCTGGGTTTGGGGGTGCAGCATGCTTGGGTTCTGGCAAGGGCTGTCTTCCTGGTTTACGGATGACTGCCTTCTTGCTGTGTCCTTACGTAGCAAAGAGAGAAATCATCTCTGTAGTGTTTCTTTCTTTTTTTTCTTGGCCACATGACTTGTGGGGTCTTAGTTCCCCAACCAGGGATGGAACCTGGGTCACGGCAGTGAAAGCACTGAGCCCTAACCGCTAGACCACCAGGGAATTCACTCTAGTGTGCTTTCTTTTTCTTTTCTTTTCTTTTTTTTTTTAAATAAGGGCACTAATTTCATTCATGAGGAATTCACTCTCATGAACTAATTTCCTCCCAAAGGCCTCGTCTTCAAATATCATCAGCTTGGGGGCTGGGGCTTCAGCATGTCCCCTGGGGCAGGGGCACAAACAATCAGGACAGGGGAGACAGTCAGACCAGAGCACCTGTTTTATGGCAGAAGGAATGACCTATGGAGAGAACCACATGCTGGCTCTTAGGTTTCTGCTCAAAAACGACATGGGTCACTTCCTCTCATATTTCATTGGTCGAAGCAAGTCACATGGCCAAGTGTGATGTCACCAGACAAGGATATGTAAACTCACAGAGAGGGGAAATGAAATGCTGCAGTAAGCAGTGAGAGGTGAAGGCAAAAGGAGTTCTGTTTCTAAGAAAATGAAGTTGAATTTTTTGGGAAGACCAGATAAAGGCAAGTCCCTAAAAATATTGTTGAATTACATTCAAGTCAGATAAGTGAAGACTCTGGGGAAATCATAAACATCTAGGATTCTGTGTATCAGCTGCTAACACAGTGCCTTTCAGCTCTCACACTGAAGAAACCAAGAAATTATACCCAGTCTATCACAGGTGTGGACTGTGCATGGAAGATGAGGAGGCATTTGAATGGGCATCTTCCCCAAACTAAAGGCTCCACAAACTTAAAAGCCATTGTGGACTCATTTAGTGTTCAGGCCAGGAAACAACCCACTCCAGGTATTTTAAGTAGAAAGGGATTTCGTAGAGGGAGTTGAGTGCTTACAAAAAGGCACAGACATCAGGGGCTGATCCAGACCTGTACTCTATGATCCTGCCACGACAGCTGTCACCCAGAAGTCAGAGCTTGTTTCTGTCTGATCACCCACACCATGAAGCAGGTGACCAGGCAGTGGGGCTTAGGTCCAGCTACTGCCAAAGTACATGTCTGCCAGAGTCTGCTTGACCCCCATTGCCCTAATCTCCTTGGAAAGATTATACCAAGGCTTGCATGGATATGTTCAATTGGTAAAACCTTATGTCCAACAGAATCCTAGCTGCAAGAGAGTCTGGGAAATGTAGGGTCTTTATTTTAGTGTTCCTACCTCGGCAAATAGATAGTGAGTTAAATGAGGGTTGAAAGAAGCTATGTAGCCAGTAAAATTGGCAAATACATGAATATTCTTTTATATGTAAATGTGTTTTTCTTTTACAGAGTTTAAAATAAGTTGTTTAAGGATGCAGACACTCCAATGATAAAATGTTATGATTCCTGGCTTTCACCAGTTTCTTCTTCTTGAAGAACAAGACCCCAATGCATCAGGTAATGAGGCATTAACATAATTCAAAATATACAAAAAGCTTGCTGGGTAATGGGGTGCCCTCAGGAGGAGTGCTGGGAGGGGAGAGCTGGCTGACTGCAGAGAGAGTGGATTTGACTCAGGGAACTATGGTGATAGTCAGAAACCTTGAACTACTACTTAATGATAAAGATAATCAAAGCAGGTAGCTATATATTTCTTCCTAATTGTAAAGGAGCTTTTTTCTTTCTTTTTTTTTTAAAGGGCAGATGCCAACAACTCTCTTCCAGAGGCAGTGCTGTCTCATCAGTTTGGAGAGACAAAGAAAGTGTCCCCTGGGCACACCTCGCTCAGAGTAGGTGCCCCACCACGTGCCCTGGAAGCCCACGGTTTCGTATCTCCAGCTCCTGGAACAAAGTTCAGCACAGAGCTGGGACGCTCTGAATATTTACTGAGTGAACAAATGCGCGATTATCCCTAATTGACAGCTGAGGAAACCAAGTCTCGGAGAGATTGCATACCTCACTGAAAATGACAAGGCTGGATGGTCATGCAGGCAGGCTACAGGAATGACATACTGGGCTGATTTCTCCGTGAGAGGGTAATATTTTGAAGTACAAGGAGTCTGATTTGCAAGGTGGGACTCTAAAAATGACTGCCCCAAGTTGAAAACATGCAAAACCACCTTAGTCAGTGCGTGGGGGAGGTTTGCAGGATACCATTAATATACTAAAAGCCACTGAAGTGTACACTTTAAAAATGGTTAAGGTGGTGAATTGTATGTTATGTGAACTTTGTCCCAATAGAAATTGTTTAATGAACAAGTGATAGAAAAAAAAAAATCAGTGGGGAAAGTGTGATTGTTCTATGACCTTCAAAACATTAACAATTTTCTTCTTGGTTATAATTACATAGGGAAATAAAAAATAGTACAACTAACATTTATCTAGTACATTCTAACTTAAAACACTAGAAGCACGGAGAATTAAAGTGCTCTGTTTCTTTGTACAAAGGTCACACAGATGCTAAAACTGGAAAGATCCAGAGAAGGTGAGCACAGTTTTGGCCAAAGGTGACACAAATTCACGAAGTGGTCTGACTTTTTACAACAGTGTGAGTGGACTTAATGCCACGAACTGTATACTTGGAGGTGGATTTTATAGTATGTGTCTTTAACCACAATTTTAAGAAAAACTTATCAGGAGTAGTTTGAAGAGTGCTTGCCCCCTTCTGACTGTATAACTGACGATAGGGAACAAGCCTCTTTTCTCTGCCATGGGGAACTGTCAATGTCCTTTCTAGATCTGGACCAGCCTCTGACGTGGCCTTTGCACGTTCAACGATTTGAAACATCTCTGAGTTCCTTTACCATGAAGGTTTTTATTGGCATCACTTCCTCAGAGTCTTCCTCCTTCTCATCACTCACCAGGTTCCTCAGCCGCACACTTCTGGCCCTGGAGCAGCAGCGGAATCCACATCTCCCACCAGTTCTTCCTTCTAGAATTGTCACATGCATACTAAGTCACTTCCTCCTCGACCCAGGGATTGAACCCACATCTCTTATGTCTCCTGCATTGGCAGGCAGGTTCCTTACCACTAGCGCCACCTGGGAAGCCGGGTTCACTCCAATTTCACTTTCAGCATCATTAGCAGTTTTTCACTTTCAGCATTATTAGCAGCTTTGGTACCGGTCCTGCACTTCCACCTTTTGGCCAACTCCCTGTCAGTGATACATTTTAAAAAATTTATTTATTTTAATTTATATATTTTTAGGTCAGGTCTTAGTTGCTGCAGGTGGGATCTCCGATCTTCACTGCAGCATGTGAGTCCTTTAGGGCAGGTGGCTCTTAGTTGTGAGATCTAGCTCCCCACCCAGGGATTAAATCCAGGCCCCTTTGCATTGCGGAGCACAGTCTTAGCCACTGAACCACCGGGGAGGTTCCTCAATTGATAGATTTCTGTAACATGTTAAGTGGGTTTGTCACAGAAGCCAACACAGCTACGCAGGTTGCGGGCGGTGGGAACTGAGGGGCAGGTGCGCCGTGGGCGAGGCTGTGAAAGCAGCGCCGTGATGCGCTGGTGCAGGCTGAACAGCCCGCAGCGCAGCTTGCGCTTGAGGCAGTTACTCACGGTCACACACTGATATCCGAGCCTCGCCGCGGACTGCTGTTATTTAACTGACCCACAGGAACTAGGATCTGTGCCTGTCGGAGCTGTGTAAGCAGCGGCCGCCTACCTTGTCACTTTCCTTCCCTCTTCCTGCTCCTTCGCCCCCTGCAAGTGGGAGCCAGCCTGGGCCCCTTGCCCCAGGATTGAAAGCGGAAGGTACCTGTGGGTATTTCAGACTTTGGTTTTTCCCCTAAGTCCCAGACAACAAGAATGTAAAGAAGAGGAAGGAAGAACTGGTGTCTCCCTTGTGGGCAAAGTGTCCTGGAGAGGTGGTGGGTGATGAGGTATCCTGGGCTGCGGGGAGAGGTAGGTGAGGGTGTCCAAGCCTGCTGCCCACAGGCCCCCAGAGAGCAATGCAGGGAGGTGCGCTCAGGTACAGGACCCCCAACAGGCTCAGCAAAGCAGCCCTCGAGGCTGGGAGCAGCACTGTGGCATAGGATCCAGGGGCTGCGGTGACTGGTGTGGATGGGTGAGGAGTGGCCAGCAGGTCCCATCACCCCCAGCCCAGGCCCTGTTCCTGTGGGAGTCCTGACTCAGGAACGCGCAGAACTCTGGAACAGACTCCGTGGAATCGTGGGATGGGAACTGGGGTCAGAAATTAGGCTGTTACAGAAGATGGAGCCAGTGGAATGGCCCACACACACGTTTGTGGCCGGACAGTCATGCCTGTGACAAGCATGGCTGTGCATCATGAGCTAGCCTGACCTGATGGCTTCATCTGATGTCCACAGCGTTGGTGAGATAGCTTACTATCACCGCAGTTTGAACACAGGGTGAAACAGTCGAAGGCAGAAGTAACCTGCTTAAGATCGCATAGGTAGCAAGACCATAGGAAGAGCTCAAACTCAGGTGATACTGCGCATGCCTAGAGCCCTTTAACCATCAAGACAGTGTGGGCCATCTCCACCCCCCCCCCCCACCGTCTCTAATGTAGCACCAAGCACAGAGGGGCTGCCATTGCTCCCTCTCTTGCCCAAACATCCCCCAGCAGCCGCTCTCTGAGCCTCCACTTTCCATCTGTAAAATGGATCACTGGCCTAGAGTGGCAGCATGGTCATCCAAATATCTGCTCGGAGGGTTAAGTATCCAATTGTTCACTTTGACAAAAAGAGTTTCCTCCTTTACTTCAAGGGATGGACACATCTTACAGCCTCCCCCCGCCCCCGACCCAAATCCCCAGTGGGACTCCCTATCCGGTGAGGTGCAGAGCAGAGGGCATGGTGTCCTGCTAGCTGGGACTTTGTCGAACCTCAGTGCAACAATCCCTTTTCAGCATGAAGGCGGAGTGGACATGTCCACAATTTTATTGACAAGATAAAACCCCAATTTGGCCCTGAAAGTGACAGGACATAGTGTTTCATCAGCAAACACATACTATTTCCTTGACCCCAGTAGATGCTGGAATCCCCTGTTCACTGCTAGTTGGCCTTCTTTAAGTCTGACAATTGCTGTTTCTCTATCCTAAGCAATTTTGTATTTATTTTCTAAATTGAGCAAGAAGGGGCCGTGGTTAAGCCACTTAAGCTCTCTCTACATCTGTTCCTCGCCTGTGAAGACATGAGATGCTGTGTTTAGAAGCACGTTGCCCAGTATTGCCTGGAGAAACTGTGCCCTGTAACCTGGAGGGTGGGGGCTGGTGGTACGTTGAAAATGGGCTTCTGGGATTAAGTGAGGTTGGGAATCCCTATGCTAAACAAAGCTTAAGGACAGGACTTTTCCACAGCATGTGAAATCTATGCAAAAGCCACGTGATTCTCTAGGGGGCAGGGAGGTGCGGTGTTCCCCAAATTACTTGGCTAGGGTACGTTTTGGTGGAACTTGAAATCAAGCCAGTGTGGGGCTAGAGACCTCCAGGCGACGCATGGAGCACCCCGGCCCAGAGCAGACCCAGGTGCTCAGTAAACCGGGGCCGCGTTTTACACAGCAGGAGACCAGCGGCTCCCGCTGACAGTCCTCAGTTCCACCGGATGGACTCCGAAGACACCCACCAGCATCGCTCGCAGGCTTGTTGAAGGATACCTTTCTTCCGCTACTAAGCTGCCTTTGGAGGGGTTTGGAATGTGAGGCTGGCATGGCAGGGGGTGGTGAGCAAATTCTGGTTCTGCTGCGATCCTGGTGCTGCCACTACCAGCTGCGTGACCTTGGGTGAGTCCCCTAACTTCTCTGTGCCATCTTCCCCGTCTTTAAATGAAGCTAATGAACGTAACTGCTCCTGCAGCTCTGTGAGGAACCCGTGAGATAAGGCGGTAGAGCTGCCAGAACAGTGAGAGATCATTCACAGCAGCTCTTATTAATGCTGTTACTAGTAAAAGTGATGGCAGTGCTGGAGCCCAGTCTGCACTGAGCCCTGATCCCAGGTCTGGGAGGAATGTAGGGACTTCTGGGCACAGTTCTGTTTAGTTCTGAAGCATATACATACAGGTTTCCTTTATTGAAAAGTTAAGACCAGATATCTTGTTTAAATTGCATATTTATTTCTTCAGCTTGAAAAAAAGTGTGGTAAAATATACATAAAACTGGGGCTTCCCAGGTGGCGCTGGTGGTAAAGAATCCACCTGCCCATGCAGGTAGACATAAGAGACACAAGTTTGATCCCTGGGTTGGGAAGATTCCCCTGAAGGAGGGCACAGCAACCCACTCCAGTATTCTCCCCTGGAGAATCCCATGTGTCAAAGGAGCCTGGTCGGCTGCAGTTGACAGGGTCGCACAGAGTTGGACACGACTGAAGTGACTTAGCATGCATGCACTCATACATAAAACGGAAGCATTCTAAGTGTACAATCGGTGGCAGCCATCACCACTGTCCGTGTCCATACAGAAAATTTCTACTCTAAACAATAACTCCCCTTCACCCCAGCCGGAGGCGCTGCTCTGGAAGGAACTCCTCCTCGGAGCCCTGCCTTTCCCCGGAACCCACGGCCCCCTCGGCTGCCACTTGTCACACACAACACAGAACGCAGCCCCCAGAGCAGCTTCCGCCCTAGCATCCACTCAGACTTGAAGCCAAGGAGAAAGAAGTTCAGCAAGTCTGTGCTTCTTTAACCTCATCTCTCAATACCGCACCTGCACAATAAAAAAGTGAGGTGGACAATCACACGTGATGCAGTATTCTGGACGGGATCCTGACACAGCAGAAAACATACTGGGAAAAAATGAAGAAACTCCGAACAAGCTGTGGACTCCAGTTAGCAAAAGTGTCTATACCGTTTAATCAACTGTAGCAAACGCACCACCCATGTAAGATGTCAATAAGAAAGGAAATACCAATGTAATATCTCAATAACAAAGGAAATTGTGCTGTGTGTGGTGGTGGCATGGGGTATAACACAGATACCCCTTTACTCATTGCAGCAAACCGAACACTTTTTAAGTCTGTTAACAAAGAAAGTGAGGCAGGGGCTGTTGTGATGACCGCATGGGTCACAGAGCCCCTCCTCTCGAGGGGGATCAGATCTCCTAACGCGGCAGTGGGTGGCTCTGATTCTCTGGGGAAAGGGTCCCCGGGTGGCCATGCCGCGTCGGCTCAGGGCCCGCCCCTCCCTTTACGGTGAAACTCGCAGCTCCCGCCCGCCCTTCCAGCATCCTGAGTATGCTCCCAGAAGACCAGGGGCCTGGCCTTCCAGACACCGGGACCGACGATGGAGATCAAAGCGGCACGAGGGTCAGGCGGGTTTCACCGACGAGAGCCGAGTCCCTTCTGGAGGAGCCACCTAGTGGAAGGCCTGCGGGCTGAGCAGACGGTCACCTGGGTCCAACCCTGGCTCCTTCGCGTCCAGGCTGTGTGGCCTCAGCACTGACCCCCTCTACGACGCCGGCCCCCACACCGCTGCTGTTAAGACCTAGTAAGACAACACAGGGCGAGCAGGCGGTTCGCACCGCCACACACCCACTCTGGACGGCTGGCCCCGTAAGTGAGACAAGGACAGCGGGCTCTGCTCAGCGCGTAAACCGCGGTCAGCTTCCCGAGCTGGTGGAACCGGGCACCCGCTTCCCGGGGCTGCCGAGTCCCGCCTGGCCTTCGCCCCGCTTCCTAGCCGGCGGCGCGTTCCACGCACCCCGCCTCCCCTGGCCTGGGGGCAGCCCTGGGCCCGTCTCACAGGTGAGGGCACTGAAGGCCGGACCAAGTTTCCGGCGGGCTCCTTACTCAGTCAGGGTTGGGACTTGCCCACGGCGGCGGCGTGCGGACGCCGGGACCCGCCAGCAGCCCGCGAGCTTCGCCGGCCGAAAGCCAGTCTTGATTCCAGATCGCTCTTTACCCCGGACGCGGCCGCTAGGGTCACGTGCCCCGGCGTCGGTGCGGTCACGTGCCCGCGGCCCTGTGGACCGGACGCCCTGGGATTGGCCCATCCCTGCCAGTGGGGCGGGAATCTCTCTCCGAGATCTCCGTCCTCTGCGTGAATCTCGCTCGCTCGCGAGACTGCTGTCCGATTGGTGATTTTTAAGCCCCAGAATGCATCGGGCGGGGAGGACGTGCGTCTTCGCGCGCAGCTCGCGTCATCTTTCCGAGCCCGCCTGCAGTTTGCCATCTTTCTCACCCGGAAACCTATAGTCGGCTCACTTGTTTCTGGCGAATGGAACGAGTTTCTCAAAATGGGCCTACGGTCCTCCCGTGGCCGTCCCTGCCCTGGCCCTAAAGGGCCTTGTTCCTCCTCCGAAGCCTTGGGTTCCGCCCTCGGTTTTGTCAAGCCCTGATTTGAGATTCCTTGTTCCATCTAGACTAGGGATACTTAAGCCGGATACTTTGAATGGACTTTCTGGGATCCCCTTCAGGTTATATGCAGGATAGGCCGTGTGGGAAATGGCAGTCCACTTCAGTATTCCTGCCTGGAGAATCTCATGGACAGAGGAGGCTGGTGGGCTACAGTCCATGGGGTCGCCAAGAGTCGGATACGACTGAGCGACTAACACACAGGCCGTGTAGGAGCCCCTGTGGATTGGTGGTGGGGGGCCTTCATCAGGTTTATGTGCTAAGAACTCTGGCAGGACTAAGGGGGCCCCACTTACTCCATCCTTTGGCTTTTTTTTTTTTTTCTCAGCATAGAATCTGGCACAGATGTTCAGAGGTGCTTATTAGAGGGAAGAGACTATCCTAGCATTATTTCTCCCAGTTACCTTGTGCACACGCCTCAGTCTGCTCCAAAGGAACACTTGTATACACTTGGTATTACCTGTACACAGCTTTTGATTGCACAACTGCCTGGTGGAGTCAGCCTCTTCTTTCCGGCGGATGATTCAACCATTCATTCTTTCATCCAGCTTTGACTGAGCTTAACCAGCCAGTGGAGGGTGAAGCACAGCGCCAGACCCTGGAGGCACAGTGGTGAACAAGATGGGCGCAGGCTCTGTACCCATTGAGCTCACGGTCTACGGGAGATACAGTGAGGTTAGAGCTGAGGGACATGTCGTGAGTGCCTCTGGATGGGTCACCAGGGAAGTCTAAGACTAAAGGATAAATAGCTAATAGCCGAGTCAGGGGGGAGGGGGGAGCAGCATGGGTAAGATGCCAGCTGTCACAGGAGGAGAGGAGAGAAGGTGGCAGGGCCAGCGTTTTGACCCTTGGAGGGTTGCTGGAAGCGTGCGGACCGATGAGAGGAAGGTGAAGAACTAGGGGTGCTCTTGCAGGAAGAGCTGGCTGGCTGTTTATATGAGCAGTTCAAGGGCAGGAGGCAGTTGGGCAGACTGAGGTGGTAAACGCTGAACAAAGGCTGGTTGTGGAAATCTGAACTTTGGCAGGAGCCTCTCTGGGCCTCAGTTTGCCCATCTGTAAAATGTGGGGGCTGGACCCATCATTAAGGTCCTTCTACCTGTGATTCAAATTGAGCAACACTTGAGTTAGGTGAGAATTTAGAAGTGATTACAGCGTGGAAGGAGAAGGAAGGCAGGAGAGAGTGACAGACACAAAGGGGACAATGGGCAGAGCAGAACTCAGGGCCCTGCCCGGTCAGAGAGCCGGCTCTAGGGTCACACCCTCGGTCATCCAGCTGGAGGACCTTGGGCAGTTCACTGCAAATCCCAAGGGCTCGAGTTTTGCTTTATAATTTGGGAATAGTAGTAATAAAAATTCTGGGTGACACTGTTTTTGGGTTTGGGGGGAGACCATAGCCATAGCCATAGGCAACTCTGAATAAAACAGCATTGATTGTATAAAAACATTAAAGATAAAAAAAAAAACATTAAAGATAATCTCTGGAAAAACAAGCAAGTTTGCCTCTGGGGAGTGGAACTGGGTGAGTGGACGGTTTCAGGCAGGGAGGGCACAGAGGGTTGGAAGGAGAGGGTTTTTTGCTTATTTTTTTTTACTGCTTTTCATTTTGAATTTTGAACAACATGGCAAGTCAGAGAGCGATGCCAGGCCTTGGTATTTCTGCACTGGTCCCAGCTGGGCACACACCAGACTTGAAGGCAGAGGGAGCATCACCAAGAACACATTCTGGAAACCTGGACACCTGAGTTCTGATTGCGGGTCTCCCACCAATACACCTTGGATTTATTTTCTTAAGCCTGGCGTGCTGCAGTCCCTGGGGTCTCAGAGTCGGACACGACTGAGCGATTGAACAACAACAAATTCATAAATTTGGAAACAAGTGAGGGCTTTATAGAGGGTAAACAAAATCTTAGGATCCTGCTGGCCTGCGTTTGAATTCACAGTCTATTAGTGACTAGCTGGTGAGCTTGGGCCAATTAATTAATCCCTTGGAATCTCAGTGTTTCCATCTGAAAAGTGGGGATTAAGAACACTAACCTAATTGTTGTGAAAATTGGTTAAGATGCTGTGTGTAGAGGGAAAGTCCAGCATGTTGTAGGTGCTCAGTAAGAAAGACTTCTGGGTGGGGGAGGGAAGGACTGGGAGCTTGGGGTCAGCGGATGCAAACTGTTACATATAGAATAAATAAACAACAGGGTCCCACTGTATAGCACAGGGAATTATATCCAACATCCTGTGATAAACCATAGTGGAAGAGAATATAAAAAAGAATATATATGTATAACAATCATAGTACAGCAGAAATTAACACAAGATTGTAAATCAGCTTTACTTCAATTAAAACAAAATTTCGTTCTCCCCTTCCAGCTTAGAAGAGCCCACCATGATCTGGACTAGGCTGGAGAAACATAACCGAGTTAATGTTTTTTTCATCTCACAAGAGCTTAATTTCATTTAAAGGGTATGATGCTGGGAGAATGCATCAAGAAGCACTGAGTGTTCAGTTTACAGCACAATTTGACCAGCAATTATGTAGAAACAGTTGAACATGAGGCTCAGGCATCCCATATGCCAGAGGGTGGGGAAATCTCTGTGGGCGCTTCTGGCGCCCTCTGGTGGTGAAGAGGGAGACGGCAGGTCAGCGTAATGGCCTGAGAGGCAAGCGGTCCGGCTGACTCCAAATGTTGCATTGATAGGTGATGCACGATTTTTAAAAAACCAGGAACGTACATCAGTGCACATATTCCAGAAATATATAAGCTCTTGGAATATTTAATTTTTGCAATACTGACATTATATATAGCGTATAGTATAATGTTGCTGTTCAGTCTGAGTTGTGTCCTACTCTTCGGGACTCCATGGACTGCAGCACCCCAGGCTTCCCTGTCTTTCACTGTCTCTCGGAGCTTGCTCAAACTCACGTCCGTTGAGTCGGTGATGCTATCTAACCATCTCATCCCCCTTCTCCTCTTACTCTCAATCTTTCCCAGTATCGGGGTCTTTTCCAATGAGTTGACTCTTTGCATCAGGTTTCCAAAGACATATATATATATATTCATTATATATAACATATTTTCATAATACATATGAATTTGAGCAAACTCTGGGAGACAGTGGAGGAGACAGGAGCCTGGCGTGCTGCAGTCCATGAAGTCGCAAAGAATCAGATACGATTTAGTGACTGGACAACAGTAATATATGTATATATATGTTATATTTTGGGATGCTATATATGTGTATGCATATAATGTCATTCTATTATGCAAACTGTTTTGGACCTTGCTTGTTTCATCTAAACATATGTTTTGAATAACTTTCCATGTGAGAACATACAGTTTTAACACATTGTCCATTTTTAAAAACTGTCATGAAACTGTTGAAAACATAAAATATATTTATCTTAGGCCTGCGGCTCGATATATCTTTCTGTGTGCACACTCCTAATGCATTCCTTTTTCCAACAGATGAAAAAGGATAATAATCATAATAATACCCTGAATGTGTTCCCGGCACTACTGTAAGTGCTTGGAGAACTTTCATTAAAGTTTACACGCTGTTCCATTCTATGGGTGGTCAAGGGTAAACACAGCTGACATCGGCTAAAACGGTGAAAACAGGTATCATTCAGTCACTACAGACTGCAGGGGGAAAGCTGAGTTCTGCTCTGACTTATGCAGAGGTGACAGGTGTTTTAAAGAGAGGATGAGCGAGTCAGAAGGGGCGTGTGGAGGGTGGGGGTTCAAGTGCAAAATCAACAAGGGTGGGTGAGTGCAGATCAGACTGGGCGGCTGGGTCAAACTTCTACCTCCATGGGAGCTGTATCCTTCCTTCTGAGTCCATTTCAAGGGAACGACTTTCAGGTCCTTGAGAAGGACACTCCTGGGCTGTAGGAGGTACCTGTTTGCCTCAAAGGGGCAGAGGAAGGTTCACAACTGCAAGCCCTTCTTAGGAAACGCTCTAGAAGGGAAGTCAGGGCCTGTGGTCAGGGGTCGGCTGGAACAAATGGAAAATTCTCCTGGGGCAGTCCCCTGGCTTTCTCAGGCAGGTGTTTTAATGGGGAGGGGGGTCCTGGGGTCCTCCTAGGGACACAGCCTCATGCCACAGAACCCGGGCTGGAGTTTCGTCATCTCTTCGTGCTGGGGTTTGGACGGGGCTGTTGTGTGCCAGGAGCTCTAAGTTCTCAGGATGCACCTTTATTTATGAATAGATTCTCTGTGGCTTCCACCACTTTTCACTGTAGAGAACAAGGCTCCTGTGACCATCTCAGGCTGACAGCCATCATTCTCTTCTGCAAGTGTTACTGGTGGCTGAGTGCCTGGAAGCCAACTTGAAGTGTGAAAGGCATGACATTTAGAAGATTTTTTAACAGATTTTTGGGGGATGTGAATCGCTTTTAAAGTCTTTCTTGCATTTGTTACAATATTGCTTCTGTTTTATGGTTTTTTTTTTTTTTTTTTTTTTTTGCTAGGAGACTGTGAGCTCTTACCTGTCCTGACCAGGTGAAGGGACCCCCTGCATTGGAAGGTAAAGTCATTTTTTTAAAAATTTACTAATTTAGTTAGTTGACTGCGCTGGGTCTTCGTTGCTGCATGAAGGCTTTCTCTAGTTGCGGCGAGCAGGGGCTGCTCTCTAGTTGTGATGCTTGGGCTTCTCCGTGTGGTAACTTCTCTTATTTGCGGAGCACGGGCTCTAGGGACTGTGGGCTTCAGTCGCTGTGGTGCTTGGGTTTCATTGTCCCATTGCTTGTGGGATCTTCCCGGACCAGGGATCAAACCCACCTCTCCTGCATTGGAAGGTGGATTCTAAACCACTGGGCCACCAGGGAAGTTCTCAAAATATTTTTAATATTTAATATTTTAAACATTACCCAACTGCCCTTCTAAAGAGTTATACAGGTTGCATATCCATCAACAATAAACAAAAATGCTCTTTCCCCCCGCCACCCCACCCCCCCAGTGCAATGTGAGTTTCTTCCTCAGCTCCGTGGTGACCAGCGTATCCCACCAGGGTGGCTGACTTTCCATGGATGAGCCCCCTTCCCTCTCAGAGCCCTTGTTTTCTCGCTGTGAAACGGGGCGAGGATACATCACAATTACAGCAGGTGCCATCTGCTGGGCTTCCTCTGCCTGCTTTAAATGATCATCTCTTGAATCCTCCCAAACACCTCCAAGGACTGAACCATTATCTGCATCTCACAGGTGGGAGCCTGGAGGGCGAGGGAACTGGAATCGCAGCCCAAGCTATGGGCTGCAGGACGCCTTCCTCCCTAGAGCCCAGCCTCGGAGGGCCAGCTGGAAAGCGGCCATGAGTGGGTGGGTCCTCTGGCATCATCAGGACTGGGGAGCGTTGGGGTAATCGCCTGCTTGACGTCTCCTCAGAGCTTAGAGGGGTGCACCCCTAGGGAGGACCCATCGGAGGAAACTGATTCTTCTTCCTCCTTTACAGTGGGAGAAGGGCCAGCTTCCTCTTGTGAATTCTGGGTCGTCACCTATAGTGCCCTTGAAAGAGTAGGTTTCATGGAGAGTTAATTCTGTTGTTGTTGTTCAGTCGCTTAGTCATGTCCGACTCTTTGCGACCTCATGGACTGCAGTACACCAGGCTTCCCTGTCCTTCACTGTCTCCCGGAGTTTGCTCAAACTCATGTCCATTGAGCTGGTGATGCCATCCACCCATCTCGTCCTTTGTCGTCCCCTTCTCCTGCCTTCAATCTTTCCCAGCATCAGGGTCTTTTCAAATGAGTTGGCTCTTAGCATCAGGTGACCAAAGTATTGGAGCTTAAGCTTCAGTCCTTCCAATGAATATTCAGAGTTGATTTCCTTTAGGATTGACGGGTTTGATCTCCTTGCAGTCCAGGGGACTCTCAAGAGTCTTCTCCAGCACCACAGTTCAAAGGCATTCATTCTTTGGAGCTCAGCCTTCTTTATGGTCCAACTCTCACATCCATTCATGATTACTGGAAAAACCGTAGCTTTGACTAGATGGACCTTTGTTGGCAAAGTGATGTCTCTGCTTTTTAATACACTGTCTAGGTTTGTCTTAGCTTTTTTCCCAAGGAGAAAGGGTCTTTTAATTTCATGGTTGCAGTCCCCACCCACAGTGATTTGAAGCCCAAGAAACTTAATCACAAAACCTCAATCCTGGAGGAGGGGGCAACCAGGTGGTGGGAGGTGGGGCCTCCCCCCCAACCCTGCCCCTTGCGGCCAGAAAGAATCACAGCACTGGCCTCACTTTCAGTATAGCCTCATTGCACACTCAGGATTCACTGAGAAAATCCAGGGGATCAGAGAGCTCCTCCTTCCTCTACTTGCCCCAAACCTGTGCCTCTACGTGGATTCCTCCTCCCTTCCTTCTCTTAGCGCTGCATCTCCTCGCAAGCATGCATATGTGCTCAGTCACCCCAGTCGTGTCCCCGTGGACACCCACTAGGCTCCCCTGTCCATGGGATGCTCCAGGCAAGAACACTGGAGTGGGTTTCCATGCCCTCCTCCAGGGGATCTTGGTGACCCTGGACTCGAACCCGTGTCTCTTACGTCTCCCACATTGGTACGGGGGTTGTCTACCACCAGTGCCACCTGGAAGCCCCCTGATCCCCTTGCTGCCCCTCTTTCTGGCAGGCCTGCCAGGTCTGGTCAAGGGCCTGGGTGGGCAGGGGTGGGTGACAGATGAGAGTAGTGTTTGGATTCCCGTCGTCTGGATGAGGTACCAGTTCTGCTCTGCTCAGGACGGGGCAGGCCATGTGCCCTCCGAGTTTCTGTCCCGGGCTGCCTCCTGGGTCCGCGCACAGCCCAAGAGAGACCAAGTGGACATTCCCTGTGGGTGGCACGCCGGCCATTCTCTGTGCAACGGGGTCCTGCAAGCCTTCTCCGGGCACTGCGCTTCCTCCCTCTGCCATCCAGCCTGACTCCCTGGCATGGCAGGGTCTCCTCCGCCGGGTACCCCGAGTCCCAGCAGCAGCAGAGACTTGGCACCCTCAGGCGGCTCCAGCTCCTCCCAGCCGGTCCTCACTCTTTTGCACGGGAGCCTTAGCTCTCGTCAACTTGCGGGGTTTACATGTCACCTGCCTGTTCTAATCTTGTCACCCACTGTGGGTAGAATCCTTTTCGGTTGTCCACCACCCACGGGCTCAAGTCCGCATTCCGCTGGCCCTTGCACACATCTACAGCCTCATTTCATGACCGCTGTCCCTGGGCCGTCTGGTGACAGCGTAGCCCAGCAGAACTTCAGGCCTCTCCCACCTCTGGGTCTTTGAGCGCATCCCTTTGCCAGCAATATTCTCTGCCCTCAGTGGGCGCAGCCCAGTGGGGTGCCCCTGCAGCACCTCACCCTCTCTCTGCCCGGGTGCTGAGGTCTGTGCTGCTCATCCCCACCATTGCTGGCTGGCGCATCCCATAAACACCAATGGGATGAGGGCCAAAGGGTCCTCTTCCCCACGGCTGCCTCCTCAGGGAGCACAGACCCTCTCGGGTGGGCATCCAGCCCTTTGTACCTTCATTCACTTAACCGAGTGAGCAGAGTATCCCAGGGACAGAGCTGGGCGCAGGTGACATACGATGAAAAACAGGTGAGGTCCCTGTCTGGGGGTGGAGGCTCTTAACTGAGAAACAAAATTGCAAATTGTATCAGGGCTCTGAAGGAAAGGGGGTGGGCTGAGAGTAAGGGGGATATCCAATTTGATAGGGTGGTCAGAGAAGACGTCTTTGAGGAAAAGACATGGCCATTTAGATCTGTGGGATAAAAAGAAGTCGGCCAGGACACTTTGGGGATGGCATAGGCATGACAGCCTGTGCAAAGGCCCTGAGGCAGGAAAGAGGTGAGACTCAGACCAGTGATGGAACAGGTTGGCAGGAGTCAGATCAGGGACTCTTGTTTCCGTAGCAAGGAGTTAAGGCTTTAAATGTCTGGTGAAGCCGCTCAAGGGTTTTAAGCAAGAGGGTGAGGTGATCACCGTTTAAGATGCTCTGGAGAGAAGGCTGTCACACTGTCCAGGGGACGATGGAAGCCGGGGATGGAGGCCCAAGAGCGAACGTTTGGGTAAGGCAGATGGACAGGTGTACCTGGGAGGTGTGGCCTCCAGGATTTAAGACTCTAAGTGCAGGGAGAATCCAGGCTGGCTTCCGGGTTTGACCAGGGGTGGTGGCGGTGCTGGTCCCTGGGATGAAGATAGCAGGGTCGTGGCTGGGAGGTGGCAGGCAGGTGTGGCACGTCCTGCAGCGCCGGCTGCTGTGCGTGGGGTCGAGACCGTCCCAGGCACCGTGAGGCCCCAGCACCCACACATGCACAGACATCCGTTGTTCAGAATTCTTTCCACTATCTTCACTCAGGTCACATCTTCACTCTTAGCAGCCTGGGTTTGATTTTTTTTTTTAATACTCAAATTTTGCAAGGTCAACGAGTGAAAAATATGATACTTTTTTAAAAATAGAAAATGTGTGGTTATAAATGACTGAGCATTTCTGGTACATCCTGGATAATGGGCTGAAGATGATTCAAAATGCTTTTCCCAAATGTTCTGAGAAACTTGGATTTTAATATTTTGGGCTTCTCTTGTGGCTCAGCTGGCAAAGAATCCACCTGCAATGCGGGAGACCTGGGTTTGATCCCTGGGTTGGGAAGGTCCCTGGGAGAAGGGGACAGCTACCCACTCCAGTGTTCTGGCCTGGAGAATTCCATGGACTGTGTAGTCTGTGGGGTCTCAAAGAGTCGGACACGACTGAGCAACTTTCACTTTAATGTGGGCCTTATTTATTTATACGTGCTGTGCGGCTTGGGGGATCTTAGTTCCCCGACCAGGGATGGAACCTGGGCCCTGGCAGGGAAAGCCCAGTGCTAACCACTGGGCAACCAGGGAATTCCATGAGATTTTTTTTTTTTGCACTCTGAAAATATTTAAATTTTCACTTGTTAAAAAACATTTCCATATGAAGCTCATTGCCTAAGTATTTCATTTTCCTAGAGAGATATTTAAAAAATTCACAACCTAGAAAGAATACAAGTGGCAGGCAACATAGAGGATGACCCACAAACACACAACTCCGAGGTGTCATTAGACGCGTGCGACGGGCTGGGTACCAGCATCCACTAGTTTCACCCGGGCTTTCCCGTCTCTGGGTCTGCTTCATTCTCTGTAAAACAAGGGGTTTGAACTAGACCAGGGTTCCTAGAATTCCAGATTCCGCAGGTCTGGAGGCAGATCCACACTGCTGCCGTATCACTGGTTTTTCCAGGGGGTGAGGGTCGCACACAGTAGTGCCAGTTGTTGTCAAGTGGGGAATTACTAGGCAACTACTATTAATGTTTGTGTTTCATGAAGGCTTAAGTGTGGAGGAGAAGCCACAGTGTGGAGGAGAAGCCACAGTGTGGAGAAGCATGTCGGGTGAAGGACAGCTTCCTGACCCAGGTGGCACAGTGGTAACGAGCCTGCCTGCTGATGCAGGAGATGAAAGAGATGGGGTTCGATGTCTGGGTTGGAAGATCCCCTGGAGGAGGAAATGGCAACCCACTCCGGTATTCTTGCCTGGAGAATCCCATGGACAGAGGAGTCTGGAGGGCTACAGTCCGTGGGGTCACAGAGAGTCAGACATGACCGAGTGGGCATAAAGGGAGGCTCAGTGCCCTGGAGGACAGAGGAGCCCTCCGTCACACCCAGCACTGTGTGAGCAGACAGGTGCAGACAAGCGATGGGGACCCGGGCACGGCCGTCAGGGATCCGACACGGTTTTCGTGTCACCTTAGATGGGGCAGATTTGGGGTCTCAGATCATGTTGACAAGAGCAAGGGGCTGGGAATTGGGAGACGTGGCTCTTCTGCTCACCGGGCATCTGTGGACCTGGGTCTCCTCACCCATGAAGCACCTTTGCTTTGAGAGGAAGTCATGCCCATCTCCGAGCTGGAGAAGAAAGATCGCGAGGGAGCTAGTGGTAACTTAGAGTTACTGGACTGCGTCTTGGTTTGGGCAGCGGTAACTTAGAGTTACTGGACTGCGTCTTGGTTTGGGCAGCGGACCCGCGGTGTTCATCATCTTATGAATGAATGAGTGAAGTCAGGAAGCCTCTTTTGCCAGAGATGCCCACCCTGGAGACTCCTGGGCCCCTGCCTGGCTGGGCGGGTAATCAAGACGACTGGTTACCTAGACACCTGCCCTCCCCCCCTCCTTCGTTACCAGGATGCCCTCGCCGACCAGCCTGTTCTAGAAGCCCAGGGAGCAGGGAACACGTTTCCCCCACGTTCAGACTCTGAGTTGAAGGGGAGAATGTAAAGCGAGGCGTATTTTCAGGTTTGTTTGATGTTGATACTGAATACAAGTCACCTCTGGGCCACTTCCGGGTGTGGAGCTGCATCCTCCCAGAGCGATGGAGCCTCCTCTTCAATCTCTGTCCCTCTGCCGGGCAGCTCATGAGTCTCCTCTCTGGAAGCTTCTACTTCCTCAAGCGGCTCAGTTGGCTCAGTCGGAAAGCAGGTCTCACAGTTCAGCCGGCACCCCCTCCTTTCCTGTCTCCACGTGCCTGTGTGGTGGAAGCAGTCAAAGGCCCCGCACACAGGTGCCACCGGGCCGCCTGCTCTGCCCCGTGCTGGCTGTGGCCGGGACGGTTAACCAACCTCTCTGTGCCTCCCGCTCATCCGTGAGGCGGCTGGGCCCCCAAGGGCTCCCCTTGCCCCGACACAGGTCTGCCCTTTGCTCCCGGCAGGTCACCTCTCAGCCCTGGGAACGTCCTGCCTGATAAGTGTGTCGGTGTTCTGTCTGGGGGCCTTGGGCCTCCCTGGAGAGTCTGTGCTAATGGTGGGATTGGGGGGGGCCGCACAGAATCAGCTCCATCTTTGGGGGGACTGAACGGCCCTTGTCAGTTATGTCAGTGTGACTGACCCCCAATGAAACCGGACACCAAGGCTGGGGCCACGATGGCCAGGAGGAGCCGGGGGGGGGGGGTTGTGTGTGGGGGGGAGGAAGGGAGGAGCCAGGTGGCGGGGAGGAGGGGGGTGGGGGGTGGAGGGGAGGAGGGGGTCGGGGGTGGGGAGGAGCTGGGTGGTGGAGCGGGGTGGGGAGCTCCCAGCCGGTCCCAGACCACCCCACTGGCTCACGCATCTCTCCCTGTGCTGACTTCCATCTGGATCCATCTGGATCCTTCTGCTCATGAACCGTGAGGACAGCAGCTCCGCTCACTTCCGCGTGCCCTTCCGGGGAGTCAGGGAGCCTGAGGTGCTGAGGTTGGGATGCTGAAACTGGCAACAGCCCCCCCAACCCATGGCCTCTGAGTGTCAGGCCGCCCTCAGGGTCTAGGAGGCCTGTTTTCTCCTCTGCCCGTCATACGAGTGGCCCCCACCTGCCCTGGGGTTGGGTTTGGCTCAGTTTACCCTCCACAGCAGGCTCTTTACTCCAGTCTTTTTGAAACTCACAGAGAAACAATCCTGGAAGAAGCAACCTCTAGGTTTCCTAGCAGAAGCGTTTACCACGGAATCATCTGGACTCTGACCAAAAGAGAGGAAGCTTTAGGACAATCCACTGGACAGTAACACTTCCTGTGGACACCACCTGCTGTGCGCTCACCTGGGGAAGTCCTGAGGAGCCTGCCTTCAGCGAGGTCCGAACACCCTGTGTCCCCTGGGGCTCTTTCCCCTGCTTCCACTCACAGCCCTCCCGCGTGGGCCCTGGGGCTGCAGGAGGCCGTCACAGGTGCCCTTAAATTGACCGGGACTTTGAGAGATTTCTAGCAAGTGCACTCGGAGAGGGCAGTGAAGACCCTCACAGGGCTCCCGCCCGGGAGAGTGCAGCCTCAGGCCGACTCCTCCAGGCTACCTTTGGTGCCGGGGCGCCCTGTCCGGGCCCTTGATCAGTGCCAACCCCCTGGCGCATATTCTGACTCTGCGTGTGCTGCTGGTGTGAGCACGTCGGGTGGGGTGTGTGTGTGGGGGGGAGAGGGTGCGGGCTCGGGACGCCCCGTCTGAGGACACAGCCGCTCCGGCAGCCGCCCCAGCCCTGAAGGGCCGTCACACCGGTCCCTCCGCGGTGGGCGCGGCCTGGGTGCGTCTCCAGAACGGCCGCCACCAGACAGGCGGGGACGTCCCCAAGGTGGTCCCCCGCTCCAGGAGCGACTCCGGCACTGCTGTCGGTGGGGGTGGGGTGGGTGGAGAGGAGTCACAGGGACGTTGGACAGACAAGGAAACGGAGGGGCCTGGGTCACAGCCCACCCGCGGGGGGCCCGAGGAGGGCGAGGCTGTCCCCATGACTCCAGGCAGCGGCTGATCCCGGGCGACGTTTCCGTAACCGCACCGCTGAGGACAGGGAGCCCCCGGGAAGATGAGGGGGGTCAGCTGGGACCCCAACTCCTCCTCGGCCATCCTCCTCTGCGCTCAAGGCTTTAACGGCCCTCCAAGAATCATTTTAAACATCATGGTCAGGGCTCAGATAATTCCATTTCTATAAACTCTTCTGACTCACATTTGCCTACTCGCCAAACGAGCGGTGGTCATTAAAAAAGTCATCTCTACTTTTTTTCCATTACAGAAGCAAAAAACAAAAGAAAAGAGCTTATGGAAGGTTCGGGGAAGACAGGGCTGTGGTGGACGGCAGGGCGGCCTCCCAACCTGTGCTAAGCGAGGGCCTTCCAGCCCGCCCCTCATCGTCACCGACAGCAATCGGCACCGGCCTGCCCAACACCATGGCTGAATTTAGCGTCATGATGAGCAGTAAAAGTCACAGGTTCTTTATTTAGTCCATATAATACACCATTTTTTAGAGTTTTTCTTCTTTGAAAATTAGATAAAAGAGCATATTAAATGGCAAGTGTATGAAGTTTCTCCTCATAAACAATGTCAAAACGAAAAGTTCTGAATTACAAAATGTTAAAAAATATGTAGGTACTTAACATTTCACTAAAGCATAAAGTTACAGATATTCTCTAAAGAAAAATAATTGTGCCACTTACCTATTTTTGCTGTTTCTATGAACTTTTTTTTTATTCTGTACATAGGACATTTTGTACAAAATATGAAGTCTACATTTTTATTACTCATTACCGTAAAACAAAGATACAATGTATGTACAATATTAAAAGGAAGCCATACTAAAGCCGCACTAAAAAGACACTCGGAATAGTGACATTTCTGATGTACAGATACGTTTTGGAAAGAGTGAAGATGCCAAACGCAGAACTTTATGAAGAAAAACAGTCACCAGTTTATTTTCAATGCAGTACTTTTGAAATCAATTTGGTACAGAATAAACAGTGTATCTATGTAATAATATGTAAGCTGAACAATTACACAGGGAATCTGAGTTCTAACTAGGAAAACGTTAAGAGGCCAAAATATTAAATAATACTCTCGTCAAAGAAAATCATTTTCTCTCAAAACCTTTTTTTTTCCCTTTTTGGTGAATGTTTGTCTTCAATAAAGAGCAGAAGGAAAACCTAGACAAAAAGATGTTCCTAAACGCTGAGCTTTCCACATCACCCAAACACCGAGGTTTGGGTTTCTTCCCTCGGGCAAGAGGCTTCCCAGAGGCCTCTCGGGGCCACGCCGAGAACATCCGAGTTGCGGGCATCTGAGCTCCGTCAGCTGAAGACGGAAGTTCAAACAATGGTTTATTGAGATACACAAGACGCTGCTTTATACAGTGAAAAGCACCCTTTTTCCCTCAAAAGGAGAAGGCATCTGAACTTTTTTAAAATGATAAATTTCATAATGGCAAAGTGGAGGCAAAGTGTCAAGTTTCTCAGGAAGGTTTCTCCTCCCGCTTTCAGCCAGGCGGCCTTCCAATTGACTACCTGCTCCGAACACAAGGGGCCGCTCCCTCCAAGTGACAGGACCCAGGGAGATACACGCCGTCGGGGTGGGGGGCGGGCGGTTTGAGCGAGACCCGCGGGCAGGAGGCTCTGAGCTGCACAGGGAACCGTGTCCGCTCCGCTCCTCACAGGGTCTGAGTGGGTCCCCCCAGACCTTGAGAGAGAGCGAGACCCTGACGGAAGCCTTTGAAGCATCAAGACATTTAACATCAAGTTATAGCATCTTATGCCAGAGACACAGGAAACTAGAATCACTGGTTGAGGGCAGCGGTATGCATCTCAAATAGCTTTCGAGCAGGATAAATCAGTCAAAATACTGGCCACCAGGAGAGACATCAAGAACAGAGCCTTAAGTGTAAAGATTTTTCTCCGCGTGCTGTTCCATTGAAAACAGAGAGCTTAATACATGCAAGGAAGTCTGAAATATTTAGCAGCATTGAAGACCACTGGACTCAGACGCTGTATTTTCCTTATGAGGCATCGACTAAGGTGTCCTCTTTGCAACAGAGGCTCCTTGGAGGCCGTCGCTGCTCTGCCGCTGCCGCCTCCGTGAAGCCCTGGGGACTGCACCATGGGAAGCGGGCAGGGGGTGCTTGCCCACGGCGCTGATTCTGTGACTTCTGCCCAAAGACGGCTGTGGCCTGCCTCAGGCCGGGAGCTGGCCTCACTCAAGATGATTCCCTTCTGACTTTCTACAAAGTGTGGAATTCTCAGAGAATTTTATCAATTGAAGAGCCTCATTCAAGGGTAACAAACGTGTTAAGTAGAGAAAAATCATCTGCAAAGTAAGACATTGAACGCACCACTTTAAAGTTCCAATTCCAGGCAAGAGAAAGCTATTTTTTTTTTTTTAACAAATTTTTCCTATGAGCTCACTCCCGGGACCCTGGTGCTGGACCACAGACCTGGAAATATGGCTTTTGTGACACGCAGAAGCAGCAGGACGTGGTGCGCGCGGCACTGGTCAGAGTAAAGTGATACCTTGGGAAGACACAGCGGCGAGGACGGTCACGTCACTTTCCCAGCGAGCTGTGTTAAGATCAACAGCATAGAACCACCTCGAGGGGATTAAAAACAAAAACAGACCAGGAAAAAAAAAAAAAACCACCCAGAAAGAAACTGCTGGCATAACAATCTGAAGGGCTGTACAGTCTTAAAAAATAGGTGAAGCTCTTTTACAGTGTTCCTTTGATTTGAAAACCATTGGTATTCTCATAGGACCCACCTATCCTAAATGATCGCAAATCCCATTTGGGGAGAACGTGAAGGTGACGACGGGTGCTTTCCTTAGCTCTGATTTTGGGGAACCTTCTCACATGGGACCGTGCGGGGACCCCGGGGGTGGGGGGTGGCGCGCACGGCCCTGGGCGGCCACCATTGTTTGAACTCCTAGTCTCGAGCCGAGGCGGAAGGACGTGATTGCCTACAGACGGGGTTGGAGAAAGCTTGGACTTGAGTGTGACTGACTGGTATGGCACACGGAGTGTGTCTTCGCTCCGGGCGGGCGCGGGGGCTAGCGCCCGTCCTGGGGCGCCGGCTCCTCGGCGCGGCCGTGGGCCTCCAGGGCGCTCTTGGCGTGCAGGTCCTGGGGAAGCTCGGACTTGCGGCGCGCCAGGGGCCGCTCCTTCTTCGGGTCCTTCTGTGCCTGCAATGGAAACGCACGGCGTTGGCGACAGACCCGGCGACCCGGAGGTGAGCTCGCTCTGCTCTGAGCTGGCGCAGCCCACGCTCCGGGGCCCCCCCGAGGACTCCGGACGCCCAGAGGGCGGGGTGGCCCTCACCCCCGCAGTGACCGAGGGGGGACGCCTCATCTATTGAGATAACCCAGGGACCGAGTGCGCAGTGTTGGCATCGCGGTCTTCTAAAAAGTGCATTTTGCCCAGGGTATTGGATACCTCTGTTTTGCAAATTCATCAGCTTTAGTACATCTCATAAATGGCAAAATCTTCCTAGTTCATAAAATGTCACCGAAACCATTTTATGGTTGTGTCCCTTACAGAGGCATTTCAGGAAGTCGAAATTTCCCTTGGAGGTAGATAAAAAGAAAGAATGAACAACACATTCAAACTGGACTCAAAGCCAGCAACGGGTCTAAAACTTCTATTAAATTTGAAAAAAGATACTTAAAATGAGAGGTATTAAGTAGGTTGTGTAGGGGGAAAACCTTCTAGAACTTAGAAAAACTATACATTTAATTATCTACATAAAATTTCCTAACATTAAGGGTACGATATAAGACTCCCCTCTCCATTCCATTTTCTTCCTAAACTTAGGACATTTTGGTCTTACTAGGGGAAAAAAAAGAAGGAAAAAAATTAAATGAGCCCCTGTTTGCATGGGGATTTAGAGAATTGTGTCTGCTGAGAAAGGGTGGTCTGAAATACGGGGAGTTTAGATACCGACAGCATCCATTTCCATGAATAATAGTTAAATTATTCAGTTTTGAAGTAGGGCCATTGCATCAATACCAGTATATCTGAAGCAAAACAAGAAGCCATCAAAGTCACCTAAACACACCGCATGTACCAAGAGGCAGCTGGTTTGTGAGGAACTTTGACAAGAACCACAGCTTCCTTTTTGTTTAAGTGTCTCCAGCAAAAGGGAGATAGTACTTAAATAGAAATACCTGGGTGGCGCTGAGCAAACAGCTACCAGAAAACACTTGTACTAAGTCAACCACTTGATAGCAAAAAGCACACATCTCTGACACTCCCCAGAGTGGCCGGCTTGCCAGCACCACTGGTATGATATGCAAAGGATACTTCTCTGTGCTTTAAAAAAAATATTCAGGGACTTGCAGAAACCATATATGAAAAGTGCAGTTTTGCAGAGCTACTATTTCTTAACGGTTCTTTGCAAATTTATCTATGAAAACCATAGCAATGTCAAGGCTTGGAAAGAATTTTGTGTCACATCATTTTAGGATTGTTTCTAGAAATGTTATTTGGTTATTAAGGTTCATTTATGGCTAAAGGCAGGAATTCTGATTTTCTCTCCCGGAAACTGGTGTAAGATGGCTTCAGGACCGCCAGCGGAGACTAGAAGCCCCAGTCCCCGAGGGGCTGCCCGTCATGGTCACGCCCCTTGTAAAAGTGCTCGCATAGGTGGAGCCTGTATGCCTTCGACCCAGGAGAACCTCAGAGGGAAATTCCACCCTGAATTTTATGTCCGTCCCATGTTGAGTTGTAAATCAAGGCAAAGTGAAGCAAAACAAAAGCATTTCAGATACTTGAAATATTTAATAACTGCCGCCGACAGGCATTCCAAAGAGAAGAAACATTTTCATAGAAAAAGGCGATAGTAAAAACCTGGGAGCTGCAAACCAACAAATGCAAATTGAGAAGGCAAATGTGACCGGGGAAACTTCTGGAAGGAGAGAGAGAGAGTGAGGGACCTGCTGAGTCTTCCTATGTAACCATTTAAAACCAGGGTGTAAAGCAGAGAGCAGTTACACAAGCCACAAAGGTTAAAAAAAAAAATCAGAAACACGGGCGGCAGGAGAGAGACGTCATGCCGACGGTCACCCTGGACGAGTGACCCTGGTGGAGGGGTGTGCTGGTGAGCATGCTCTTGATGGTGGGGCGGACAAGACAGACGGAAATGCTGCCCTGGACACCTCCGCGGAGATGGGAGCCAGAAAGATCCGGTCTCTGTCCGCAGCGGACAGCAGCTCTGAAAGGCCCAATCTATTCAGGAAGTGGGGAGGCAACATCGGGGTGGGCGCACGGTAAGAGTGCACGCTTTCACTACTTAATTTAGGACAGAACTCATCAAAGTCTCCTGAGGGACCAGGTTCCTTTGTCTTCACCATCACAAGCTGGAATGACAGGGGGAAAAAAGGGAAAATACTTCATGTACACAGCATTGTCAGTTCTTTTCCTAAATATAGAAAAAGCCTTATAAATACACTTCTACGTACTGAGTGAGGAATACCTTCACTTCCCACCTTCCGTCTTTCTACACCTTCCTTAACTGCATGCTCGACACTGCTTTCCTCCCGACCGACTGTTAAAAATGAGAATTGCACAACATTTTAAATGTCTCTGATATATGAACGTCATTCACACGAACTTTACTAGCTCTCTTTGGAGGTTCTACGTAGGGTTACACAGTTTTCTCAGAAGAAATACAAGCCACAGTTCTGACAGGTAAATAGGTGATTGAATTCCCCCACAGAATCCCAGCCCAGTGCGATGCCCGACCAGTAGGGTCCCCTCTGCTGCCGAAGACGCTCCTGCAATGCTGCCGTTTACCTCACCTGAGCTGGGAGCCCACATTCAAATTACTTCGAACAAGTGTGGACTTATTTTGGAAAAATAAACCCAGCTGAAAATAAACTGAAAGGGGCATCGAGAATGTTCAAATGATTAAATATGAAAACTGAAAAGCCTAGTTTTCATCTTAAGTCTGTTTGGTCTCCAAATGATGAATATAGATTTCCCCTGCATCTCACTATCTTCTCTTTGCTTTAACGACAGTGTTTTTGAGGATTTCAGGAATGTGACTCCAAATACTTTCAAACTGACAAGAGCCTGTCATATCAAATGTTATAGCTAAGAGACTGCACTATAAATTTCTTCATCTAGGTAGGTTGCTATTTGTGGGGGGGGGGGGAGTTCAACTGATCCATAGAAATCCATAAAAAGTCTTGAAATTGGGTGGTGTTAGTCTTCCAACTTTATTCTTTATTCAGAGTTATTTTAGCTATTCTAGGTTCTTTGCATTTCTGTATCAGTTTTAGAATTAGTTGGTCAATGTCTTTAAAAACAGAAGGGGGACTGTTGGGATTCTTGACTGGTTTGCGTTAATTTGGGAGAGAACCGACACCTTAATAGCACAGTCTTCCAACCCAGGAATGAGATCCGTAGACATTTAAAGGTAACGTGGGGGGGCGGGGAGGGGAGAGTTTTGTAGGAATGTCAGTTACACAGAAAGCTCCGTCATATCATCTAATTTCAAGAGTTTCATGAAAATAAACTGGCAAGTGAAGAGCTCTCCGAGAGACGCCCTGTCTACACCCGGTGACTCAGGACCAGGGAGTGGATGAGCAGAGAGGCTGCTTCACTGTCCACCGAGCAGGGAGGCGGAGGAGACACGCCCCCCACACGCCCTCCAGGGGCCGCCTGAAGATCAGCCAGCTGGGAAGGAGCAGCCACTGCGGAAATACTGACTTTCAAAGGCAGACTTTCTCAAGGTGAGAAAGCTGTTTTGTGTTCTAAATCCCCTACAGAGTGGGCCCTGAGTCAGAAATACACCCAAAGCTCCTACGGTTATGTAATATGCTCATTACACTTTGGGAGTAGTCTATCCTCTTCCGGGGTTTAATTATCAAGTCAAATGACATCCCCCAAGAAAACCCCTCCAGCCCTAAAATACTGAACCTATCAGGACTGGCTTGTAAGCTGCCGGCTTCCCTTTCTGTGTTGTCGGGCCTGGGTGACCTAACGACCACCGTGCGGTCAGAGTGAAGACCACCCCCGGGCAGGCTTGCTAGCAGGAGGGACCCTGGCATCCACGTCCTCTGGCTGCCGGCACTAATGATGCCAGCGCTCATATTTCTAGCCCACCCGAGGCTGTAAAATCGAAATGCAATCAAAGAAATTACTTCAAATTCCAAGTTAAAAAAAAAATCAAAACTTAGTAGGAAAATTAACACCCCCATAAGACTGAGAAAAAAGATAAAGGCTTTTTTTTTTTTCATTCAGGCTATTCATTGCTAAGAATATTGTGAGGAAATGATGGAATCCAAACTGGATTAAATAAAAAATGCATCACTGACGTTTTTCCACTGTAGTTTCAGTGTTTGCATCCACCTGCCTTTATCTTAACCTGAGGTGAAGAGCTAGCGGGGCAGGAGGGGGCATGGGTGGGTCTGGCAGCCCCGTGAAAAGGGGGTCTGGGCCCCTGCTGCCCGGTTGGAAGACAGTGCCGGCCACACACATAATTCCAGACTGTCGAGCAGCCACGCTGAAAAGGTGAAATGCAACAAATGAAAATTGTTTGCATAACGTTTATTATTTAAGCCAGTACGTCCAAAACAGTATCATTTCAACACCTTGTCAGTAACAGAGAGCTATGAATGGGGGCTTCCTAGGTTCTCTTCTGTGCGCTACGCCTGGGAGTCCCCTGGGCGTGTTTCGGGCCACAGACGGCCACGGGTCACGCTTGCCTCTAGGCTGCTGTGTGGGGCCGAGCGGTCTGGATGGCCCTGAGGGTGTGCCCGTAGTGACATCCGATCCTGTCTAGTCAGGCGGGGGACACAATTTACTTGAATGAAAAACAAGAGTTTAAAAGAAAAAAAAAAGAACCCTGAGCTCAGGATGACCCTCTCATCTCAAAACCATTTGCATTCAGAGTGCGGCTTAATTTGAGCCTAACTTGTTTTTACATGTCAGGATTGTAGCGCTGGGAGTCTTTAGGGATTCTTATGCAGCTCAAAGGGGATTCCAGTTTCAGAGTCAGAAAGGGCCATGTCCCCAGATTTGGGGACTTATCAGCTGCCTGGGCTGAGAACGGGAGGCACCGTCAGAGACTTGTGGCGGCTGAGGCGCTCCTCGCAGGCAGGGGCTCCACCCGCTACCGTCTGCAAAGCCTAAATCGTGTCTGCTCCCGATTCAGCGACAGGAGCCTTTTTTGGATTAGAGGTGATCTGAATACGCATCTCTGCGAAGTGGAAATAAGACCACCTGAGTGTGAGTACTGCCTGAGGGACCCAAGAGAGCTCGGCGTGAGCAGGACCCTACTGTAGACAGGACGAGAGCTCTGCCCTGCGTCCTGGGGCCCCGGGGGGCTGGCAGGAACTCTGCGGAGAAGTTAAAGGGGCCGGCCCTGGGCCAGAGCAGGAGCCAGAGGTGGGCAGAGGGCGCACACGGGGCAGACGTGACCGCAAACCTTTTGAGCTCTTGCTCTAGCTATGAGCTGACTTGCAGTTAAGAGCTGGGATCATTACCCTTAAGAGTAAACGTAGAAAATACATTTCAGGCACATATTAACCCTTAAAAACTGTTTCTACTAACGACCTAGGATGGACGGGTGGGACGTTTCCCGTAAGAAGACCAACGTGTGAGTTTCCACGTTGTCTTACACGGGAGGCGCCGCGGTCCGCCACGCGGCTAAAGTCGCACACACGTCTCGTGAAAAAGTCTCTAAGGGGCGCGGCCAGCTGAGCCCTGCGCGTTTACCTGGCGAGCCTCTTCGTTCACTGTCTTTCTCAGCATCTGTGCATCTTCAAATAAAGGGCCATCTGTCTCCATAGCCACCGGGCCGCTGATGGTGCTCGCTTGACTATACACTGCATACTGCAATGCAAAGCGCGGAGTCACTCGCGGCCAGCGCGCAGGGGGGCGGCTCCAGCGCTCCGCCGCCCTCCCCGGGGCCCCTCCTGAAGGAAGCCTCTGTGCGGGATGAGCCTGAGCCTGGCCTACACCTGCCCGCCTGCGGGCGGGGACAGCAGCGCAGCCGCCTTGGTTCCAGACTCTCCCAGCCCTGGGCCACTGGACACCCGCCCTGAAGCCTTGGCCTTGATGCCCTGGGCCTGCTCATGGGGACCGGTTCCCATGGAAACCTGCGCCTCCAGCCCCCCACCTCTGCACCCGGCCTGCGGGCCTCATCATGCCTTCCCCACGTCCAGGTCACCCTCACTCAGGTCCCCGTTTGCTCCACATTCCAGACTCGCCCCAACCCCAGCACAGATCACATCCGCCCTCTGACGCACACTCTCTGTTCTCCTCCTGGACGACGCAGTCTTGAGTGGTTCCACAGCTCACACCTCACCCTGCCGGGAGGGGCCGGCCCTGCGGGGGGCGGGGCCCAGTGCACCCACAAGCCAGTGGGGTCCCGTTGGGGCACCCGGGGATGCTGCTTTCCCCGAGCTCCAGGCCAAGTCAGGCTCTGGTGTGAAGTGAAGTGAAGTCCGCTCAGTCATGTCCGACTCTTTGCAACCCCATGGACTGCAGCCTGCCAGGCTCCTCCGTCCATGAGATTCTCCAGGCAAGAGTACTAGAGTGGGTTGCCATTTCCTCCTCCAGGGGATCTTCCTGAACCAGGGATCAAACCCGGATCTCCCGCACTGCGGGCAGACGCTTTAACCTCTGAGCCACCAGGGAAGCCCTGGTGTGAGCAGGATGGTTTCTGACTTTGCTTCTGAGAGTGTGACTGGGGGGGTGGTGGTGGTGATGAGCGTGCTTCACAGGTGGCGGAAAGGCCTGACTGTCCTTAGCACTCAGCGTCCACCTGTGTCTCTGCTGCGAGCTGGGTGCTACTCTGAGTACAAGCTATAATGTGAGTGCTAGAAGCCTCCCGACTGAAGGATCCCGAGGTCCTTATGCTAACCCACCGAGGCTCCGGGCCGGTGGGGGGGTGGTTGATTCACACTCCCCGCCCCACATCGTGCCCTCCTATCTGGGTGGAAGGCTCTCCAGCCCACAACAAGCCCCTCCGCCTGGGCTGGGGGCCTGGACCCCTGGCCCACCTGCCTCCCTCCCACCGGGCAAGCACCCAAGAGAACCGCTCAGCTCTTGGGGGGCCCTTCTCCTCCGGACCCCTCAGGCCTGGGCCTCGCCTCTCTGACAGGACAGCGGGCACCAGGCTGTGGGTGACCTTGCACTGACCACCATCGGCCCTGAAGCCGCCCACCCCCTCCCGGGCCTGCGGCGCCGGCCAGCCCGGCTCCTCCGCCGCGGCTTGGATGACAGAACTGTCCCTCCTCATGCCCCCGAGGGTCTCACAGACTCCCGCCCTCAGCCTCCTTGCTGTCCTGGGAAAACAGGCTGCCCCCTTGAGGAAGCCACCTCCTCGGGTCCGATTCTCCCACTGTGGCAGGCGCCCAGGCCCATCAGCGACCCCACCTGCCCTGGCCAGCAGCGACACCTCCACATGTGTCCACAGGCGCCCCGGAGCACCCCAAAGAGCTTTCTGAACACCGGAGGGGATCAAACCCACGGATCCTGCTGCCTCTCCAGCTTCGGCCCTGACTCAGACCACGCCCAGCCCCTCCCCTATGACAACACCCATCCACGAGCAGCTTGGTCTCCCAAGTGGTCCCATCCTGTCCTGACCCCCGGCTGCTGAAGCACCCCCCGGCTTAGCTGAGAAGCGTTGGCCCCACCTGCAGGCGGCCCAGCGCTCCTGGGGGGCTGAAGTCCTGGTGGTGTGGGGACACCCGCTGTGGCCACCCCATCCCCAGCCTTCCTCTACGCGTCCCTCTCTAAAGGCGCGACCAGACCCTCCCCGGCATCACCCCCAGTGTGTGTCACCTGCCTGTCTGGGTCCTCTCTGCTCCCACCCGGCTCCCCTCCTCGACACCGGGCCCCGCCTCATGCCCAACTGTGTATCCTGGGACACGCAGTTGGCACCATCGGCTGAGAGAGGAGGGGGCCTCATGCGACGTGCCCCGCAGGACTCAGGCTGGCGGGGCAGACACGGCAGTGCCCAGGAGGCGGTGCGTGGGGCTCAAGCAGTATTTCAGCTTTCGGCCACGCCAGGAGAAAGCCGGTGTTCCACGCAGAACCCACCGACGAGCGGCTGGTGAGGGCAGCGCGGGGCTTGGGGCAGAGAAGTTCGCCCAAGGATGCCAGGCGATGTCTGCAGGAAGTCGGGGTCACTAGCAGGCTCGGGGCGGCGGGGGGGTGGGCACAGGGGCCTCACCAGGAATAAAAACCTCCCCCCGCCCGCCGAGGCTGACGCTCAACAGGTGGGAGAGGGAATGCACATCCCCGGAGAGGCTCGTCTCCCACAGGAGAGGCAGGCAGCCAGGTCCTGTGCCCCGGGCCTGCCACGCATCGTCGGCTCGCTGCTGATGGACAGAACACGGAGCCACGGCCGGGTCTGAAAATCACAGAGGTGCGCCTGGTCTGCATGTCACGTGCTCCCCGCAGAAGGGAGGCGAGCGTTAAACCGCTGTATGGCTTCTTTTGGTGGATTAGGAAAAACACCGTCACGTTAGAAACCTTCCGCATTTCACAACTTTACAAAACTGAATTACGTCTGATGTTAAAAACACCCTAATGCAAGCTGCCACAACTGCTAAGACAAACAACCCGAATCCCGAAGGACCACAGCTTTCCAAATCCAGCGGCCTACACGGGGACCTGCTGTCACATCTCAGGGCGGATGAGGCCTGGCTCCGGCAAACCCCAGGCTCAGCACCAGGCAGACTGCTAGAGTCCCCCCGGCAAACAGGGGGAGGGCTGGGGACCACCTTAAATGAGGAAGTTGCTGAACCACTTCTCAGACGGCAGGTTCCAGCTGGAGCGGGAGCCTGCAACCACCCAACTACCTACTTTCGTTACAGAAATAGAAAGCAAACTGTACTATCCACAAAATTATTTAGTTTTTGGTTGTTATAAATGGCAAGCAGTGATTCAGTTCATTCAGTTGCTCAGTCGTGTCCGACTCTTTGTGACCCCATGAACCGCAGCATGTCAGGCCTCCCTGTCCATCACAAACTCCCAGAGTTTACCCAAACTCATATCCATTGAGTCGGTGATGCCATCCAACCATCTCATCCTCTTTTGTTCCCTTCTCCTCCTGCCCTCAATCTTTCCCAGTATCTGCTTAGAATTTAGAAAATATTTTCTCTCTCTTGAGAATGAACAGCGAGCACCAAGGCCCTGATTTCCAGCTCTGAGATCCTAGCCCATGAAGTATTTTCCATTTCAGACAGTGAGCGGTGGACTGCAGTGTGCGGATGGGCCGGGCCGGGGTGGAGGGTCTCACGCACAGATGAGGGATGGGGCGGTGCTCGGCCCCGGGCTTCGCAGCACAAACGAGGTGCACCCGGGCAGAGCCCACCCCACGGACGCTGCTAACAGAGACGCCGTGAAACAGAGCGGCCAGAGGAGGGAAAATGTGATGGATGAACATTCAGGAAAGGTTCAGAGACAGGGGAATGAGGACGATATATATATATATGTTAGCCAGATCTCCCATGGGGTTTATTCCTATTTTCCAGGTAAAACAAATAAAATCAGACCCTCTGATCTGTACACATTTCACATGTTTTTCAAGGATGTGTGTGACGGGGGCCCTGACGACCTTGACAGGTCCCGAGGCTCCATCTGACCTCGGCATGGGTCCATCAGAACAGAGCGAGGCAGTCAGGTGCCCCATCAGGCCCGGCCCGTCCACCCACACGCCCCAGACGCTTTACAACAAACGTCAGCCAATATTTTAACCTCATGTTCAGCATAGATTCTGTTCTTAAAAAGTATACACCCATCGCCATCTGCCTCAACCAGCTACCGCACAGTTTCACAGTAACCTTAAAACAGCACTTCTGCATAAGTGCGTGGAATATAGACAGCTCGGGAATACAAATCAGCATGTTGGTACGAAGGTGAAGTACATACTTTCAACTCTGATTGATGTGTCACTTTTTATTAAAACGCCACGGAGATCGAGAGCCCGCAGAACACCTGAGGTCATGATGACTTGTGCACGCTTCCCACCAGAGGCAATGAACAGGCTGCGTGTCACCTGGTTCACCTTACAGAACCTTTCAGGACTTTCGGGGCAGCTGGAGCAGTTATCCTCAGAAAACAAACATATTTTTTTTTCTGGGGAGCTGGGCACAGCCCTGAGAATTCTCAGGCGGCAGAGCCTCAACAGAAAGGCTCCTCGGGGACGGTCAGACGGACACCCGGCAGCAGGAGGAACGCCTGCGGGACCGTGCTCCAGCCCCCCGACCGAGGACACGGCCCAGCTCCGGCCCCCAACCTGGGCCGTCTGGGGGGTCAGCTGGCTCCCCTCCACGGCGACACCGCTTCAGAGCCGGCAGCCCCAGAAGACACGGCCGCCAGGCCCGCCGGCCAGGGCGCGCCGGGCCAGGAGGAAAGGATTAGTTGCTAAGATGACAGAAGTCAGTCAACTGTTAAGGAGCGAGGCTCAAGCCTGTGGAAACCGCATTTTCAGAAACAGGTCACCGACTTCATCCTTCACCTATTTCAAATCCCGGTTTTATTTTTTTTCCCTGTAGAATTAATTTGATATTAAAAAGAAACTGTTTCAACTACAGCATCTATGATATCTGAGACAGAAAAGCATACTGTAATCTGGGCCCAGAACAGAGGTTGTATCCTGGCTTTCTTTTTACCACAGTATATTCAAAAGGTTTGTATCTTATTTAAAAAACATAATAATAATAATAGTAATAATAATAATAATAAAAACGCCAATCCTGTGGTAAAAACTTTCCGGGACAAAATCAGTACTTATGCGAAAGTTGGAAAGTATTTTTATTGCGGACAGTTTCGTACACAATGTTAGTGTAGTGGGTCTGTCTCCCCTCCCACGTGAAGCCACACTCCTGTCACAAAACACTCAAGTCTCACCCTAGACGTTTTCATGTCACTCTCTTTTTTAGTACCTGGGGGTTTGCTTTGGCTAGGTTTTCTATTTTAACCCACGCTTCTTCTCGTTCTTTCATTTTTAGCTTCTCTCTGAAAAATAGTAAAATGTCGTTGGCGTTAGAGAAACGAATCAAATTCAAGAAAGCGTTAAGTGGGGGGGGGGGCAGGGCACGGCTGGAACACGACACCTCGTTTCCCCTTTGTCCCTGTCTGGTCTGATTTCACGTAGGTCACAGCGGTGACCACGAGGTACGCAGTGGGGAAAAACAAAACCAAAACCAAAAACTGGGCTTAGAGGAAAAAGAGCTAAAATTACAAACACACCAAAATTTTAACACGTCTAAGAATCTCAGCTCTTCGGAAGGTCTGCACCAGCACCTCCACGCCTCCTTCCTTCCCTGGCTTTGGTGCATTGTCACAGGATGCTCACGGCTCCGATGAGAAGCTTATGCGCCTGTGAAAAGGGAGACCGCGCCCCAGCGTGGAGGAGCCAGGTGAGGACGTCCTTACAGAGGCACCGCACGCAGGTCCGCACCCCTGAGGCGCAGGACCTTCGGGAGATTACTCATCACAGGACCGACTCTTTTTTTCTTAAAAATCTAGAAAACGTGTGGCCTGATGGGTCAGGTCCCTTTCAGGGAGGCGATGTCCCATGAACGAGGATGTGCCATCGGACAAGCCCCAGGGGTCACGCACTTCAGCCCTGGACACTACGTCCACCTGAGGCAGGAGGGGGGCCAGGCAGCCTGCAGAGGTGAGGACCCCATGGCCGGCTCCCTGCACCCTCCTCCTGCTGTTCCCGTCTCAGGCTCATTTATGTTCTGCTGTCTTTCTCTGTCCGCCCGGCCCAGAGCAGAAACTCCGTAAGGGCAAGGGGTTTTGCTTGTTTTATTCACAGCAGGGCCTGGCATACAGGTAAACACATGCTGAGGGATGCACACGGCACTTGTGATTCTGATACCGGAGGGAGCACGCTGTCGCCAGCACAGCCCAGGGAGGGAGTCACTGAGTGTGTCCCTGGACAGGTGTGGGCTGACATCCTCATGGCACGGGACCAGGGCCCTGGTCTTGTGAGGGACTCAGGCACCAGACTCTAGAGAGAATGCCCGAACTTACGGAGATAAACAATCAGAACAATGAAGTTACGCTGGGAGAAGGTCTGGCTCTCTTACACAAAACTTACAGGACAGAGTCTAAATTCCCGCCTGATGACCATGAAAAAATACTACACATTCTTGTCTTTAAGTGTCCCCTGAGAAATGCAAAGTTGCCTGAACTGGTAGAATAGCTAAGGTCTCTTTTTTTTGGGGGGGGTGGGCTGTGAGGCTTTTGGGATCTTACTTCCCCAACCAGGGACTGAACCTAGGCCCTCGGGAATGAAAGCGTTGAGTCCTAACCACCACGAAGGTGCCAGAGGATAGCTGGCTTAGAAAACACGTTTTCATCACAAAGGTTTAATTTGCTTTCCAGTACAAAAGCGCAGATTTTGCTTTGAAGGGAAGAATAACTTCTTAGGACAAACTAATGGGAGAGGTTTACTCAGGATTAAGGGGAAAAAAATCCTTGAAAGAATAACTTTTGAAAAGAGCGACTCACTTCAGTTTCTCTGCCTTGAACTGCTGGGTGCAGTCGTCAAACAGCTTTTGGTTCATCTCCATGAAGAGTTTCAGCGCGTTGTATATCAAGCCATGTATTGTCCTGTAACGAAAGCTTCGTGTTCAAACTCAGGATGCTTCATCTTTTTGGATCCATCTCCCTCCCCTCCCCCATCACAGACTGCTTCCTCTCCCAGCCTGTCAGCGTATTTCAAGGGTCTCACAAGTCTCCTAAGCTCTAGAGTTAAAAGCCTGTGACGTTTTGACTCCTTGCTGGTTTTCTCAGAGGCAGCCCTGCTCCACACGCCTCTCATTGCAGCGCCTGGGCCTTCCGGCTCACCGCCCTAGCTAACGGCAGCCCAAAGCCGCCTTACTGGGAAGCCGAATAAAAACTGCTGAACCTTGAACAGGTGCAGTTAAGGCAAACTTAATCACACAGAGAATAATGAAAATGTTTCACTTCCTGTAGATGTCGGCTTCCTTTCAATCTTACTCACTGAGGACAAAAAACTAATGCTGACACTGCCAAAGCACAGCTTAGGAGAGTGTTAAATGAAACGACGAGCGGTCAGCTTCATCCCGCTCGGCTCTCAGACGCGGACACCCAGGAGAGGGAGGGCCCGCTGTGCCCCTGCCGGCAGGGCCTCCGGAGGACTCTGGTCTCACCTGTCATCAGCTGCAGCTGTGTGAGGGACCCCCCAGTGATTCGGGCAGAGGACTGCCCCTTGGAGCCTGGTCAACCCACAGAATTGGGAGCAACAACCAAAAACTCGACTCTCAAGTCTTAACTAGTATTTAATTCACTATAATGAAACCAGATCCTGTTTAAGTGAAAGTGAAGTCGCTCAGTCATGTCTGACTCTTGGTGACCCCATGGACTGTAGCTCACCAGGCTCCTCAGTCCATGGGATTTTCCAGGCAAGAATACTGGAGTGGGGTGCCATGTCCTTCTCCAGGGGATCTTCCCGACCCAGGGAGCAGACCCAGGTCTCCCGCATTGTATGCAGGCGCTTTACCGTCTGATCTACTAGGGAAGCCCTAGATCCTGTTTAGAAAACATCTAACAGGACGTGTCTTTCTTTGTAGGCGGCAGGGACCTAAGCCACCACTGCCGGTCTTCGCAGCGCTCTGAACCACACCCAGGAGCTGGGGCTCAGCTCGAGGGCTTGGTTAGCACCCGCTGAGCTCAACAGAAGATGAACGTCACGCAGGAGAGGTTGTTGAAAGCGACATGTGAACACTGACCGCTAGGCTGCTATTTCCACCGTCACGGCTGCTGTCTGTCCTACTCTGGCCGCCGGTACCACTGCCAGACCTGCAGCTGAGGGGCTGCTGCAAAAGTGTACTGCGTGCAGAGAGGCGCCCGGGGCCTTACACTGACGCACACGCTCTCCATCCTGACCAACCCCTGCAGCACGGCGACGCGCTTCACGTGGACCGACTTTATCCTGATCGGTCGGTCACCACAAAACAGTGGGTGCCAACATTTTCTCTCTCTCTTTTTTTTTTGGCTGAGCCAAGTGACTTGTGGGACTTATAGTTCCTGGACTCGGGATCAATCCCAGGCCCTTGGCAGTGAAAGTGAGGCGCCCTAATCGCTGGACCGCCAGGGAAGTCCCAGTGCCAACATCTTCTCTACTTTTCAGGTGAGGATGGTGTGGCTGAGAGAGACCCGGTGGGCAGCAGAGCAAGTCTGTGAGCCCGGACAGCAGGAGGGGTAAGGGCAGAGCCCGCAGACAGAGCGGCCCACCAGCTCCCAGCTGCAGGCTGGGCTTCGTCCCACCCCGCCGTCCCCCCACAAACAAGAGGGCAGGACTGGATATCAGCGCTCTGTCCCTCCTGCTTTAAACTCTGATTCACTGATTGTAACAGAGAAAGGGCAGAAGATGGAGAAAGTGGAACCCTGACTCCTTGTTTACAAGAACAACGAGGGTGCCAGGGCAGCCCAGAAGACAGCGGGGCTTGAGGTCTCAGCAGACGACCGCTGAGTTGGTCTGTCTGCTCACCCGTGTGAAGTGGGAGGGCGGAGCAGGGTGGCAGGGGCAGCCAGGTGCTGGAGACTCCGAGGTGGCGTGTGGGTTACGTGCCACTTGGGCAGTGGGCACAGGGGGGCTCACTAGGGTGGGTGTCAGCAGGGCTCCGGGGGCCCCCACGGGAGGGGTGGCCTCTGTGCTCCAGCGGGGACGGAGCCCCGAGGCTGCGATGACCTTTAACTCCTCTGGAGGGAACCTAAGAGGAGGCCTGGAAGATGCACCTCCTGGCCCTGCCCAGGGACAAGATACGGGTGGGGAGGGAGGCAATGTGCCCTCCGACGCGGGCCCGACGGGGGCACAGGAGGCCAACGGAAGGGCGAGACACAGCCCACACTTCTGCTGGGTCACAGCCCGCGGAGAAATCGGCATCTGATTTTTTAACTGATACTGAGACTTGGATTCAATAGTAATCTGCTTCAAGTATCAGGAAAATACGGTATGCAAAATTTAAAAATGGCCGCGTAGGACTTCCTTGGTGGTCCTGTGGTTAAGAATTCGCCGGCCGATGCAGGCAGGCGGGGCACGTGCGATCCCTGGTCTGGGAAGACCCGACATGCGGTGGAGCAACCATGCCCATGCATCACCACTCCTGAGCCCGCGCGCCTAGAGCCCCTGCTCCGCAACAGGAGAAGCCCCTGCAGTGAGGAACCGGCGCACCGCACCTAGAGAGGAGCCCCTGCTCGCCCCAACTAGAGAAGAACCTGCATGTAGCAACAAAGATCCAGTGCAGAAAAAAAAAAAGCTACTTGAATTAAACAAACAGACAGACAGACAGGTTACTTAGAAAGGGGTAAAAGAAAGGCGGGCGGCGGGCGCTCACTTGTTCCAGTGGGTCTTGGAGTTGCGGTATAAGGATGGGAACATGATGGGTAGGATCTTGGCCGCGTTGTCGCTGATCAGGCTCATGATGTACTCGTTGTTCCAGTAGTACAGCGCCCGCTCCGCCACCTGCAAGGCAGAAGGGCGCGGCGCTCATCGCGGTCAGCACACAGGTGGCAGAATGAACTCTACCGGACGGGAAGGGCAGGGTAGGATCACTTCTGCAAACCAGAGTGCTCTAGATTGGAACACTGAGGCGTCTTCAACAAAGAGGCGGATGATTCCACGTCCCTCAAGATCGCTGTCACTTATTTTTTCACGAGTTCGACCAACACTTCTGCTAGACACGGGCCAGATGCTGAGGCCCTCAGTCACATGAGCTCGCCCTCCTGAACCATCAGCCGCCCAGCACCCTCTGCGGGCGTCTCCACCCGGGGAGGCACGGTCTGGCCCTGAGGATCCCGCGGGGAGGCCTGCAGGCAGAAGCCCTTGCCAGCAGGGAGCTTGCGCTCTGTGGGCTGAACCCATGACGGCGAGTGGTCTGACATGTTAGTGCTACATCGCGTGGTGAATGGCAGCAGGGGAGGCAGGGAGAGCCGGTGTGTGCGTGGAAATGTGGCTTCTGCTCAAAGCCGGTGGTGGCGGGCCCGTCCCTGCCGAGGGCCAGCGGGAGGGGGTGTGAGACGGCCGCGGGGTGGCCGGCTGAGGACAGCAGGGTGGGGGACGCGGGCGGAGCAGAGGCCACCGTGGGGCCAGCTCTGAACCCGCCGGCAGGACTGAGCCGCCACCTCACCCTCTCTGGTCAGATCACGGTTCCCTGGAGACCGAGAGGTTCTGCTCCCTTGGTGCCTACATTTCTACCTTGTTCACAAAGACTTCACCGTAAATACTGTCTCGATACAAAACGATGGGGTGGCCAGTGTGTTAAAAGGAGGCAGACAGGCTGGAAGAGCCACCGGGATGACCTCTGACGGGGGCTGGGAGGGTGTGAGGGCCAATCGGCAAAGGCGTGGCCTCGCTGTGGCCCCCACGCAGGGACGTGGAAGGGACGGAAATCAGAACCACGACTGTTTTCTAAAACTCAAGTGTCAGAAATGGAGCGCTTATGGAGGGAGGGAGTGGAAGCCCGACAGTTGCACGTCCTCTGTAAATACTGAGCACTCAGCTGTGGACAGTAAGCCTGTGTGTGTCTGGGTACCCGGGGAACACAGAGGCGGAGGCGGCTTACGGAGAAGCTGCCCTTAATCGCTCGTACTGAGAAGCGTGTCTTTAGTGGCAGGGCGGGGATGAGGCACTGGAGGCTTACTTTATAGACCTGAAGCCTCAACGTGTTTCAGATGAAGCGAAAGCCTGATTGTCACCTTCAGATTACCCGAAGGGCAAAAACACGACCAGCGCGCCCTGCGACCCAGCGGCTCCTGAGGGGACGGACTCGAGGCCGCTCTCTGAGGCGCCCTACCTGGAAGTGGGGGCTGGAGACGCACTTGGCCAGCTGCCGGAAGAGAGGCTCCATGATCTTCACGAACTCTGACGGCTCGATGACGTCCAGAATCTCTTCCAATTCGTTCAGGAACATGACTTCTTTTGGACTGTGGGTCTTTGGCCAGTACTTGAGAAGTGCCATTACCACCTGCAGAGGACAAAACATACCGCGGTCACGGGGTCACGGCCCGCTCCCCTGTTCAGGGGTCACGGCCTGCTCCCCTGTTCAGGGGTCACAGCTCCCCTGTTCAGGGGTCACGGCCCGCTCCCCTGTTCAGGGGTCACGGCCTGCTCCCCTGTTCAGGGGTCACAGCTCCCCTGTTCAGGGGTCACAGCTCCCCTGTTCAGGGGTCACAGCTCCCCTGTTCAGGGGTCACAGCTCCCCTGTTCAGGGGGCCCCTCTGAGCAGCCACGAGGAGGTGGTTCTTTCTTCCCTATAAGAAGGAACAGTGATTCAGCGGTTGAGAACGTGGGCTTTCGTAGTTAGGGTTCAAAGTGTTAGTGGCTCAGCTGTATCTGACTCTGTGTAGCCCGTGGACTGGTGCCCGCCGGGCTCCTCTGTCCTTGGGATTCTCCAGGCAAGAACACTGGAGTGGGTGGTTGCCATGGCCTTCTCCAGGGGTCTTCCTGACCCAGGGATTGAACCCGGGTCCCCTGCATGGCAGGTAGATTCTTTACAATCTGAGCCATGAGCTAGATCTAATCTTATACACTTTAGAATCACAGTTTTAATTTACATGACCCCCTCTGTTTAACCACCATCTTAGTAAGAGTCAGATCTTTAAAAAAAAAAAAAAAAGACAAAAGACAGGCAGGCAGGGGAGTTTAGAGAAAATGAGACCAGTGGAGAAACGCAGAGCATGTGAGCTCGTCTAAGTGTCTTCGGGTGTAGACACACACTCATAGGCACACTCCATTTCTCGATCAAATTGACTGTTCACATATATTTACACACATACATACATGGGGCTTCCCAGGTGGCTTAAGTGGTAAAGAGTCCACTTGCAATGCAGGAGATGTGGATCTCATCCCTGGGTCGAGAATATCTGTTGAAGGAGGAAATGGCAACCCAGTCCAGTATTCTTGCCTGAAAAATCCCATGGACAGAGGAGCCTGGTGGGGACGTCCATGGGGACGCAGAGAGTCAGACACAGCTTAGCGACCGCACACATACACATACATAGCTGTGTACACACTGTTTTCAATGGTGTTAAAACACATCCAAAAGAGAGACGTGAAGTACTGTGAAGTACTGATGCTGCTGGCAAGCCCTCTGTGTGGCCACGGGCTGGTGCCAGTCCCTGGGCGCCCCGGAGCCCTCCTTAAATACCAGGGGGAACAACGATCATCGCCTTGGGGCCGCTGAGAGGACTTTATTACTAAGCCCACACAGGCGCAGGTGGTGCGCTGGCCGCAGCGAGGGGCTGAGCCTGGCCCGGCCCAGGACCCCAGCGCGGATCTGTGCGGCCGTTCCCTGGGAGCACGCCCAGTGGGGTGGCAGCGGCCTGGCTGGGGAGTGTTGGCCGCTAGGTTCCTTGCCCATGACACAGGCAAGGTTCCTGCCGGCAGCCTTTCTTTATCGTGTTCCTGCATTTCCCAAACTTCCTACCAATAGAGGCCGTTCACCCAAAATATCTGATTTGTGATGCAGACTTAGTAGTATGCCTAAGACTTTAGCTACCTTAACGATCCAAAACGTTATGCACGTGACTGTAACGCGCAGATACCTACTTGCACGTGTAACTGAACGACTGCGACCTGTCACCTAATGCAGCCATCTACCCTCGTCACGGCCGTTTCTGGCTGCCAGCACCAGGACTGCGGTGACAATCACCGCTCGTGGCCTGGCTTCCGTTCACTGCTCATCCCTGGCTCCGCATATCACGCCAGCTCTGCTCCCGGCCTGGGCGCCATCACCGCAGGTAAAACAAGGGGCTTCGGAACACCATCCGCTGAGGGCAACTCTGCCTTGATGCTTCTGACCTTCAGGCCCCTGGATAATCTTCTCTGTTCTTACACTTTACAAAACTCCAAATTTACTCAAAAGGTGCCCCCAGTTTTGAAGTCTGGCATAAAAATTTATGACACAACTGTCTCTAAGAGGGATCATTTAAAAAAATGCATCATTTGATGATTTTCCCACTTTTTTGCTCAAAATCATGTTAGTAGACATTTGACCCCCACTCCACTCTGTGTATTGGAATCACTTTTAAAATTCAACAGGTACCAATCACTTCACAAACCCACCACTCCTTGTCATTTGACAAAATGGAATTTTACTAGGAGAAATATGCTGATCTGTGAACTACAGAACACAACTGATTTATCTGCCCAATGTCTCTGGGAAAGATCTTATTTCTGGAGTCAGCATTGTACACTGGGCTTACTTTCCACACTGTTTGGAACGACTTCTGACTACTACCCAAACGATTCAGCTCCTTCCAAGGGTGCGAGCGTTCTGCAGGAGCGGGAGTCTGCTCAGGGAATGCTAATCTCAGCCAACAATGGCTCTTGCTGTCAGGCGTACTTCAAGACAGTTCTCCTGGGGAAGTCAACAGGCGGCCCGCTCCCGGGAGAAGGCTGGGGGTTGTGGTGGTGGTGGCTGGCGAGCCTGGCACCCTGGGAGCTCCTCTCCTGTCCTGGAACACCAGGGGGAAAGGCCACGGGACAAAACTCGATCAGCCTCAAGGGACATGCGGGTGGAAGAGGAGCGTGATTTTACTTCCACCCACTAGCGAATGAGCCTCTAACTCTAATAACAACAGTGCACGTGTTCAACATGCCCAGAAAGCTTTTGGGCACTCTACACAATTTACAAACAACAGCAACAAAATAGTTATAGATCACAAATGGGTACATCGTGGGTGCAGGACCGTGAGACGCAGGCTGAGTGCCCATCCCAGCACCTTCACAAGGGTTGCACCTTCATCAGGTTGTCTGCATGCTTTTGATGCTGAAGTCAGACAAAATGGGCTTTGGATTTTCGTAACATGTGAATTCTAAAGGAAGGAAGTTACTGAGACAAGGGTCTGAACATTTGTAAACATTTTCTTTTTTTACATTTTTAACATCTTTAATAGCACTCTGTAATCAAGGGTGCTGTTACATTACCTGTGCTGTAGGAAATCAAGAAAGGAAGAGGTTCTGGGTGGAAATACTGGGGACTGGGTGCGGGGGACCTGAAGTAGCTTTGGGTGTGTGCTGAGTCAGAGTTTTCTATCTACTATCCAAGACAGAAGGACCCCACTGAAGCCAGGACACTGTCTGTCTCCTGCCTTTTTTCACACAACTACAATTAAAAGCTCTCACTGCTGCAAAGCTGTACTAGCTTTATTAGTGGGAATTTATATGGCAGTTCAGCTGTTAAAGAATCCTCCTGCAATGCAGGAAACCCTGGTTTGATTTCCTGAGTTGAGAAGATCCTCTGGAAAAGGGACAGGCTACCCACTCCAGTATTCTTGGGCTTCCCTGGTGGCTTAGACGGGAAAGAATCTGCCCGCAATGCAGGAGACAAGACCTGGGTTCGATCCCTGTGTCAAAGGAGGGCATGGCAACCCACTCCAGTATTCTTGCCTGGAGAATCCCCATGGACAGGGGAGCCTGGCGGACTGCAGTCCCTGGGGTTGCAAAGAGCTGGACATAACTGAGCGACTAGGCACAGACGCATAAGCTTTATCAGCGTCCGTATGACTTCCAGGTGAGACAGAGACGGGGGGTGGGGGCGCTCACTGCGTCCTGCTGGAGCAGGATTAGCACCAGGTTCTGACAGATGGTGGTGGGGGGGCAGGGCGGGGGTGTGCAGGTGGACGGAACCTGCAGGGGGCGGCTTGGTGAGAAAACCTTGTTCCGTGATAAATGGAGGGCAACAAGATCCAGTGAATTCTTCAGCCATTAGACAGTATGAGAAATATGCACAAGGAAGTATCATAGAAGAAAACTACACACTTTGTTTCTTATTTTTGAAGTAGGAATAGTAGGAAAAGAACAGGGGTTGTGTTAAGATTTCTTCATGTAACAGTTTGGAGAAGAACTTCACATATAGACAGGAATTAGGATGTGTCACCAAAAAGACATTACAAAGGGCTTTTTTATTATTACTGCCATCTCATTTTTCTTTCCCTATCTAAACATGTCATCACTTTAGTAGGAGGATAAAATAACACATCCTCGACCTAAATTGCAGTAAATACTTTTCGTGTTTGGTTCGGAAGTCTGTAAGATTTGGGACATCTCCTGGGTTGGGGGGGCGTCCAGAATGCTGGTCAGAGCTGAGGCAGAGACGCAAGGAACCGCAGGGAGGGGCTGCAGAGCAGGGGGGCTCCCGCTCTCCCCGCAGGCCGCAGCTGAGCAGCAAATTCAGGGACTTGCCCTGAATTTTAGGGTGAAGGGGGGTGGGCGCATGTTAAATTTAAAAGTTTAAAAAGAAAGGAGAGATCAGAAACAGTTTAACTCGGGATACAGTATTAAGAATTTCTATTTTTTTTCACTATAAAAATTACAATTTCAATGAGGAAACTATGGAAGACCACTAAAGGGACAAGAAAGATTCAGGAACTACAAGAGTCACCTTTTTCAGTCCAGTAGTGATTTTTAAAAGTGTTCAAACATTTAAACTGGCAGCTGACACTTCTTGCTTTGTCACTCAACAGTAAAACAACCCAATTAAAAATGGGCAATGAATTTAAAGGTATTTCTCCAAAGAAACACAAATGGCTAATATGCATGTGTAAAGATGCCCAACATCGTTAGTCATTGGGGAAATGGAAATCAAAAACCACGAGATACTCCTTCACACACTAGAATGGTTACAGTAAAAAGAATGGAAAACAGCAAGTGTCGGTGGGGGTGTGGGTCAGTCGGAATCCTTGTGGCTGCTGATGGGAACGCAGAAGGGTGCAGCTGCTGTGGAGAGTGGAATGGCATTTCCAGAGAATTACCATGCGATTCAGCACGTCCACCTCCAGGTTTACACAGAAGAGAACTGAAAGCAGGACACGAAGAAATGTTCGCACACAGATGTTCTCAGCCGTATTGTTCACAAAAGCTGAAATGTGGAAACAGCTCAGGTTTCCACGGACAGGTGAACGCGCTAACCAGATGCGGTCTAGCCACACAATGGGACACGACTCAGTCCCAACAAGGAAAGAGTTTCTGGCACACGTGACCGCACAGATGACCCTGGGCACGGGACACTGGGGAGAAACAAGCCAGCTGCCAAAGGACAGATCCTGGACGAGTCCACTAGCACAGGGAACCTAGAGCAGTCAAATTCAGAGACAGAAGGCAGAGCCGAGGCCATCACGGGGGGAGTGGAGGCTAACTGGGGCAACGCTGTTTAATGAAGACAGAGTTTCTTTCTGTCTGGGGCGATGACAACGTTTTAGAATCAGTGATGACAGGTGCGCAACATCGTGAATGCAATCAGCGCCGTTATCGGCTCAAAGGACACGAGTCTGAGCAAACTCCAGGAGACAGTGGACAGGGAAGCCTGGTGTGCCGCAGTCCATGGGATCACAGTCAGACACGACTATTGCAACTGGACAACAACAAAACTGTAAACTCTAAATAACGTATTTTGTTATATAGTGTATTTTACCATAATTGAAGAAATTAATAATCTAGTGTATAAAAAAACCACTGAATCACACACGTTAAGTGGGTGAGCTGTATGGCAAAGAATTACATCTCAATAAAGCTGGTGAGAAAAGTGTATGCAAACGCTTCAACGGCTGCCTGACACACCCAACTTTGCGAAAGCTAGGTTACAATGGCCTTTTTATTTTTAATAACGGTAAAATGCCAAGAAACTTAGAAATCTAAACACTGACGGTGGCAATCCAACGTTCATTTATGATATAATGATCATAAAATAGTTACACTCTAACTTGCGGAGAATTTTCAAAACAGTAAAACGTCTTTAGTACAGGCATTTCGAATCCTTACTACACTCCCTCTGACTGAAGTCAGTAAACTGTGCTGTTAAACCAAGCGACGTGGAAGTATTAAACTGCATGCGATTCAGCAGCCATGCTGTTCATTCAGAGTAAAAGGCAACGCGGGGTAAGGTGGCCACCTCATCACATAAAAGAATGACTCTGACAAGCGGACTTGCAATTAAAATTGCTATAGTTGAAAACCCGCAGCATGCCAATGGGACCAGTTTGCGTTTGTCAGCGCTGTAACTTAGGAGGGAGAGGCTGTCTCGGTGAAGGAGCCTGACTGCAGTGCCGACAGCTGAGACGCGTACGTGACATCGCGGGGCCCCGAGCAGAGCGCTGTACTCACCGGCTCCGTGAGCGTGCTGTCCTTCTCTAAAAACTGCACCACACAGTAGGCCAGCTACAGCGAGAGAGACAGAGTGTTAGCACGGTGCGTAACCATGGAAACGCGGCATCACCGTCAGGCGCCTTCCCCTGGGGAGACAGGCCTGGACGTGACCCACGCCCCACCTTCCACCCTGGGAGGGACCCCAGGACCGATGTGCAACACAGGTCAACTATAGAAGGAACATCAGGAAGCTGGGGGAAAAAAAAACAACCCAGGAGATGGTCTTTCAGACCAATACCACCAAGTCAGCCCAGCACTGGTGAGGACTTTCCTTGTGGCCTTTCAGAGACTGTAATGGACAGGTAATCTAACTGCTGGGTGAAAAATAAAATGAAGTCTGTTTCCATCTTAAATCCTTAAACTATTAATACAGAACAACTAATGTGATAACAAACTGGTTGGCTGTAAAGATGTTGCCAGTTGACAGGAAGCAGAGAAAAACTCTAAGTAAAAGATTTCCCAGGAAGCCAGTGTTCCTAGAACAGCTGGTTTCCCTGGTGGCTCAGCTGGTAAAAAATCCACCTGTGATGCAGGAGACATGGGTTCGATCCCTGGGTCGGGAAGATCTTCTGGGGAAGGAAATGGCAACCCACTCCAGTATTCTTACCTGGAGAATCCCATGGACAGAGGAGCCTGGTGGGCTACAGTCCACGGGGTCACAAAGAGTTGGAAACTAAACTAACCAACTACCACCAAAGAATACACTTTGTGATGCCGTGAGGGACACTCCTCGAGGGATGCCCCACAGAATGCGGAGGGGTGTTTCCTGGTTCTTCGACCTAGACGAGGACCCAAAACTTCCCGAGCTGCAGTCAGTGTGGCTTATTTCTGTCTACATGGTACTTAGAATAATAAGGGTGAAGGAAAATCCAAATTTCCTGGGGGAAACGCAGCCAAACAACCCGTTAGAAACCATTTATGGATTAGTTTTTCAGTGTCATCTTAAACAGATTTTTACAAAGTTGTCTTCCTCCAAGAGGTCTTCCTTGACCCCTTCATCGTGTGAAATGCTCCCTTTTCGATGCTGACAACCAGTTTTGAAATTCTCCATTCTTGAGAATTTCCTGATATTCTTAAAAAGCAATCTGCTTTTACTCCCTTATCCTTTCACTCATCATCAGAACACTGATACCCAAGTCCATATGTGATGTAACAGAGACGTAACACTCCCTGGGGTTCAACATCCCAAGTTCACTGAGGTCCAAGCAGAGATGGCCCCGCTCCCTCCCGAGGCCCCAGTGACCGTCGAGGGAGGGGCCCTCACCTGGGGATGGTAGACGCTCAGAGACTTCACTTTGTGCAAAGGTAATAACACCTTCAGTAAGAAAATCTTGTGCTCTTCTTTTAGTGGTAAGGCAAACCCATTAATTATACTGCGAAAACAGAATGTATTCACAGTTTGAATATTTACAAACTCCAGATTAAAAAACATATCTCACTGTTTTTCTTTTAGTTTTTGTGTTCAGCATGAAAACCAGCAAGCAAATTATGAGTGTCAGAGAAAAGGAGGGGGGATAGTAGCAGAAATTAAAAAACCGTTAGGTCCCTTTCAGGAAGCACAGCCATTTCTGTCTTTGGAACTGCAGGGTGATTTAAGAATTCTGAGCTCACAGGTAGCTACCCGGAGCAGCGGGAGCCTCTGGGGGCAAAAGCTCCTCTGCCAGGCATTGCCCTGAGCCCGGCAGCTCGGGTGGGCACCAGCGCCTTCCCTCGGCCTCCACCATCTTTTGGAATTCTCACTCACTTCCCCAGAGAAATCCTGCCTCTTTACTCTAGTGCTGGCAGAACAGAGTCTGCGTGTGCAAAGTGGGTGTCATTTAAAAGGCAACAAGAAAGTTGTTCCCTTCTGCAGGGAAGGGGGTCCCCTGCTCTTAACCTACAAGCTGAAGCTTTCATCTGCAACATCGAGGACTTACGTAAGTTGCTGAGAGCTGCAGAAGCGGTTACAGCAGTTTCTCAACTGGTACTCTGTTCATGAGCCTGGTGCACTGGGGCACTCAGGTGGGGTTAGTAAGAAGTGACCATTGGGGACGATTTGCTCATTCAAACGAGGGGACAGGAGAGGATCTCGTGTGTGGCGTGGGGGCTGTCTGGACGCGTCACTCGACTCCCCTCAGCCTCGCAACAGCCTCAGACATGAATACGATTACCTTCCCACTTTACAGGGAAGGAAGCAGGGGGCGCGAGCGTTAAGTAAGGCTGACAACAAGGGTGCCCATTCCCACGCTCGCTACACTCCGCTGGGAGAGAGAACCCGGGAGTGTGTCAGAGAGGAGTTCGCCATGAGGGCTGCTGTTTGTTTTACATTTTATCTGAAACGCGAGGAAAGTTGTTTTCAGAATTACTGGACCTCAGTTCGCCAGATAACACTGTTACGGTGTTCCAACAGCTTTGGGAGTTACTAGATTGAACAGGAGGACGGTTTCTTCCCTGCAGGACTCCTCAGAACCTTTAGCTTCTAACGTGGACTGAATCCCCAAGTGAGGTGTTGGGGAAAAAGCACTTTTGGGCTTATTCAGCCGTGGAACCCCGAGGAATGCTGTTTCAGAATCAGTGAGTTAGGAGGCCTGAGAGAAAACCCATTGGTCATCGATTAAAAAAAAATGATAGGAAGCAAGAACTCTACTTGGATTAAGACAATGACATTTTTGAAATGTTAGTTGATAAGAATACACATGAAAAATTTATAAAATCAAAGCAATTTGAAATACTAGCATTTAGTCAATACTCCAAATATATAATAAACGGCCTATTCTTCTTCTAAGTGTCACATGTAAACCTTCTTAATGTAGCTATTTTTAGCACTGCTCTTGAGGAAATAATTGAGACTGGGTTCCCATAGTAATGCTACTGAGGTATAGACATGGAACAATCTACATATGGAACCATACGAATGGGAGAGGCCTGTCATTCAGTCCTGATCCACAGGCTCACGGGCCCCTGCCATTAAGTGAGGCTGATTTAAGTTCCTCTAGAGGATGGCCTTGGAGAAGGCAATGGTGACCCACTCCAGTACTCTTGCCTGGAGAATCCCATGGATGGAGGACCCTGGTGGGCTGCAGTCCATGGGGTCACTAAGAGTCGGACACGACTGAGCGACTTCACTTTCACTTTTCACTTTCATGCATTGGAGAAGGAAATGGCAACCCACTCCGGTGTTCTTGCCTGGAGAATCCCAGGGACGGGGGAGCCTGGTGGGCGGCCATCTATGGGGTCGCACAGAGTCGGAGACGACTGAAGCGACTTAGCAGCAGCCGCAGAGGACGGCCTGCATTGCCCTGCTCTGGGGAGGGGCGGTTGAGCGCAGTGAACTGGATCGTTCTGGCATGAATCCCACCTAAGGCTGTTCACTGCCAATAACAGAGACAACTTACCTTCCCAATATTTCCAGTAATTCTGCTATGCCATTGTGATGCTCTGTTTCATAAATAAATCTGGAAAGAGCAAGATGTCATTTAGAATTAGAACACTGAAATCACGGCTGGAAAAGACGAAAATGCTCCGAAGAAGAAAACAAGGCTTTTAGGAAGAAAAGCATGCAGCCAGGCAACAAGAAGCACCGCTATTTGTGAAAACCGCTCTGGGGGCAGCGCTAATTGTTACCAGAGACTCCTCAGGGCCTGGATGTGCAGCACTCAGGAGGGCAGGGAGCGGGGGCTCGCTCCCGTTTCTCCCCAATGTTTTATTCTGAAAGTTTCAAACCTACATCGGGAAGGATGTTTACAGTGAGTGCTGCATCTCAACCACCCGGATTTGACAACAAATAGCTTGCTGTTTGCTTTTAATTTTTTGCCACATCTCAAGCTAAGTTGACACCTGACTCAACTGTAAAGCCTCCGATATTTAGCATGGTCTCTGCAAAGGGTGCAAGTTACTTCCTCATCACTGGGGCTGTCTCCCCTACTTCCTCCCTGGCACCCCACACTTCTCCTACGTTGCTTCAAGTGCCACCTTCCGAAACCCCTGTCTGAGCAGCCGCTCCCCCTTGGGCCCCGTGCATGTCCCCGGGGCTCCCAGCACCTGTGTCAGCCTGAGGCAGTAAACGAGGACTTACTGTAACCACGTCCCTGCTGCTAGGGCTGAGCGTGGCATCTGAGACATGACTGCTGAGTCTCCTGGGGCCAGGGAGAGGGGCCAGGGATGGGAAACAGGACAGCGTCTTCTCTCTCCAAGGATCCCCCAGAAACAACTCGCTGCCGCCCCACAATAGGCTCACCGGGAGTCAGCCTAACCCAGAATATGCAGCGAATTCTGCCTGAAACCAGAAGGGTCTGGTGTTTGAAAAACGTTCCTGCTTAGCAGACAAAAACTACCAGTTTAGAGCCAGCTCTGGGACAAAAATAAGCTCAGGATGATTAAAAATTTTCACTGTCCTTGTTTGAAACAAATGGAATAGTGACCTTAAGGTAAAGAGCAGTTCGGACACGAGGTGTGACATGCTCCTGAGGAGCGGGTCTAACGTCTCTAGATTTTGGAACCAATCTTTTAAAAACGGGGGCGTGGGGTGGGGAGGGAACCTCTTTGGCTAGAACAGGGGTGGGTGATGGGCAGGCGAGGCAGTCCCGTGGAGGCCTGGACACCAGCTTGGACAGGTCGGAGCGGAGCCCACAGGGACCCGGGTGAGAACCGCTGAGCAGCAGGGCACAGTGGCGGGGCCGCAGCGGAGCCGAGGCAGGGGTGTGCCCGTGGGGACCGCGGCAGCCGGGCTGGTGAGAGCAAGTCTGCACGGCGCGCGGGGCTGTGCCAACCTCAGACACGAAGGCCCTGCCCTGAGCCGGAAAGCCGGCCTCGAGGGAGCCCTGGCCTCCTCGGACGTCTGCACCGGGAGGCACTTCAGCTCATGGAACTCAAGGCTCCCTCTGCTTCACCTGTTTTACCCGAAATACTTAAAAACGGCTCGGATGTACCAAGTTACATTATCGTCCAGCACGACTGGCCCACTTCCGTTCCTATTCCTCTGTGTCCACCGGGCCAGCTGGGCAGGCAGCAACAGGGCATGGGGTCCTGAAGCCTGAGAGCTCGGCTCTGGCTCCTGACACTTGGAGGCAGCCAGGCCTCTGGGCGCCACCTGTGACCCAGCTCCACCAGCGCTGACATTTAAACAAGGGTGGCCTGGAGCCAGAAGCCATTTTGTTTTCCTAAATCAACTTTACTATATTCTTATCGATAAACTCTTAATTCAGACTACTTGATAGATTTGGAGCAGGTACAGGAAAGAGAAGGTTTCCCTATTGGCTCAGATGGTAAAAAGTCTGTCTGCAGTGCGGGAGACACGGGTTTGATCCCTGGGTCGGGAAGATCCTCTGGAGGAGGAAGTGGCAACCCACTCCAGTATTCCTGCCTGGAGAATCCCATGGACAGAGGAGCCTGGCGGGCTACAGTCGATGGGGTCGCAAAGAGTCAGACACGACTGAGTGACTTCACTTCATTTCACAGGATGGAGAAAGCAAGTACAGCCCCCTGCCTTCTTTTCCAGAGCGGAGCAAGAAAGCGGGTGCAAAACGGGAGGCAGCCCTAAGGGTCCACGCAGAGCAGAGCCGCGGAGTTCCTTCCTCCTTCCGCACAAAGGAGCCAGGGCTCTCCCCATGCTGGGCTGAAACCTGCCCGTCAAGGACAGGGCCCCCCACAAACGGACCCCCTCTCGTGAGGGGGGTGAGGCGCTCTGCACCGCACACGGAGGCGGAAGCTGCTCCCCCTCGAAGCGGGGCTGCGCTCACCTCCCCGAGTCGCTCTGACCCGTACAAAGGGAAGAGGCCAGCTTACCCCGGGCCCAGGCCAGGCCCTACGGGGCACCGGCAGCCACGGCGGCCTCTGCCCCGAGTTCCTGGGGCCTGGGCGGGTCACGGGACGCGAGGGCCAGCAGACAGCGGACCGAAGCCCCCAGCTGCGGGGCTGCGTCGGCAGCCAGAGGCTGAGGCCCGGCTCTACCTGCCCCCTGACCTTCGGGCCCCACCGTGACCAAGACGGGCGCGAGCTCCCTCCCAGAGCGGTCATCCCTCAACCGGGCGTGTCTGACTCCACACCAGCGGTCTCGGGGAGGCGACCGAATACGTCTCAGAGACCGCCTTACAAGCCGTGGCTGCAGCATGTGGGACGCAGCAAGCGGAGGGCAGCGCCCGGGCATCCTCTCCACCTTTCTGACATGAAGTGAGGAGCGGGCGGTGCTGGAGGTGGGGACCGGGCTGGTCACGAGCCCACAGAACCGGCTCCTGTCTGACCGCACCCAGCAGGGGTGGTTCTTACAGACGGGATCGCTGAAGGCTAGAGGAGCAGGCCACACGCCCAGCGCCGAGCGGGCAGGGAGAGCCGGTGAGAATCGCCTGGACCACAGCCTGGTCCAGTTCGCGGTCACGGCTCCCCAGGCACGAGGTGGCCCCTCCTCCAGGCACGCAGCACCGACCGCTGGTTCTGCACAGAGCAGAACCCGGCTGCCCAGGGGAGAACCCTTCGGGCAGAGCCTCCTCCGCTTTAGTCTGAAAGATGGACACCGAAATCCTACCTGCTTGCTGGTGATTAAACAGAGGACGCTACCTTTTGATACAGAAGTACATCCGCCAAGGAACGGTCTTGTTAAAAAGGAAACCCGACACCAACAAAGACAAAACAGGAACGCAGCATTTAGGAAACACGACGTCACCCCCTAAGTCATGGGTCCAGCCTGGGCTCCGCCACATAAACGGCCCCTGAGGAGCTTGGAGGGAGTCTGCAGGGAAGCCATCTGTGAGCTGGACAGCTCTGATGTCAAAACGCATGTCGAGTGTGCAGGTAAGGGAGGGGGGCGGTGCCAGACCCCGCTCACCGCAGGTGGGCGGGCGGGGCGAGGGACAGTGGGCATAGGCCGGCCCCGGGGGGATTCCCAGAGAGGGCTGCCAGTCTCGGCTACGGGACCCTGTGTCCCGCCACCGTCTCAGCCCCGCTGCTTTCCCTGCTCGGTCACGGCCAGTAAAAGGGCCCCGGCCAGGCCGCCTGGGGTGCTCTGCGCTGGTCTCCCCCTCCCACAGAACCCACCGGCCTTCCGACCTCACGGCAGACGCCTATCTGCACCGGGATTCATCACTACCCGAGGCATTCCGGAGCTGGGGACTTGGGGCTAGGCCGCCCCTTACTGCTCCCAGGGGCAGAGAAGGAACTACGCTGAGGGTTTCGTCCACTGACATTTATCGGGCACCCCCAGGAGCCGTGCGGGAAGCTGGAGCTGGGGCTGAGACTGGTGGCTGGCCCGACGCCTGCCCTCCCAGGAGACCAGGCCACCCGCCACGCCGGGGCCTTCCTGGTGCGGGCATGTTTCCAGAGCCCGGGAGGGTGAGGAGAAGGGCTGGTGGAAAACAGGAGGACGTGCGGGGCGCCCGGGGCTCGCCCAGGACCCACACCCGCTCATCCGAGGAGTGTGCTGGGGTGGGAGTCGGCGGGTCTAGGGGCGTTAGGCACCCTCAGGTTCATAGAGGTGGTGGTGGGTGGGCGTGTCAGGGGAGAAGGAGTCAGCTGAACACTTGGGGGACACCCCTCTCTGAGCCCTGGGGTGGGGCCCTCTTCCACCAAACCCGGGCCGAGCCGGCCCCCATGGACCTGCAGGCCTGGGGAGGCCCTGGTCGCTGCACTGCCCACTGCTTCCAGCAGGGATGCCTCCAAAGAGCCCCCGCTTCAGCCCCCACCCTCCTCCTTCCACCAAGACCCACGGGGAAGCGCGAGCTGGTGCGGCTCTGGGTGGGTCCAGAGGGAACCAGGCTTGGGGTGTCCAGCCTGCTGACGAGAGCTGGACCACAGGCTGGGGTGCGAGCTGTGGGGTGGGGGGATGGGGGGTAGAGGAGCAGGCAGAGAGCGAAGGCGCCCTGCCCAGCGCCGAGACAAGAGGTGTGGACGGGCCCCTGGCTGCTCACGAGCAGCCACTCCTGCTCTTCAGCCTCTGAAGGAAACAGCGAGGTTAAGTGTGACGGGACCATCAGCGTGCAAGAGGGAAAGACAGCCGTGTGCGGACTTACCTATAAAATATATTATTTATCTGTTTTCTGATGTAAGCTCTTAAGCCTAAGAATTTTCCATAGATTCTGTGAAGGGTAGTTTTGAGAAAATCTCTCTCGCGAGGATCTTCACTGTCAAAGAGCTCTAAAAGCTTCAAGGAGAAAAAGACACTCAGTGACACGGCAATCTCTCTGGGTAGATTACGCAAGCTGTAACTTCAGCTAATCTGGGCCTTACCTGCAATACAAACTTCTGATCAATATATTTCTTCGCTATATTAGGTTGGAAATCTGCAGACTCTAAAAATCTTAAGAAAAACTCATAAACAAGCTAGGAGGAAAAAAAACACAGTGAGTCAAATAACATGGTATTTCATTAAACGGAGATTTCAAAATATACCATGAGTTGAATCTCTGTCTGCAAATACTAACCTTAAAAAAAACCCACAGGCACATATCTAAAGAATCCATATCAAAGCACATGGCTTAATTATACTGAGGATGGTAATTGTGTTACTTACAAGAACCACGGACTATACCCTTCCGCGGCATCTACACAGTGACTCCCATGCCTGCTGTCGCCCCTGCTTGGAGCCCACAGAAGCCAGAAGCCGGGCTGGGGCCAGCCTCCAGGTGGGATCTGCAGGTCCTGTCGCCCCAGGGTCCTGGCGGAAGGCTGGGCGCACAGGGAGTGGGACCGCTGGGTGAACGGGCCGCCGGCCGTCATGGCCACACGGCACTGAGGCGGGGGCTCGGTCTGCCTCTGGCCCTTCCTGCCGGCTCCCCACCGAGCTGCTTCCCAGGGTGTCCAGCTCCCCGACTGCCCTCCTTCAGCCGACCCAGACCTCCCGATCTAGCTCGTGGGGCAGGCACCCTGCCCAATCCACACCTCCTTCTTCACAAATGTGTCAGAAAAAAAAGCATCCATCAAGCAGGTGGGCCCTGGGACGCACCGCAGGCCAACAGTAAGTCCGAGGACCAAGACTGAGACATGTCTGCCTAAGACCCGCGACCTCAGCTCAACGGTCACTTCCACTGAGAATATATGGACAGTCCTGTAGCTTTGTCGTTTGTGTAACGTGCCCAGACAAACAAAACCTGTTCCTGCTCTCTCTTCTGCCACAACACTTCCTCGGGTGTGCAGGTCTGCAGGCCCATGACCCCGAAACTCGGAGGCTCCCCCGCCCCGGGACCAGCTGGGCGCGGGCTCTGGTCCTGGAGGAAACGCTATGCCCGCCCCTCGGCTTGAGGCGCCCGCGACCCCGTACCTGCAGGTGAGGCCAGGCTGCTTCTAACGTTGGCTCGTCTTCCTCTGGGTCAAATTCTGCTCCCGTGGGGTTGGAGGAAGGTGGTAACGTTCGAAACATGTTAACTGCAAACTAAAATCCACATATTTTATAATTACAACCAGGATAGTAAAATGATGTCCAGAGAATGTCTAAAGGCATTCTAATGGCAGCTGCCTCCCGTGGCGACCTGGCTCGTCTCAGCTTCAATGTGCAGAAGCGGTGTGGGTCTCGAGAGCCTGGGTCAACGCCGCAGCCAGACCCGAGGCCGAGACAGCCTGACACCGAGGTGCCTCCCTGACTTCTGGACAACTAGTACTGGTAGACGCCGCCCGGCAGGGACGACACCTCTTTTGGAACACGGACAGCGTTCCGAGCGCTAGTGAGGAAAGCTGAGATCACAAAGCTAACCATGGAGATCAAAGAGCTGCAAACGGGGAGGACGCGGCAGAGGCCGTGTTGCCCCGGACGCCGTGCGCACCTTCTGGAGCCCTCCGCAGGGACGTCCAGGGACAAGAGAGGCCACAGCGCGACACGGTGGTCTCCGGGTGGGCGGCCTTTCCAGAGAAAGGGCTGCAGTGTTGGCAAGCAGAGGAGGCGTCACATCGTAGGACAGCCCAGCCCACGTGTCCAGGGCCAGGCCAGGTGGAGCCGGGCTGCACAGATGGAAGAGTCCTCTGGGGTCCGGGCGACCCCCCCGCGTGACTCTCTGCCCTCTGCCCTGCTCCCCTCCTGCACTGTCCGTCACCACGCTCCCCCAGCCCAGGCTCTGATTAACCTCAACTTCATAAACATCAGTGGGCTTTACAACAGATGTTTTCTATACAAAATCTAGACTTCCTGGGCGCACAGGGGCCCTCATGGTTAATAAGGATAAGGCACAACATATACTGACAGATTCCTGACATAAATAAAAGTTTAGTTTTTCTCTATCACCAATTCATAACCTACTTTTCTTTTATAGTCAGTTTATTTCTGGAAAATTTCTGCTTTGTTTGGCTGCATTGGGTCTTGGTGGTGGCGCTCAGGATCTTCTCTTGGGGGTGCACGGACTCTCTAGTTGTGGGTCACAGGGTCAGCGGTTGGGGTACTTGCCCTTCAGGTGCTCCAGCGCATGTGGGAGCACAGTTCCCCAACCAGGGGCTGAACTCACCTGCCTGGCATTGCAAGGCGTATTCCTAACCACCGGCCCACGAGGGACGTCCCCTCGCAGTTATCTGTTTAAATGTGACCTCACCAAATCTTCGAGCCAACCCACGCCAGTTAACAGAGCTCGACTCTAGGGATCAAAAGAAGCCCTCTGTCCCTGCAGCCCAGATACACAGAATCAAACCCCCCCCAACCTACGAGGCAGAACCCCACTCCACAACAACAGTGAGGGTCTCTGCAGAGAGCTCAGAGCAAACCTGGCTCTTCAGAGAACAGCCTTGCAGGGACCAAGCGAAAACTCCGTGGCGCCTGTTTTGGTCCGTCCTGTCTTTCTGTAGCACTGTTTTCCAGGAAGAAACACACTCACTCCCCACATTACGGGCTCCAGAAGCCCCAGCACCAAACGTCTGCTCTCTAAGCCGAGTGACAGGCGCTCACACAGGTGGTCCAGGAAGAGGAGGTACAAAGAAAGGCTGGAACAAGGAACCAAAAGCCAGAAACAACGAAAAAAATTTACTAAAAATATGAGCAGCACTCTTCTTGTGGCTCAGCTGCTGCAGGGATTTCTCTGGTGGCCCGGTGGCTAAGACTCTGTGCTCCCAAGGCAGGGGGCCCCGGTCCGATCCCTGGCCAGGGAACTAGATCCCACATGCTGCAACTAAGACCCAGCTCAGCCAAATAAAAATAATTATTAAAAAAAAAAAAAGAATCTGCCTGCAATGTGGGGGACCTGGGTTTGCTCTCTGGGCTGGGAGGATCCCCTGGAGAAGGGAAAGGCTACCCCCCCCCCCAGTATCCTGGCCTGGAGAGTTCCAAGAATCGCAAGGACATGCCTGTGTAGTGCCCGGGGTTGTGAAGAGTCGACGTGATGGAGCCACTTTCACTCTCACTTTCCTAAGATAAAAGTAAAAAGGGCGGTGCTCCGGAGCCTGTGGACGGGCTGTGCGCACAGGACCCAGCAGAGGCCTCCCAAACAACAGGTGACCGCGGAGCAGACACTGGGACAGGCGTGGCCAGGTCGAAGGGGCAAGTCCTCTACCGCTGGCCCCCAGGTCCCCGGGATAGAGCGAGGGGACACGAGGCGCCTGCCCACTGAGAGGCGCAGCCCGGCCCCTCTGGGCCTGCGGGGTGGGGTGGGGGCAGCAGAACCAGCCCGGTCGCCACCGCCCACCACCCCTCCTCCCAGGCTTCTGGGTGCGAGAGGACAGGGTCAGAGCGGAGCCGGGGGCTGTTGTGGGGTGTGGCATTCCCGGGCCCGGCTTCCCAATCCTCTCCCTGAAAGTCACTGGCTGGGGGGCTCCCAGAGATTGGTGCTGGGAGCCCTGGATCTGGCGGGGAGGTGTCTGTGAACACACTCCGCCCTCCTCTCTGGGAAACTTGCTCGCGGGCCTGTGATGTTGGGGTGCAGGGCACCTAGAGGGGAGCACACGGGCCACAGAGGTCAAAGGGGAGAGAGGAGTGGTCAGCTCGCCTGGATAGGGGCTGGAGGCTGGGACACACGGGCAGATAGCCGCCCCTGAGAGGGGGTCTCTGGGGAAGCCCAAATACTCCTCAGAGCACAAACGCCCCTGGGATGGGTGGTGACCTGGGCAGGGTCCAGGCCTCAGGACGGCAGGCTCAGGCCCCGCTCAGGGGATAGGCAGGGATGGTAAGGTTGTGAGCTGGGGGTTGAGTGTTAAACTAGGTGTGATAGCCGTAACCAGAGGAGCAGGAGATATGACAGATTGTGGTTAAGGCAATGGTGGAAAAAAATAAAGCATACCCGGGTGACAGCTTAGCGTACCCACTAATCAATCAAACAGTGATCTGACTGTCACTGTGACGGCATTTAGTCCCTGTGGTCACACCTAGATCAGCTGACTTTAAGCAAAGATTACCCTTGAGAATGTGGGTGGGCCTCATCCAAGCAGTTGAGAAGTCTTCTAAGAGCAAAACCGGCTTCCCCGAGGAAGAAGCAAGTCCACTGTGCAGAGCGGCGGCAGTGCCTGCCCCACGGGGTTCAGATCTGCCCCGTCTGACTCCACGTGTCCTAAGACAGAGCCTCAGAAATCCACCTACCCATCCATGCACCCATCCGCTCCTCTCTGTCTTTCTCTGCTCTGTCTTACTGGTTCTGCTTCTCTGGAAGGACTCGGACTGATCCATCCTGGGAGCCTGCAAGGGGCCACAGACCAAGTTGCTTTGAACACAAAGTCCCCTTTTCAGTGTCCTGTGAGGGTGACCGTCTTTGGTCCAGGAAGTTTTAATACTGGCCAGCTCCAATGGATAGAAAATTATTTGTTTCATACCACCACAACAAAAACCTCACACTCATTTCTACCCTCCTTTCCTACCACATTTCATTGAGCTAATTTAATGCTCAAGAAAAAGCTACAGACATTAAAAACTAAAACACAGATAAAAGAGCAGAAAGGAAAAAAAACAAACAGGCCACCTCGAGCTATCCTCGGGTTTCCAACCCACCAACATTTCCTAGCCCAACAGCTCCAGGGGTCAAGCGAGTTGAGCGCCGTGGTCTGTCTTCCAGGTGCTGTCTAGAGGCGTGGAGTTTAGCCTCAGCACCACAGAAGGCGATCTTGCCAGCATCACGCCACGGAGATCAGCGGGAACCCGTTTCTGCCGCAGGTCTAGAAGCCTTCGTGCGGACCACGCAGACCTCCCCACAGCCTCTCCGCGTGCACCGCGATCTGGGCCCACACAGCTGGGATCGGGTCTTGGACAGAAAGGGGCAGCGTGGCCTCAGGGGGCGGCCTCGCTGGGCCCTCCTCTCACTCAAGAGCAGGACCGAGACGCAGCAGGCTACTCTAGCCTTGGTTTTCTCGCCCGCGGAAAGACCGTAACCCCTGCTCTGCACGGGGCACGCGACGGCAGACGTCGTGACGCGCAGGCGGGCACAGCCCCGCACACGGATGGACTGAGCGTGCAGGAGGCAGCGCCTGCTGTGACAGCTCTCCCGACAC